>NW_024342644.1:6983309-6985777 GCF_902729225.1 Pteropus medius | reverse complement strand
GAATCATTTTATTTAAAATTGCTGACTACATTAGACCATAACACTTTCCCCTGAGCAGAACAAACTCAAAAGCAAAGCTCGTTTTATTTTTGGAGTGTGATGTCCTTTTCAGAAACAAGGAAGAAGTCCACGTCTTATCCTTTTCTTTTTACTGATGTGAATGAGTGGTCCTATACTCCTGAGGAGGCAGACTTCACAGACCAAGGCTGATCAGGGCTACATATAGTCAACATTTGTTAGCTGCCTTGCTATTTACCCCTTTCCCTTTCCCAACAGTCCCGAGTGTCCCTTTCAGATCCATGTGATTTTGCGGAAGCTGACTTCACTGCCTCCCAGTAGGGGTAGAGTATGTCAAGCCAATCATCACATTTCATCCTCTTGACTGCAGCGGTTGTAGCCAGGGTCAGCACATGAACTGAGCAGGTCGTGCAGTGATTATGGGTGGTTTGGAACAAAGTTATTCTCTCTGACACACATACAAAAGCATATGGCCCCAGAAGCTGTGAGCAGCCATCTTGGGACTAGGAATAAAGCTAGCCTCAGGATGAAGCTGACAAGGAGAGATGGAAAGATCCCAGGTCTTTTGGATATCCTTGAGGAATTGGATCAAGGCCTCATCTAAAACATCACTATCTCTGGATCTTCCAGTTATGTGAGCTGATACATTTTCTTTACTGTGTTATTTACTGTCAACCTGTGTACCTAAATATTTTCCCTTTGTTAAAGGGATTTCTGCTCCTTGAAAGAGCTATTAGGATGCTATCTGTTGTAAGTAAGTAATGATGACTATTCTTTTTGACAAGCTCATGGGACAAGCAGTAGTAGCAGAATTTTATATTGGGAAGGTACTTTCAAATATTGTAGGAAACAAAATATTTTCAGATGTTGGTCACGTATTTGGGGGATTTTTCTAAATAGATTCTTCTTACCACAGGATGTTAAGGCTTTTTTTTATGACTAAAATTCTGACTGTTGTAACTTGCTTCTTATTTATTAATCTATAACGTGTGTAAGAAACTGACATATAAAAATTCACTAACTAAAGAAATAGCCTAATGTGAAGATTAGAGAGAGTCATTTGAACTAGGGTAAATTTTTCATATTCAGAAATCAAATATGAGTAAAATTTTTTCTGTTCTACAAATATTCCTAGAGTCCTTAGTTTGTGTCAGGATCCCTACTAAATTCTACAGGTACAACAGAGGAGGTAAGCCATAGATTTTACTTTCGAGAAGTTTATAGTCCAGATGGTAGGGATTAGACAAGGACTTACCTTAGACTCATAAAAATAGCTAATAATAGTTGTTATTAGCTATTATTATTAGCTATTCTTACAAGTAAAATAAACAAGTATAAAAGTAAAACAAATGTCATAATAAAAGTATAATGTTGCATAGGGTTCGAATGAAGAAGAAAGGCCAACTAATTGAGAGAATGGGAAAGGAAAGGACAGGTTTCATAGATCTGTTATCATTTGAGCCGGGCGATGAAAATAGATACTTCTGTAAATCTCCATCCTTAGTTGCACCTTCTCATACAACTCTGTCCTTTCCTTTCTTAGCAGTTACCCACAGTCAATACTTATATAATTATCACCATGTTTATTTAATTGTCTACCTCCCCAGGCTGTAGATTTCATGAAGTGGGCCCCATGGTCCACTCTGATTTGCTTCCAAGCACATAGACTAGTGTCTGGTATATAGTATGCAGTCAATAAACACCCATTTAACAAGTAAATGAACAATTAGATGAGTGATTTGTAGCAGTAGATACCATCACTGAATGCCTATTAGGTAACACACACTGTGGTAAACACATAGATGATTAAATTTAATATATTAAACCATAATGCCAGGTAAATTTTATTATATCAGTATTATAGAGGAAGAAATGGGGGACTAGAAAAGATAAATAGCTTGTCCAATGTCATACAAGTACCTGGCTAAAGCCATACCCAGATAGATCTAATTCCAAATTCATGCTGTGAATCACTACACAATTTTCCTTCCTATCTCTTAAGTATGTGCTATGTGCCAGTCATTTGACACACCTTACCTCATTTTATTTTGTCATTTATTTCTAGCAACAACCCTGTTAGATATTATTAGTCTCATTTAATGGATGAGGAAATAGATTCGAAGACATTTATTCATCCACTCAAAAATATTTATTATGTGTCTACCAATTGCCATGCACTATGCTACTCCTGGATATAAAATGGTGAGACAAATAGGCATCATTCCTGCTCATGTAATGCTCATGGTCCAGTAGAGGAGGCTGATAGTGATCAAATGTGCAATAACAAGCTGTGAGAAGTGCCATGAGAGAAAGTCAGAGGGTATCATATGGGAACCCCACAGCTTCTGTTTAGGCCAGCTTGACTCCAAAGCCATCAATTTTTAATATTTTATATATATATATATATAGTGAAGAAAAAAAAAACTAGGGCCTGTGATATATATAGTATA
>NW_024342644.1:6943853-6983298 GCF_902729225.1 Pteropus medius | reverse complement strand
TATATATATATATATACATAGTAGCTGAGTAGCTGAGTAGCTGAGGCTGGATAAACTACGGAGTGTTGAATGTCTAGTGAGGGATTGTTCTTAATTGAGAAAGCAATGGGGAGCTATCCAAAAGGTTTTGAATGATTCTCATCAAAGGTACATTTTAAGGAAAATGATTTTAAAAGCATAAACTGCTACTATTTATAAATAGATAGGTAGGTAGATAATAGATTAGATGATAGATTGGATAGATAGATAGATAGATAGATAGAGAAGTATTAACTAGTTTAAAGTGGCACATGCAGTCGTAAGTTTGAATTTGTTTTATGTCTATTTTGTATTAGTTAAAGGTTTAGCTGAAAACACAGGGACTTAAACAAGATAGAAGCTTCTGTCTGTCTCACGTGGACACTGAGCTGAGATGGCAGCTCTGTGCCAGGAATAATTAGGGCTCTTTTTATTTTGATTTGAAGAGGGAAAAGAGGAAAAGGAAGACCTATTCTTAAGAAGGTCACATTCATCACTTCTGTTCATCTGACCTTGGCCAGAGCTGAGTCTCATGGTGGCAGCCAACCCTTATAAGGAGGCCTGTTAAGGTGATCTATATTTTTGCTGGCTGTATGCCCTAGAGCAAAAGTCTATAACTACAGAAAAAGGAGTATAATTATTAGGGAATGGTCAGCAGTCACTGCCACACTTAGTGAGCATCTCTTACGAGAATGAGCAAATTTCGGTGACTCGTTTACTGCTATTAGAAAAAATTGGAACTTTCAAAATATATTGAAATATTTTTATTACTGTTCAAGTTTTTAAAAATTATTTTACATACTATAGAAAGCTAAGCAAAATTTGATAGCTTTTAACCCTATTAATAACCAAAAGAGCAGAATGCATTCTAATCCTATAATTATCTAGAAAAAATGTATTTTAAAATAAATGATATGAAAAATTATAGTTATCCATGATACACTTTTATGTCCCTAAATCTGCAAAAAATACTATTTGACACTCTGATATTAATGTTGACATTATTGATATTAGTATTTTATATTAATATTGCATATATTTTAATTTTCTCTTAATTTCCCACTAAAAAATGACAACTCATTCCCAAGTTGAAGATTTACAACTGTTTTTACCAAACTTAAAAAAACTAGCAATCAAGAGAAAATGCCTGTAACTGTGTACGGGGTGTTCCCACTTTGGTAGGTTCTGGGGGATGAGGGCGGAACTGATACACTCTCCGTGTGACAGTAACATACACTCCATAGATGAAAGCACATTTGCTGTCCTGTTCATTTTCCTGTACCTATTTATTTGATAGCTCATTAATTGCCTCAGAGCAGAGAAAACGTTTCCTTTAAGAAGGTTAAACAAAGAGTTTATTGACATAAGTGAATTGGTTGAAGAAAACATTATTAAATAAAGGACACTTATTTAAACACCAAATTAATCATTTAAAGGCAAATTAGAGGTCGTATCTCCTCCTAAGTAAATAATGTTAACCAGTAATGAGATATGCGTTTTAGATATAAGCACACTTTTTTCAGGCTTGGGCTGCTGACTGAACTGTGCCTTAGTTTTCCAAGTTTATTGCGAACATAATTACATCAACATTTTAAATTTCAATATTTTAAACTATATTCTATCCACAATGTGATGTCATTTTTCATTTTATGATTAAAAAAAAAATTTAAAGCTTCTCTTTCATCCCAGCAGAAGAGAAGACCGGTGCTTTGAGAGGAGACTCCTGCAGAGGAAGTGCAGAAGAGAAGACCGGTGCTTTGAGAGGAGACTCCTGCAGAGGAAGTGAGTTCACTCCAGGTCCTGGCTCCAGTTATGAAACTTCTCACATAGGCTGGGGCACGAGTGCCCTTGGCATTGGCAGGGCCACAGGTAGCTTTCTTATGTTTTAGCTGGCACCACATGCACAGGCCACACCCGCACCTCTTTCAGAACTCCTCTATGTAAGCTTCAGAGAATGAAGAGAAAGGCACGGGAGTTTGTTGTGGTCGAGGTAGTGCTGTCACCGAGGTTGTCTGGTATTGTAGCTTTGTATTTTTCCCTTCCTGTTGGAAAGTGTCACAACTGCCTACCCACATCCAGACACATACCTTTCTCATGGAGCCACAGGGGCAAAGTCCCATATTCAGCTTCACTGCTGGGCTCTCATGAGCCGGCCTCCTAACCACGGTGATGTTGAGTGTTGACAGGTGCCCGAGATTCACACTCCAGGCTCTTCCATTGTGAAACCAAGGCTGATGCCAGCAGCTTTGCTCCACACAGCGCTGAAGTTTCATTCGTAGCCAGACAGGAGTCAGGAAATTTAAGCTTAATCAAATCTGATGTTAGCTCACTCCATTTAGATATGACCATCAGATGTTCCAGCAGATCCCACTTTTCATCAAAAATTTTAATGTGCTGATAGGGAGGAGATGGACAAGAAGACTCCCAATGGACAACAACTTGATTTGACGTGTATTTTTTTTGAATGCTAGTTCTCATCTGATTTTTAACCCTGTTTAAGTCAATTGTTCTTGCTTATATAACTATCTTGATTTAGCATGTTTTATCAATGAATACTGCTTATATAAATTCATTGCTGCCCCGTGTTTGGGTAAGCTACAATTTTTGAAGGCATGGGACTAATTCAGGCTTTAAAGTCCAGAGATAACTCTTGGAAATACTATACAACCATCTAAGCCTCATGGTTTCCACCACATGCTAACCGGAATTATGGTCTCCTTCAACTCCCATTCTCGTCCCAACCACATTACTTTTTTTTTCTTTTTTCTTTTTTAACAGAGAAGAAAGAATCTACTTATGACAAATTGCACGTGAGAAAAGATGTATCTCTATTAAGTGGGTGGACAACATAATTTAAGATTCTATAAGCTTATTCCAAACAAATTATTTTAAGAAACAGTAAAAGGAAGATTTGGTTCAAGCAATCCTGATACTGCTCATTAACTAGGAGACAGAAAGGAATAAAATAGGACTTTTCTGATTATGTCAGGTCCTCTCTCCCACTTCCCCACTCTACACCCCTTCCTCCAACAGACATTTAGACTGACGAAGAAAGGCACTTTGTGTTTAAGGTTAATCAAGTTTCAGTACAATTTTTTTTTTTACAAACTAGAATCGCACTAATCTTTTTTTCTTGCTCTAATGTGTGGCTGTTGAAATCCTCAGCTGTGATAAATTAAGCTACTTATTAATCTAATTATCGTACATTCATCCTAGAAACTTTCATGTGACTTGAAAAGGCTATTCAACCTTTTCCCTCCCCTCCTAGAAAGGGCTCAACCTTGCACCAATTAAGATCATTCTGAAGTAAGGCTTTAAAAAAGCTTTCTCTAATCACCCAATGAAACATGGACCAGTGGAAACCAAACTCAGAGCTCTGGGAAAAAGTTTAGCATTCCTTTCTGTCTGCCAACTTTTATGGTTTCATTGCACAAGAGAGGAAGACTCCATTTTCCTATTTAGTTGTTCTTTCACTGACCTCCAAATAAAGTCCATGTAATTACTGAGCAAATAAAGTTGCAGCATGTGTTTTAAAAATCAATTGCCATTCTTGGACTATAGAAATGCAACAATACACAGATTTGCTGGAAAATGCCCAGCGCCAACCATACGAACTAAACCCTGTACTGTATCTGTATAATAGAGTAGTTTTGACCCCTAAAGCACATATTTACTATGCAGATTTTTAAAAGGGCTTTTTTTTTTAAAATGACTTATCTATTGATATTAAAATGTGCCCATCCTAACACAGGTTCAATTTAGGATTAAAAATATGTTGCAAATGTATCATATCTTAAATATCCATTCATTGCCAAATGCCTCACTTTAAAAAAAAAAGATGGCATAAATTGAACTATTTTATATTCAAATTAAACTAGCTATTAATTTGAATGCAAAGCAGCTCAAAGTACAGGATGCAATTTCAATGACAGGTTTACCCCAAGACAGAATGCAGGAGTAAGTCAACATGGGTGAGTCCAGGCAGATTGGGCCCTACTTTTGGTGCCTGGCAAACTTGCTCACTGTGAATAGTTTTTGAAGTGAAGATTAAAAGAGTGGAATTATAAAGTATAATTACATTTTATTGAAACTCTAGAAATCAGAAAAAATTCAGCAGGAAACTTTTAGTGAAACATGATGTGTTGTCATTATCATTAAAAGATAAAAGTTTCATACTGTTTTTATCTGTTTATTTGGAAGACATCCAGCCTTTACAGTTATGCAGGAAACAAAAAACGGGAATGCAGGAGTAATTATTAAAACTGTGTGATTTGTTATCTCAGCTACTGTCTTTCCAAATGGTAATACGATATCAGCAGCTGCAGACGGTGGCTGATTTCCGCTATTAGTAAACAAGTGCTTTGGAGACCTGTGTGAGGCACTTTAAGCTCGCTGCTCCCCGAAGTGCTGTCAGGCTTAACTACTAATCCATGGTATTTCAGAGCACTGGAAATTCATCTTTATAAAACCTGAACAAAAAAGGGAAAAAAGCCTGGAGGGCATGAGCTCCCTCTGGTGAGACAAATGACATGTTCATTTATTAATGAAACAATAACCCTGGAAAGAGGATCAAAGCACATTCCATCCTCACTTTACAATCCCCAATTTTCTCAGGCCAAACCATTTAATTGAGCCATGACAATGGAATACTTAATTGTTGCCTTAAAGTTTTGAAGAAGCGACTTCTTCAGCATCAATGTGCATTTCGGGATTATTATCCAAATATAATATAGCCGAATAGAAGCTGGAGGAATTTGATTCATCCTCCTTCGGGGGCCCTTTTGCAGCTGTAAAGGGGTTTTCTTGAACTTGCTCGTAGCACTCACCACAAATGCTTCTTGCCCTATCACTGCCCTCTCCTTTGCCTGAAACGTCCTGACAGGCTGCTTCTTCAGAATGAAATATCCAGCCTCATTTGTGGGTAGCTAGGTAAGATGCAGGTTCCTTTTGACTTGGCCCATTATCTGGGACATAAATGAGGAACAGAGAATTGCCAATCCCAGAACCTCCAGATTTAAGGGGTGTGGGAGTACCCAGCATGGAGCCCGTGAAGTCCGGACAGGCCCATGTCATGTGGAGTGCAAAGGGCAAATTCACCTCCCTCCCTGTGGGTTCTTCACCAATTGTGTTTGAGAGTGACCATCATGATTCTATTCCTTTAAAACTAACAAACATATATATATAATTTTTTTAATGAAAAAGCCTCAAAAGTGTTTAATTTCTACAAATTAACCCTGAATTTCACCACAGCATTCTAACTTGATATTTTTTTTGTTTATACAACATCTTTTTTAGGGTTTCCTTGACTGTTATTTTTCAAATTAAACCATACTTTCGGTAGATTCTTAAGGCTCAAAAGTGCAGAGTTCAGAAAATGCTTGCTGATTTATTGGGCAAAGAGGGCCCTGAAGATTTTATATGTAATCTCTAGGACTCACTTGTCTTGCACTTAAAACGTTCTAGGCCAGTTTGACTCTAGGTCCGCTGTTCTATCATGTGGCACCATTTGAAGTTTATAAATAGACTTCTCTTACTTTGCACCTGCTCATATTTATTCCTGGGGAGATCCTGAAGCCAGTGAAAACGAATAGTTAGAAATAAAAATTGCAAGCATGTAACATTCATGTTTCTATATTCTTGAACATCATTTATTTTATTAAGCCCATGTAAGATGAAGAATGTATTTTGAGGTAATTCTCATGGTCTATACCTAGGATCTTTCTTTCTGATGTGCTTTTGTGAACGACTTACAAAAGTCTTTCTTTTTCTCTAGGTTATTAGACTTATGAGTATTTTTTACATGAAATTTTAGTAAAGTACTTTAGAAATTTTCTATAAAGAAATTTTTATTATAAGGCTATCAATTTGAAAAAGTTTCATTTAGCTTGAGCTCTTCTTCATAAGATTTTCTGCAGTATAATTGTTTCGGTTGCACACAGGGGAATAATAGTGATTCAAAGCATGTAGTGCCACTCTACACAAGTCCTCTGAGAGAACATGACAACCTCCAATTCAACAATCATAGTAGAGACTGGCCTAAGATGGAGAAGGGAATGTTAAATGGAATGTCTATATCTTCAGGAAACAATTATTTTTCCGATCTCCCCTTTTGATTATCTTGTATCCCTAAATATAGAACATTTATTAAAATATAAACATATGCACGAGAAAGACTTCATAGACTTGACATCTGAGTGTTCAAAATGCCATGACATCAATGGCCACACCACAAATTTCACATGAGCCAAAGCTGAGACAGAATAAAGAGATTTACTTTTGCTGAAAAGATATGCTTCCACATCTCCATGAGCACATTCGACTAATATTTATATTATTTATTCATTCGTTTGTTTTTCTTTTATTTATTTATCTTGTCCATTAGTCATTTAATATGTATCGATTGATGTTTTACTGCATATATATCATAAACATGATTACGGATATATCTGGGCTTGTGTGTGTTTTTATAAGACAGGTGGGAACTGAGACTAAATGTAGAGAAAAGAAGCAAGGAGAGGGTAGAGGATGAACAATATGAAGACAGAAACATAGTTCTCCTTCAACACTTTTGAAAACCTTCAAAAACCCTTTGGTGTATCTATTGAATATATGATGGAAGTATTCAATCAACAGTATCCATCAAGCAACAGGCATATCTTACATACCACATAGAACACTCACAGAAAAAGACACCATCTCTGCCTTCCGAGATCTTCCATTCTGCAGTCTGCCCAGAGGCCCATGATATAGACGCATAAGATAATGAGCTCGAGGTGGATGATGAGGCTCCACACCAAAAGCTACCGATAACAACTTCAAGGTGACTATAAATTTTGAATAATTACAATTTTCATGTATGGTCTGAAAATTGGGGCTATGTCTTCCTATTTTCTATTTTGCCGAGAAATGTGTACTCTGGGAAGGAAGGATGATAAAAGACATAGAAACAAGTGCACGCGCGCACTTTTTGGCCCTTCTCATCTCCCATCCTTCTGAACTTTATTCCTTGAGGAGAGAAACAAGCTCATTACTAAGAGTTAGTGTGATGTTTGATCATTTTTACTCTCTGCCATAGCAGATATATAAACTGATACTTTTACTATAACAATGAATAACCCCATATTCTTTAAATCTGCAAGATGGAAGATTACTGACATACTTAGATGAAATACATATGTACATATGGTTACATGAACACTCTTAGTAAGCACTAAGAATTGGGGAAAAAAAACCCATGGTGCTCCTTGCCTCTTCTGCAGCCCAAGTAACTAAAATTTAAAGCAACATTAAACTGTAATAATATTGTAATAGCAATGTATAGTGCCACATGGGTACTAGACTAATCGGGGGGAATAAATTCATAAATTATATAAAAGACTAACCACTATGCTGTATACCTGAAACTAATATAAAATAATATTGGATGTCAACTCTAATTAAAAAATAAAACAATACTAAACCACAAACAAATATAGGGAAGAATAAAGATATGATTTTTCCTATGATGACTACTTAGAATTATTTTGAGATTATTGGGATTCCTTAAAATATCAGTTATAAAATTTAAAATATATTTTTTGACTTTTCTTTTCCTGGTGCCTCCAATATGCTGGTAATGGATAATCCTGCACCATTTTTGTATTAGAGTTTAAGATGTGATTACATTGTTTGTCTCTTCTACCTTTTACTAACAAATTAGTTATCAGAATGCCCTGCTATGAATTCAAGTTCTATTTTCTTTCTATTCCAAAATTCTGTTGGTAACTAGCAGGAGCTCTAATAACATACTTAACCAGTTTCACTTCTGGGCAATTATTTCTTTTTAGCATTCTATGCTATGGTTAATATCTCTCAAATGCAACCCAGGAACAGTAACACATATATTATCTCCCTAGGTTCTCCATGGTCCATATCCATTTTATCACATAGCCAAAAGGAGCTTATAGTGCCGAATATTTAGAAAATACCGAAATGGTCCATAATAATCTGTTCAAAATAAGGCTGTGGCTCTTTATTTACATTAAACAAAAGAAGATGTTATACTTGCTGTTTGCTCTTTGTTTCTTGAAGTTAATATATAAATGATAGTTCAGTAATTGCCAAAATAATTAGTTGCAAATATTCAATAAAGTCAAATCACAAAACCCAACCAAACTATTTATTTTCTTACTCTCTGAGGTTGATGTTTATATTTAATATTATTATAATAATAAGGAAAATTTAAATTAATAATTCAATATTTTTTTTTCTATTTAGATTTATCTTTCTCTACTATCCAAGGTGTTATAAATAATATATTTAAGTTGCTATTACATTTTTTAAAAAATCAGTAACTGATGATAAACAAACACTGCTCTTCTCAATTATCCTTGCATTCTCTGCTCCCATAGGACATGATTTTATTATGTAAAATACATGACAACAAAATAGCATCGATATGTAAAAATAGCACACCAAATAGACACAAAATAATTTCTATCTCATGCTTAAATAATTTCTGATTACATTACATAGGTATTGAGTTTAAATCAGGAGTGAACGATAGGCAATAATATAGCTGCATTCAAGTGTGGCCACAGAGATGTTTTCAGCCTTGGGGAAGAAAAATATCTCCCATAATCTACCTGTGGGGAATAGAGTACAACCTGTACCACTTTAATTAGACCAATGCCAAAAACATTAATCATTTTGAAATTTGTTGATGTATTTCTAAAATTCAGGTGGTTTATCTGACATGATAGATAATGGTGGTTAATTAATTAATTAATTAATCTGTTCATTGCCTGAAGGCTCATGTTAACACCTAGGTCTACCTTAGAAACTAAAAAGTTAAAATCCTAGAATATCTTCAAACAGAGATTATATTCTGGCAGAGAAGCAAATGACACATTTGTATCACCAAACACAGACTTAGCCACAGAGATAGACAGGCCTTGAAGTTGTAAGAGCTCAGGATGGCCTTAGAAAGGTGAAAAGTGGCTTAGGAACATCCTTGCTCAATTCAATGGCAAGGGAAAAAATGAGGACTTACAAACAAAACAGAAAATAACTTTCCCAGACGGGAGAGAGAACACTTGGCATTCCTAAGGAACAGCTGCTTGCTGGTAGAAGTTTGTGATAATAAACTAAACTCATGAGCATTTACTAAGAAGAAATATTTAATTATCCTGCTCACCATTATGAGGAACTTCTGCCACTCTTCAGGTTATTATACAGTAAATAACCATTTTTCTAAAGGACAGAGCTGTTTTAATTATATGACAATGAATGCATAATTATTGTTTGTTAGGAATGAATCAGAAGACAACAGACTTGATATTGCTGCTCTGGTTAGTGCATCTTAATTACTTTTTCATTTATTTTGCATATAAAAGCTATTTGCTAATTGTCTTTGCTGTAAATATGCAAAATATAATTAGTCATTCATAATTCTTTATGTGTTATCTAACTGTACATTTGTTTCCGAGGAACATATATTAAAGTGTGAATATTTAATGGGCTTTTTTTGTGTGTATGAATTTTTTTTTTTTACAAAGTTTTAAGTAAATATTAGGCACACAACAGTTTTAACCCTCCTCTTAGGGAAACTTGCTGTGAAAAAAAACAAAGACTTAAAAACATGGAGTTATGGAGTGAACACCAAACTATATGAAATTTTAAAAATCTTTCATGTGAAGAAACTAAAGATGACATGATGTATCTCTTACTAAACCTTTAAGTTAACCTTTCAGATAATCTCCCAAGCTACTGAGATAAATCTTTAAGCATTACTAATTTCAATTTAAGTGTTTACATATTTGTGTGGGTACATACTAGAAGGAGAAAAGAAACCCATGGATGTGCTTAAACACGCATTTTTAAGGTGCTCCAAAGAGATTGCTTATACCTGTTTAAATCACTGGGTGAACACTCTCAAAATCTTAAAATCTTAACTCTGGATACTTTATAAAATCTACATAAATGCCAATATGAAGAGTTTTTAAATACATACATTAATTCTTTAGTGAATAATGCGGAGTTATGACAGGATTCCACAGTGAGGTTTCTGGCAGACATATTGGCATCTCAAAGGTGAAATGCAGTGGGCCATTTTTCAGCTACAGGCACAATTTTCTTTTTTTATTAGTTGGGAACAGGACTTGGGCTAGTTTCTCCTTTGGTTATCACTTCAGAATGAACTAACATTGCTGTGAATGTTTTAAGGCACTCAGATTTATCGCAGTGACTGGTTAAACAGACCACGTGCTTTCAAAATAGTACAGATATCAGCAGCATCAACCAATAATTAAAATTTTTCTTTTCACTTGTCTCCATAAAATCCTGCCGGTCCATCCTACTGATGCATGTCACATTCCACTTTCTTCACCTCAAACATTTGATTTACTAACCGGTTGTACTGTTAATCCCATGTCATGACACTTCTATTCACTTCTGCTTTTCAACTGAAAGCAGCTTCCTATGAAGATAAAGCTAGGTAAAATCTATTGTAAAGAAGAGAATAACTTGAATGCAGCTATCATATCAAAATGAAAACACACTTCTGCTCTCTTCACCCACTAGACATCCTGAATACTTTTCTTAATGATGAAGTCAAATAGGATAGCTGAATACAACTGATGATAATTTTTTTCTTCAGAAGTAATCCTACTCTGTGATTCTGTAATTGTCGTTATTTATGTTTGGCAAATCTTTTTAAATGAATATATATAAAAAAGGAATGATGGCAGGGTGAGAATTAGAAAACTAGTAAACATGCTTTAGAAAATTGTGATGTGAATAAATTATACTGATTTCTGTTTATCACAAAAATATTGCAAAGCAACTTTAAATAAAGCTTTTTAAACTTGCACTTGCAAAAACCACACTATTATATAGGTTTCTTTGTTTTTATTGTAGGAATTTCTTTTTGGTTCTTCAAATATTTTTTTCTTTTGCCTTCAGAATATCAGAAAAAAAGTTAAATATATATTTCAAATAGCATTTCATTTATTTAGGAAAGTTTTCAAGATAATACTGTTTACCAAAATCACAATCGTAAAAACCTGGTGTTCTATAGTGAATGGTTTAGTTGAGTGAAGTTGTAACATGGAGAATAATGTGTGAAAAGGTAATCATTTCACTCCAAAGTATGAAATAGTGGAATTCACATCAATGAATCCCTATAAAGAGAATGTTTCGTACCTTTTATAGCATAAAGTACATTTGAAAATTAAATTTTCATCTATATTTAAAATACTTTTATTAAAAGAGGAAGCATAAGAATAATTTCATTTATAATTTTTATAAATTTACAGTGTTCTCCAGTAATTCAAATATATAGGAATGACCAGAAAATTCACTGTTTTTTAAAATGTGACTAAATGTTCAAAAGAGGCAGCAGTCCCAGGAAGAAAAAAATATAATTTTCCACCTTAGCAAAAATAACTTTGGTTACATTATGTGGCTTACAAGTATATAAAACACTGGAAAATTCTAGATTTGCCTTTGGTGATGACAAGGATCACTAGCTGCCCTCATTTATGAAAAGTTTGAGAGGGTAATTATTTGAGGAGCTTTTGGTCTTTTAAAAATAATCCTCATCAAGCACCTATTTCACAAAGAATCATGTCAGAATAATAAACCCGGTCTTCCCAGTAGCGTTATGCAGGATAAAATTCAGAAGAATGTAAATGTAGAGAGTGACTGATGTTGAATAGATGATAGGAAAGTAAGAGCTATATGAAAGCTTCCTGTCAGTACGTTGACTGAAAAATTCACAGTCTTTTGTATTCTTCAAGATCCTAGACATTTTTACACAGAATTTCCCCAAATATACTTTAATTGAAAGCTGTCTTCCAAAGATTTAAGAGAGGAACTATCCCAATCTCGTGGGTTCTTGAATTGTATGTTGGAGAAAGGAATCATCCCATTGGCCTTAGTCAGTTAACTATTGAATCTCGATGATCATTTCTAATGTTAAAACACTCAAGGGAGGGAGGAGAAATGGCCCATGGAGATGTTCAAATCATGTTTATAAACTTGTGGAGAAAGTAGATAAAATTCTTGCAATGAAAACCCCTAAGATTGCTGGAGGAAATATTGTTCATCTAATGCTACCTGTCAAGAGGATGTGTGTGTGTGTGTGTGTAATAAATATATATAATATATAGCTATCGCATTATATACACATCTGTTTATTCCCTTATAAGGAATAGGATTTGATCTAAATCTATTGAATAATGAAATATCCCAATGGCAATCAGTATGACCTTCATGAATTCCTGTCTCTTTATTTTCACATGTGTCTGTTAATTAGAATTTGAAGTCAAGATATAAGAAATGAGTTCATTTATCATTTTTTAATGTCCAGCTGTTCCTCTTCAAAAATTTTGTAACTTTTTAAAGTTTAATCAATTTCTATCACATGGTGCCATTTTCCATCCCCTTAAAAATGGTCTCAGATGATCATCTGAAAAGCCAAACCTAAAATATCCTACTTTCTAGAAATAACAGCATCCTCTTCTCTGGCTTTAGACAAAATCTTGGGCTGGGAGAAAATTATCTGACTAAGAAAAAACAAACACTCCTTCCACTCTGTGTTTGTGTTTGCATGGATCAATTGTGAGACAAACAACATTCATTGACAGTTGCTGGCCATGAGTCTGCCTGTTTGAAATACCTTAGTCAGGAGAAGTACCACAAACTGAACCGAACAATCTCTCACAAAACATCTGCAACCATCTGACCCTGGCCTTAACCTTTAAATCTATCTTTTCATATTCATCTCAAAAGACCTTGTCAATGGCCAAGGAGACTCAAGAAAAGGATTCTTCAACAAACAAAAAAGATACAGAGGAAATTCAACCCAGATTAGGTGGCAGAAGATAATACAGTTTGCTCATTTTTATTCTGCTGCTCAAACTGGAGTTGAATTCATTTTCACTTTATCTTTATTCATGTTATTTAAACATAACATTCATTAGGATTGTGAACTGCAACAGATAGAAGAGAACAAAACTACTCGCCAAATTTGTTGGGCATCTGTTCCCACTAGAGGCGGCCCTTTGCCAGCTCCACATCATGTCATTTTTTTCCCCTGAATTCATTTCAAAGTCAATCCATCAGTTTATGAACTGTTTGATCAAACTTGTCATTAACCAAGTGAAACATTTAATTTGTATTAACAAAAATGGGACAAATAATTAGTACTGGGATTAACCATTTTACTTTTTTTTTTGCATTCTTATTTATCAAACGTGTTCATTGTTGATATAATTTTTTCATGTTGTGACACTATCTGGTTTCACTGGAAATAATGGGAAACATTTTTTTTAAATGAATATACTTATGAACTGGCCATGTAAGAAAATCCATACAAATATCTGAGCTTTACAGTACCACCAGTAACTGTTCATTTCTAGTCACCATCTTCATTAAGATAGAAGCATAGGTTCCTCAAAGGCAAAGAGACTGAATGAGCCAACTGACCAACAACTTATGAGAAAATAACCACAGCTATATCAAGTACCAAAGGAGATTTAATTTTCATTTTTAAATAAAACTAACATTTCGTTTTAGCATCGAACCATATACTGACAAAAGGCATAGGTAACTTACCAAAAGGTCTCTCCTCCTCTTGCTTACAATATAAATAAATACTTGCTCACAATATTTAGTTTTTCCACCCTAAAGTGCTGTTTATATAACACACGAATTAGCAATGGAACCATTGATGTTGGTTGGGATTTTTTGCTCCCTGGAAGACTTAGTCATCATCTCACTCAATTGCTATGACTGTGACCTCATTGGGCACTTGTCCGCCTAGCAATGACAATTTGTTAATGAACTAGTCCTGTTTTTAATTGCTTACTTAATTATGGAGCACTAACATAATAGCATTTCTAATTTGTATCATAATTGCATGCAGAGATGAAATGTTGGTGTCTATCATATGCTTGCTTATAATCATCTGTTGTTCATGGAAAATTTTCCAAAGAGACATCTTCTTTAATATAATGATGTGGTACCAGTTATTTGAAATGTGCTTCTCTTAAATGCAATTGTGCCTGTCAACTAATTTCAATCTCTCTCCCTATGAGTATGTATAAAAACCTATATAAAAGTTATTTAAATTTTTTTTATTTTCAATAAGATAAAAGTACATAAACATGAAAGAATACATATCACTGCCTAAATAACAAGCATTGACATTTTGACAATGATGCGTATGACCATAATAGTTTTAAAGGATAGTTTATAAAATAATTAATTTAAACTGCAGGAGGTTCTCCTCACTACTGCATTAGTGTTACTGCTGCTGTATAGAATGTTTAAAATTCACAATTGGTGTGTGTTGTATGAACCAGTTTTCAGCATATTTCAAACCCACTGAGAGAAAATGAAAGCTATTATTAAAATCAAATCACTAATCTAATAACACTTCTTTATTATCATGACCTAAATTTAAAAAATTCAGAGAATTAAACCAAGTCTCTTGTAAGATAAAGAACGAGTGGAAACTAGGCTTCAGAAAGGAAGTCATGGTGGAGGCCACATAAGTCACCATTGACCTATGTCCTTCTCAATGAATTTTCTTCTTTACAGTTAGTTCCCCATGGAAAAATACATTCAATGCAAAACATTAGTTATGGGCCCAACAGCACAGTTCAAAACATGTGTAGTTGATGTATGTTTCCCCCCAAAAATACAAGTATTGGCCTGTTCATTGTCATCTACACAAAGAACTGAGTCCTAAAATCCTTTACTCAACTAAATTCTTAATAAGTAAACTGAGACTAACCCTCTAATACCAGATTTGTTAAACAACATGATTTAGGTCCTTGCTATTCATGCACCTTGTACAACTAAAATGACTGGTAAAGCTAGAATCATGAAAGAGTCATTTTATGTAGCTGCTAAATTCCTCTCAAATCTCCTTGCAACTTAACGAGTAAAGAAAGCTCAATGTGTAATGCCGGCTAATGTGGTTTATGGTAGAAAATAGTATCAACCTATCTTTGTAGCTTATCTAAGCCAGGATAATACTTTTAGCCTTTATAGTAGACCCAACTCCATTTTTTCAACTCTTGACTATGTATTTCCTGAAATCCTTTTCCAAAGAGTTAAATTGGATGTGAAATCTGTACTAGGCTATGGAGCTGTCTTTGTTCTAAGTCTCGCCAGCAAAGCCTCGCCTCTGTATCACTTTCATTGCCTTCTGATTGAGCTTGACAGTGTGACAGGAAAGCAAAGGGAGGCAATTCCAAACTGAATGAGAGTCTTTTTCAGCCACACAGCAGCCTCCTCCTTAGCCCCTAAGAAAAAGAGGTAACAGATGCCGATAGCAAAGCATCCCTAACAAAGTCCTAACTTTGATGCAGGCGGAAGAAGAAAAACATGTAAAAGATTGTCTCAGTGCAGGAAAACCTTGAATGGAACACAAAGGAAGCAAAATGAGGAAAATTGTGGCGCAGAAAATGGCTGGGAGAGTTATGTAGCTACGGCGCATTTAAGAAATTATTTTCCTCTTAAAAGAGGTTAGGATCTTCAAAATCTGCTCTGCTAAGTATGGTGCAATCGGAATAGTTATGTTATATGGGCCCCGATCAAAAGGTGATTAACAATGCTGTGATTGCTTGGAGGATATTCATTTGAACTAATGCTCTGTTCCTTGGGTGGGAAGTAAGACTCCCTTAAAAAGTCAACTTTTTAGCCATTACCTTTGTACCCTGGGGAGCAGATTTTTTCTGATTGAAAAAAGTATTAGTAGTTATTATAATTTTTTGCCTCAGTATGTTCTATAATTAAATGGGTTGGAGCATCACTTACTTTATACCGCTTTATACTATCTAAGGATCAGCAACTGGCCCCATCAAAGAGTGGCTTCCAAGGGTACATTGATCTTTGAGAGGGAACTATGTTTAGTTGTGTGAAAAAAATTCGTCATAAGATATGAGCACTTAGAATGCTTATACTAGTCTCTTACTTATTAAGGAACTGATTTAAAATATTAATACCTATGCAGTCTGCCTTAATCCTTGTGGCAAAATCATTCATTGAAATAGAGAAGGCCTGTCCAATTGGACTAGGGCATCTCAGCACTAACGCCCAGATGGTGCTGAGCCCATTGCTAAAATAAAGATTGGGAAACATGGATGATCACCTCGCATTCACATACAAACCCGGGGTTAGAACACTGGTTCCCAGTTCGTGGAAATAACTCGCTCATTTGGCGGTAGGAGTGGCAGGCATAGATGGAGGGAGAATAGTCTCATGGTGCTCCTGTCTGTATTTGTCTTCATTTATTTGAGACTAAAAAAAAAAATCAATAAGATATAAAGATTGCTATACTCTGTCATACAAAATAGTGGGGAGTGTTTAAAAGAAGAATTCCTTCCTTGATAATCCTCAGTGGCTGATGTGCTTGGTAAAGCTCCATGAATTCAAAGCTCAGTGACATGATAAACATCCCCTAAGGAGTCGTTATTGGCTATCATGATATCTATATAGAGATGATGTGGCAGGATAGATAGTACAAGCATTAGTCCTTATTATAGGCTAAACCTAGGCTAGACCCTGGCTTACCACAGTGAACACATTATTATTTATTATTATTATTATTATTATTAGTTTGGATACTAATATCATATAGGATTTTTCTTTCTTTTTTTTTTAAACTAGACTTTAATTTTTACAACAGTTTTAGGTTCACAGCAAAACTGAGCAGAAAGTACGGAGAGTTATCCTATACCCACCACTCCCACCCATGCATAGCCTCTGCCATCAACATCCTTAACAGGAGGAATTTTTAAAGTTCAGGTTTAGTGGCATGCTTTTCCCTTCAGAAATATTATGACTATTTTTTCCCCCTTCTCGGATATGATAATGCTGCTTTGTCTCAGGTTGAAATATTTAATAGTATACTTATACAAAATTAAAGGTTAGTTAGAGTCCATGAAAATAAAGCTTGGACCAGAAACAGATGAAGCAAAATAGTCAGAGCAGCATCAAAGCCATCTGCATGTTTTGCTGGAATTATGGTTGAAAATATACTAAAGATAAGAGATGAGGAAAACTTGAGAGTAACCTGATGCTCTAGCACTCCTAGTTTAACTTATCAATGATTATCTATGCTAAAATAAAACGTGTCTATATTTCATTGATAATTAATGTTGAGTGCACATATGCACAGATGCATAATTCATATATGAGACACTGTAGGTTAACATGTATATATATACAAGTTCTCATATACTTAAAATGCTAAAATTAGTAGCAACTTAAATCATCTCATACTCATGCTCATATACAGGTTTTACTACTAAGTTTTTCAGATAATTAATGTCCTCTGTCTATATTTAACATGATTTGATTTCCCTTAAAGATAGCTAATGAGATAAAACAGGCACTATGAACCAGTTAAATCAACCACCTAATCTTGCACATGAAACATTAAACAGAAAAGAAGCATCTGCAATTAGTAAATTGCTTTGATGTGACTAAATTTCTGGCTCTCTGCATCACCAACATTGTGGGTCTAAGTCCCCGATGAAGCTGCTGATCTAGATGTGCTGAATGTCAATATAATGAGCAAGCATTTTCCCATGTAGCTCTCTTATGGAGGGTGGTGGTACCATTCGATTCAGGACTGCTCAGGGGCTGTGGACAAGGTGTGGAGATGAAAGGGGGACAGGAAGATGCAGTCCCGCTGTCCATCTGCAAGATCTTTATTTCCTTCTGAAAAAGCAAAACCGCACATTTCCAAAATGTATTAGGGTGTTGCATTACCTAATGAGATGCCAAAAATGCAGAACTGGTTAGGGGATGGTGACAATCTAGAGCTTATCCTATGAGAGGATCAGGTAATTGGGCCAGTCTAATGTGGATCTGATGGACTCAGGCAGAAAATATGAACTTCTTTACTGTCTGCTTGACAAAATTCCAGAGCTAACTCAGAAAGCGGGTAGAAGAACACTCCTCTTTCCCAATGGCACAGGTGTGACTGTGGGCAGAGCCATATGGAGCAAACTAATGGATATAAAGAAAAAAATCTTCAACATGTAAATGCTCACTTAGGAAAATAACATTAATTTTTTACTGTGTGCTAGTCACTGTTCCAAGTGATTGATATGGGTCACCTCGTGTAATCATTTCAAAAAAGCATGTGAAGGGGGTATTATTTTTATCCTCTAATTCAGAGATGAGGAAAGAGAGGCAGAGAAAATTGCCCAAGGTCTCTCCCTCCCTTGGAGACGGTAGAGCTGTGATAGATGTGCGGGCCGTTTCGCTCCCGCACCCATGCTCTTCCCCACTGCACCGCGGCTGCCATGAAGACTTCCAGCATGAGACCTCCTGATTAAAAAAAGACAAGGAAAGAGTGGCACAATGGGAAAGAACAACTAGGACATGTTCATTTTGAAAACCGGCTAGATTTATGGGAGAACCGACCATGATGTCCAGATACTGAAAGTGAAGAGTTCGAGGTGTGATCACTACCAGGGAAGTAGACTGCCTTACGGGATTAGGAAGGAGAAGTGGGTGCAGCTGGAGCCATGAGCATTTGACGGGCTGAACACCAGAGAAGAGTTTCTAGGTGCTTGACAAAACTGGGAGGTAGATGTTAAATCGCCATGAAAAAATTTAATAGACTTTGTTTATTAGAGAAGTTTTAGGTTCACAGAAAAATTGCGCAGACAGTACAGAGAATCCCTACCTCTCCCCCACTCCAGTGTCTCTTATTATTAATGTTCTGCATTAGCGTGGTACATTTATTATTATTAATGAACCAATATTGCTACATTATTATTAACTAAAGCCCATAGTTTACATTAGGGTTCAGTCTTTGTATTGTACAGTTCTGCATGTCTTGACAGGCATAAGGTCATGTATCTACTATTGCAGGATCATATAGAGTCGTTTGCCCCCTGAAAGGACCCTGTGCTCCATTTATTCATCCCTTTCTTGCACCTTTCTCTCTGTCAACCGGTTTTACAGTTTCTATAGTTTCGCCTTTTATAGAAAGTCATTTATTTGGAAGCATACTGGATGTAACCTTTCAGACTGGCTTTTTTTCACTTAGTAATATGCATCTTAGATTCTTTCATGTCTTTTCAAAGTTTGATAGGTCATTTATTTTTGTAATGGAATAAAATTCCATTGTATGGGTATACGACACTTTGCTTATCCAATCACCTATTGAAAGGCATCTTGGTTATAGAGCCTCATTTTTAAATATGGAAATGGAGACTCAGAGAAGTTACCATGTATGTACATTCCTGCAGCTAGCAAGTGGTAGAGCCAGGCCTGATGCAATGTGAGGCCTTTCCTCCTATAGGGCAGCTGCTCCAAGAGGATTAGGAGAAAATGAGGATGGGAGTCAGGTAATAGTGTAAATCGAGGCACTTGGTTAGTCAAACCACACTCGTGTCTCATTTTTCTTATCTGGTTGCCCAACTATTGTCACTGTGCAAAATTTATGCTTCGAGAAGAGCTAGCCCTAGCAGAGTCATATGTCTCCCTAAAAGTGAAAGCTTTGTGTATGCCAGAGAAGTTGCTTTGGGGGAGACAAATACCCTATAGCAAGCCTTGGGTTGACAAAGTGAAATATCTTGATGGCATAGGCCAGTAGATTACCACCCAGGGTAGCATTGTTTTCAGGAACCCTACAAAGGATTTTTTTTGACCACACAAATTACCACTTTGAATTCTACCACAAGACCTTTATTCCTGTCATTCAAGGGCTTCCAATTCCTGTTAAAGGTCCAACCTCCAGAGAAAGCAGCTATACCTTACTGTGAATAAGGCACTGAGAGTCAAGTGAGAAGGTGAAAGATGGAGTCAAGGATAAATGAGAGAGCAGGATGAAGGCTGGATGCTAAGTTGGAGTCACTATTCCCTAAACTAAGCTGGCTGTTTCCTTCTCTGTGGAAGGAACGGCACAGTTGTAACACTCTGGGTCCCCTGTGCTCTCACTCATGGACACAGAGTGACAGTCGATTAGTGAATCTGTGAAACTCAGCTCCTTCTTTACCTTTTCTCGTAGAAGTGGGCCCTCTGACACAGAGCTCTTCCATCCTTCATTCTGGACTATATGTAACAGGAGGCCTGTCCCATGGGAAGGTCTTTGGCTGTCCAGCATGACCTGTGACTGTGGGTGGGGGTAGCATAGAGGTCTGTTTTTCTGTTCTGTATCAGAAAATATGGTCTGCAGAAAAAGTCATATTCTCCAAAATCAGCTTTGCCAGTGATAAAGGTTACATTTGGTCTTTATTTGCTTTACTATTTTATTTCTAGTTGGTTCAGAATTGATGAGGAAAGAGAAGTGATCATTTTGGGTGTTCATCAATTCATGAGAAGTAAGAGACCACTTGTATCCCTTTACAAGTTTTCTTATTTAAGGCTTTTTTCCAAAGATAACCTTGAACTTTGACAACAAGAGACAGGGTAAGGAGATAGAGGGCAACAGAGATTTGAAGGCAGTCATCAATAATAATCACAACTACCATTGCCTCATTGAGTCCTTATGAAAATAATACCTGTGATATTGCTATTACTGTACCCATTTTATAGATGAAAAGCAAAGAGGCTTGCCCAAGGTCACAAAACTAATTAGTGACACATCAGATTCCGGTTGATTCCAAAGCCTCTGCTTTTCCAATGTAATTCTCCAAGAGTTGCTATATCTTCCTTCTCAAAGTTCTTTATATCTCCCTTTCCCTTCCTTTCCTGCTGCCGCTTTCTCTGTCTCTGGCTTATGTCTGCCCTATTACCATAGGCCCCCTCAACCTCTAGCTTTCCACTGAGTTCATTCTTCACACTACTGCAAGGCCTTCCTAAAACTTGACTTAATACATGCCCTTCCAGGTACAAGATTATTCTCATTCATTCCATTGTCATCCCAAAACATGACAGTCCCTTGAAGAAACAAAATACTCATCAATAGCCCCAATTTAGAGCCCCAAATCTGACCTGGTATGAAGTATTTATGATGAAGTCTGTATAAGTCACTTCACCCTTCTTTAAATAATAGCACTCATCTGTTTTCCTTCTGATGATAGTTATTACAGTCCACTCAATAATCCCATTTCTTAATGTGGAATTATAAACCGTCACCCTGTGGGAGCACTACACACCCTGCAATATTAACTTGTCCTTGGACTTCTCTGTAAACTTCTGAAGAGAGATCACAACGTACCATGTAGCCCAAGAGCCCAGCAGGGTTCAGGGAAGATAGAAATTGCTCATAGACATCTGTTAAATGGATTAAATGCGTCCCCTTTTGCATTTCTTACAGTTTTAGGCATGATAGTTCCAACTTAATATATGCCCCTTAAATGTTTGAATAAATGAAGCATACTTACTTAATTACTTTAAATAGATAAGATATTGATTTTGCCTCTTTCCTAAATACTTCACCCAAACCATGAAAACATGATTTAATATTTTATAACTTTTTAATTTTTTTTTGGCAAGTGGCTGCAACTATTATGTTGGGAACTTCACTTTTAGTCTAGCTGTTACTTACTAGCTGTGGGTTCTAGGGCAAATTACTTAAACTGTCTGTGTCTTGTTCCCTACCTAGGGACAATAATAATAGGATGTGTGTGTGTGTGTGTGTGTGTGTGTGTGTGTGTGTGTGTGTTAGATAAAGAGTTCTATTAAAATTCTTAGAATAATGCCTACCTCAAAGTAGGCACTCAATAAATATTAGCTATTATTATTATTATTATTATTACTGACAGAACAATCACCATGAATGATAGAGGCACTTAAATGTAGTACATTTTTAAAACTGCAAGGAGTAAGAAAGAGTTGTTCTTACATCATGTCTTACAAGCTGTCACCCTCTGAGAGCCTTCCATCTTCTTCCCTACATTGACCATTATCTTCAGTCTTCAGAGATTTTGGAGACTTGCTGAAGTTTTGCTCTGATGTGAATGTTTTGGTTTTAGGGACCAGTTTTCCTTGGGCAGAACCACCTGCAGGTGATTTGCGAGGCTCATGCTAAGCAGGTAAAGATTCACTGGATTAGGAGTGGGAGAATCAATGATAGTATGAAGTGGAAAACAGTAGATTGGTAAGCAGCCACTGGAATTTAGAGTTGGAGAAATATAATACTTTGGTATAAACAATATTTAATTCCTCAGGTAGGATATGCAACATCGGAGAAGTGAGAACAATTTTCAGGTCTCTAGGAGAAAAAAATGAACAATTTGAAAGGTTGATACTGACACTGTCCTTTCATTTCCTAAAAGATTTTTCAAAAGAAAACCTTTGTTGATTAACTTCTAGACATTCATTGATTACCCCGAAGATGCATCCATATATATTGCTTTTAGGTGAATTATACCACTGGCAGAGAAACTGGGATGAAGCCCTCAGATGTGCCTGATGCAACCAAATCAGGAAGAGTAGTAGAGAGCTCAGTCCGGTGGTACTGTGGCAACACAGAGCAAAAGTCTTAACATGTTTAACTTCTGTGACCCACACTCTCACATCTAGGAATTCTTTCTGAAAATACAGTTGGGTAAGTGGGCAAAAATCAAAGTAAAATTTACCACAGCAAATCTAATAGCAAATCATATAAAATAAATTAAATATTATTATAATAATATAATAGAGGATTGGCTCAATAAATGTTGGGCCATCTATCAATTGAATGCTATAGCCATTTAAAACAATAATGTAAAGTGTACGTTTATTGACATAGGGAGATGCTTATCCTATAATGTTAAGGAATATGTCAATTTTGATTCTGCTGCAAACATATATTGTATGTGCAGATCTAATTGTCTGGAAGAGCAATTGCTAAAATGTTAATAATAATGACATCTGGATGTATTCAGATAAATTTAAGAAATACCTATCTGTATGTTAAAATTTTTCTAGAGTATTACATGTATGATAAAAGTAAAGCAAAAAACCTAAACGAACGATCTGATGAGCTGCCGAGGCAGAATTATTGGGCTCCCGTGAGAGGCCGACATGAGACTGAAGAAGCAGTTGTTCTGGTCTCAAACTTAGAGGTGAGCACATGCCTCATCTTGGAACAACTGCCCTTTACAAAGAATAATTAGGCTTTTTTACTAAAACTATGCTTCATGCTTCATGTGTTTATCAGACTGGCAAAGAATTAGCCATTTAAAGTACCTCTAATGAATAAACAGGCAAAAAAGTCAGAATAACATCTGAACCCATCTTTTCCACTGGATGGTCAGCTCTGTGAAATTTGCAACTACCATAGATACTTATAGAGGTGATTAGTCCTCAGTGGATTCTTTATACATATTTGCTACTGAAAGAGAAAAAATAGCATTAATTATTTATTTGACAGATGCTCTTTGATCACTCAACTGAATTACATCTTTTATCATAAAATTTAGAGTTCTAACCTTTGGCATAGACTCATCTCTTTATTGAGATACATTTGCAAGGTCTATTCACAATTAAGAGAATAAATCTTACTTTCATTTGTAAGTCATTGCAGTTATCCATGGCAGAAGAAAACTGGACACTAGGGGAAATTTATCCACTGTGGCAAAACAGTGAAAGTAGGTTGAGAATTATATTCTTGGTGATATCTTTAACCAGTTTTTTGTTTTGCAAGTCTTCCCTTCTTCTTCTGTTTTTCTCTTAAGAAGTTCAATACATATTATTGAAAAATGATGAACCCTAGACTATTTCTAATTTCTTGAATTGTGAACCAGTATTATCAGTTGCTCCCTGGAGATCCCCATAGGAATGCCTCATAATCACCTCTAACCCCAAACTGAACTCAACATATTTCCCATGAATCTAGCTTCTTGTCCTCAATTTCTCAGCATAGGAATGGTACAATATCTCTTCAGTTCCCTGGTCCAGGAACTGAGAATCATCCTCAGTCCTTCCAGCTTTCTCCAATGCATTCCTCCACTGAATAAATCTCAGAGTCCTATTAATTTTTCCCCCTTAAATAGCTCAATTCCTTCCCCCTTTCTTTTTCTCAATTTCCACTGCAGTTCATTAACTTAATAAATACTTACTGAGCACCTGCCATGTTCCAGATACTATACTGCGCACTGGAGAAAGGCAAAGTCTCTGCCCTTGTGGAGCCTATAACCTAGTGGGAGAGACAGATGATTAACACGGTTCTCTAAAATAACAATTTCAGGATTGACAAAGGCAATGAAGATGAAGCAGAGGGTTATGAGAAAGTAGTATGTTAGATAGAATGGTAAAGCCTGGCCTCTTTGTGGACTTTTGTGCAGCAAATCTTGCAGGATGTGAATCGTGAGCCATCTGAAGAGATCTTGGAGAAGAGCCACACTGGCAGAACGAAAAGACGATGCAGCAATTTGAGGTGGAAAAAGTTTAATGTGTTCTAGAAGGCTAAAATGTCTAGAGTGGAGTGATTGAGAGGAGAGTGCTGAGGCTGAACGGCTAGACAGGGGCCAGGCATGCAAGGGGAGTTCTACCACTTGAAACAAGTGGGGATTTTTCTTAAGTGTGATGGGAAGCTATCGAGAGGTCTTGAGGAAGGGAGTGATATTATTTAATTGATGTTTTTGAGTGTTCGCTTCGGCAGCACATATACTAAAATCGATTTACGTTTTTGAAAGACCTGACTGCGGTGTGGAGAAGATTATTGGAAGGCAAGAGAGAAAGCAGATCAATTGAGAAGCTATAGAAATGCAAGAGGTGAAGGTGCCAGTAGCTGTGGATATAGTGAGAAGTGACCAAGTTCAGGTGCATTTTGAAGGCAGAGCTAGTCAGACTCACAGATGAATAAAGAGGAAGCTAGGGAGGGAAAGAGCATCAGAGTGACGCCTGCGTATTTGGCCTGAGCCAGATTCCTCGATAAAATTTATTAAATGATTCATCTTTTGCCAATTGGGAGAAAATCATCTTTCTCATGTACGGAATTTCCTTGTAATTTTGGATCGATCTCTGGGTTTTCTGTTCTCTTCCTCTGATTTATCTACTGCTGGACTAGTACCATTCTTTTTATTCCTAATTAAAAATAAATGAAGCTGATTAATATGTTATCAATTAATACATTATAAACATATAATAAAATTAATTTTCTAATCATTCTTATTGTTTGCTCTGTTTCGGTTATTCTCACATGCTAATTCTACAAATAATTTTAGACTCACTTTATCAAGTTCCTAAAAAAAAGACTTGCTAAGAATTTGGTTGTTTTTGTATTGTATTTCCAGCTTAGTTCAATTTGTATTACCATTTAAAAATAGTTTTTCTTTCTATATTTACAATGCCCTTTTGTAAAGTTTTATGATTTCCTTAATATAAAGTATAGACATTTTTGTTATTTTTTTCTTTTGTGAATGGGAAATTATTTTATCTGTCACACTTTCTAACTAGCTATTGCAGGCAAGTAAGAAAGTTATTATATTTGTATATTTCTATATTTGTATTTTAACTAGATAATCTACTGAATTCTCTCATGTTTTTAATAATTTTTCAGTTGATTCACTTGGGTTTTTCAAGGCTATAATCTTTATAATCTGCAAATAATGATACTTCTGCCTCTTCCTACCCAATATTTATGCTTCTTATCTCATTCTCTCATCTAATTACATTGGTGAGCACTTCAAGACCAATTATTAAATAATTGTGGTGACAAGTACCCCTGTGTTTTGTTCCTGCCTTTAATGAGACTACTTCTAGGTTTTCACCAGTAAGTATGATGCTGGCTATTAGTTTGTGACACATAAGATATGTATATCTTTTAAAACACATGAGTTAAAAAAGTTATATTCTATTACTATAATATCAAGATCTTTTTAAAAAGGTAAATTGTTTTCTCTTTTGGAGGGGGGCGATGGCAAATATTGTAATAATCGTGTGGTTCTAATTCTCTGACCTGTTTATAAGATAAGGTCTCTTAATAGATTTTTATTATTGAACATCTTCAGAAGTCTGGAATTACTCCCATTTGATTATGGTATGTTCTTACTTTATTCTACTATTCACATAGTACAATATGCTAATATTTTATTTGGTATTTTGCATCTTATTTATAAATGAGATTAATCTGTAGTTTTTCCTTGTCTATTATTTTTTTTGTGTGTGATCCTTTGGTATCATTGTTGTGCTAGCTTTGAGAAAAAAATTCTTTCCTTAAACTCTGATATAATTAAATGACAATTTCATTGATACATAAAAGGCAAATGGTCCTGGCTTTGGAGTAAGTCCTTAACTACTTTATAGCAACAATATAGGTTTTATATCACTTTTTTAAAAAACAAAATCTGAAGTTTTGCAGATGGATATATTTTTAAGAAATGGCTCCTGTTGCCTAGGTTTTAAAATATATTAGCACATGATCATAAATATTGTTTAGTATTCTACATAAATTGCTTCTTATCTTTAGATTTTTTTAGGTGTTCGTATCATTTATACTTATTGTAATAGTGTATATGTTTTGCCTTGTGTCAGTGTTTATATGACACATTTTATGAGTACACCGCTTTCTTTCTGCCCTCTTTGATACTGTCTTTTATAACAGTAGAGATTGTTTATCTAGAAGCCTAAACATTGGAAACATCCAAACATGAGAACTGTTCTATGTCTGCATTGTCATGGCAGTCCAATGCAAATAACATGTGCAGGATAGAGAGGTTATAAGAGGAGAGAAATAGTTTCTAGAAGTTGTTTCATGTTGTAAAATATTTCATAAATTTCATGAAAAAAATAATGATTTGTTACTAAGAAGGAAATGGTCTCTATGTGCATACTGAGAGAAATTTGAGAAGAAAAAGATTAGCAAGGGCTAGCAGATACCTTTTTCCAAAGAACTTGTCACTTCATTCTCTTTTCTGGTTTGCAAAAATTGTTACAACATATCTTGATAGCTAGTGATTTTGCCACTATATGAAGGTCATCCAGGATTTCTTGATGAATATAATTTTCACGTATTTATATTATTGCATGATGTTCCTTCCTCTTTCCTTGCATTTTTAAGGAAATGGGTGTGCATTTCACAAAAAATAAAATGTATTCATTGTGTTTGTTACTAAATATTTAAGATTTTATCTAATGCTAGCTTTTCTGCTTTCAAGTAAGCCTAGATATTTTAAATTGATGCAAAATTATGACAGACAATTCCACATTCAATTGTTTGGCATGATATATTTAATTATTTATAATAAAAAGAGATTTAAAACCTACATACTTTAAAAGATCATTTACTTCTTAACTTGCCTAATTTTCTATATTACATATTTATATACTAAAACTTCTTCTTTGCTTACTCATCTCTTTTGGAATTAAAATATGTAAAATGTCATTAATCTAGAATAGGTTAAGTCTTGGACATTCTGGATAAAAATATCTTCAGCTGTAAATAATCTTTCTTTCTGCTACCCCCCAGCCCTCTCCTTCCACCTACCTGCTCTATATAATTATGTAATTAAAGATCTATATATGTTTCATTCTAGTGAATTTTATAACTTTAAATAATATACATAAGCCTATATTTCTCAATTATCAATTTAAAAATTAAAATTGCTATTAACTCCTCATTGAAAATGAAGAAATTCACTCACTTTACATCTCCTTTAGCTTCTCTTTCCCTCTAGCCTATTTTTATTACTAGCTATGGAATCCTGAGTCCATTATATTATTTAAGAAATATGATTTAGTATTTATTTCAGGATTTTTAAGATTTACTTTATATTTTATAATTACATAGTATAATAAGCAGCATTATTCAGACTTAATTAAATGTTTAAATTCGTTTAATTTTCACCTGGAGTCCTTATAAACCTAAGTTTCTTTATCTCTGAGTCATTTATTTTTACTTATGTTTTGACTGGATAGATTCTATTATCAGATTTTTCAGGAAGAAATTGTGGATGGTGTCTTTTGAGTCTTTACATATTTGAGAATTTTGTTGTTGTTATCTTTATGTGTCGAACAACAGCTTGTCTGGGCCACATGATTTTTCTCTCAAAATTCTTCAATCATTGCTCGCCTGTCCTCTGGCCTTAAATGTTACAATGGAGTGGTCTGAGGTCAGCCTATTATTTCTCCCCTTTAATTTGCTTCATCTGCCTGGGTATTAAAAAGATTCCTTTTCTATTCTTGAAGTTCAGTAATTTTAGCAGGAAATGTCTTAGATTAATTATAGTATATTAATTATATTAGTTTGAAGATTGAGCTCTTTTGCGATTTCAGAAAATTTTCCTCCTCTTGTATCTTTGAATATCTGGGGTTTTTTTTCTCTACTTCATGGAGAACAGTTATCTATATTTTGTAACTAAGTTGGCTATCTTCCATATCTACTAACTTCTTTGTAGTAATTTTAGTATTTTGTCCCCCCTGTTTCTCTTCATTCTGTGTGATTTTCTCAAGCCTATCAACCAGATCATTGACTCAGTTTTCTGCACAGCCAATTTTGCTCCTTGGTGTTTCTAAATGAAATTATTTTTCTCCTTTACCTCTGCCAGCTTCCTTTAAATTTCATTTTTTTTTCTTATCTTTGATATCACCTCTCATAGAATCCCTGCTCTCTTTAATTATATCTAAGAAGGGAGCATTTACTTTATCAAATTTTCTCCTGCTTCTCATTGCTCTTTCAAAGGTGCCTCTTCTTTATATGCCCTTAGTAGTCCTTCCTTCCCTCTTGCCCACCATCCTTCTCCCTCCCTCCTCCTTTTCTTCTTTCTTTCCTTCCTCCCTACTGCCTTTCCCTCTCTCGTTCTTCCCTCCTTTCCTTTCTTCTTAAATAAAAATATCTGTCCAAATGGGCTTCATTTGCCACATATATCATTACAGCTGAGATTACCCTCCCAATCCTTGCTGCTTCCTAGTATTCTCTCCACACCTGCAGGCCTCTACTGAATCATATAGACCAACCAGTTTCATCCCTTGTAAGGGAAGACATTTCTTTCCTCCTTGTTACCCTCTATGCAGACTTTCAACAGCACCACTTTCTAGAGTTCAGGTCACTGTAGTGTCTGAATTCATAAGCATCCAGATTTTTTTCCCCCAAAGCACATGCACAGTACTGTGTTGGGGTGCGTTTCTAGCATCTGCCATACACTATATCTGAAATCAGCACAACTCTGAGGATCCAAGCCCTGGGGTTGACTCTGGTTACCAATCCACCCTAACTTCTCCCATGTGGCGAGCATCCTTTTAGGAGTCCCTCTGTTTTTGCGATGTGGTCTTAGACCCTCTGGTTTATCACATATATCATAGTAACTTTGAACCTTTAGTTGGGAAGAAAGGTTAGTCAGAATCCTATTCTTTTTCTCCCGTGGGACCGTTCTGACTGTCCTGAATTTAGGCTAACCAAGTTCCTTTAGTAGCATACTTGACCCAAATTCTTATCACGTTGAAAGGTCAATAACACCTAACTCCACACATTAAGTCTATGCTCAGGGTCCTTGTGTGTTTCCTGTTTATAGTTGGTGTGCCAAAGTTGCACATTCCAACATAGTGTGGGGTTAAAATGGGGTTCACTCCTGCACCTAGCTCTGGGGGCTTGAGCAGCCAGTGGAAATTTCCACGTAACGTGGCTGTTACACAGCGGCCTCGTGGGTGGTAAACTTTTCAGCACCTTCTTCAAATAAATGAATGTTGGCCTGCTGGTACCCAATTATTTTGCCTCCTTTTTTTCTTTCAGGGACTAGAAAGCCAGACTCATTCATGCAATAAAGTGCACATACGATGTTTATCAAGCTCTGCTCTACAAGTGCCAGGCATAATTTGAGGTGCTGGCTGTATAACTGTGAAGAAGAAATCAGTTCCTGCCCTTACAGCACTTCCAGACTAGAAGATGGAATTGTTCCCCATCCTGCCATCCAAGCAGAGACAGCATTTTTGCAGGTTGTATGTAATATCGAAGGTGACACCTCCTAAAATGGGTGCAAATATCAGGGATCTGAATCCTGGCTGTACAAGTTCATCTTTGTGCTGCAGGCTTAAACCTCCCTCCCTTTAAAAAATGGATTTAAATGTATTTTCTAAAGTTAATTCATGTACGAGAAAGTTCTAGAAATGCTGCCAAGCCTGCAGGGCAAGTTAAGCATTAGCATCACTCATCGAGGCTTCATTTCGACACTCCACAGGTCCATTTGCAACCTGTAGTTTGAATCTGATTAGTTGCATAATAACTCTTTACATTTTTATACAGTGTGGCACCTTTCTTTGGATGAGCTTAAAGTATTTTACAGCCATTATCCTATTAACTCTCACCCTAGGAAGTGTCGGGGGTGGCATGGAATATGTTATTATCTTTCTTTTATAGAAGGGACGTGATGGCACAGGGAAGTCAAGGAATCTGAGCAAGAGTACACGTGAAGTTAGGTGGAACTAAGGACAGAAATGGGTTTCACAAACGGGCTTTTGCTGCTCTGACATAAATCTCTCTGCTTCCCTCTGTCAGAAAGAACTGAGTGGGCTTAATGGTGATACCGAAGGTTTCATCTTTTGTTGCAAAGAATGGGTTAAATATATGCTGAGAGGAAGGAGCAGATGAATGATCTAGGGTGATAGTAGCTGCACAATAAATTTCTTTAAACGATATGCATACGTATTTCATACCTACTCTACTTCATGGTGCAATGCTTCCAAATGCTGTAGAAGAAACCCAGAAAGCGCTCTGCTTGCCACAAAGTCAGTACTGAATACATATTTGTTGAGAGAAAGAAGGAAAGAAGGTGGAAAGAATGAAGAGAAGATGAGATATTGTTCCTATCTTCAAGGAGCTTACAAATGAGGAGGCAGAAGCACTATGAACTAACATAAAGAACAATTATGTGCTGAACTAGGGCGTATTGTTCCTGTATGCAATAGGAACACAAAGAAGGAAGAAACCACTGTGGCCTGGACTGGTACAGAAACTTTAGACTAATAGAATGAACTCTTGCAATAGATGAGATCTGAATTAGCCTTGGAGAAGGAGGAAATGCTGGAGAGGTGAAGAGGAGGAGGGAGGTTATCTTTGAAAGGGCAAGGGCCTAACTAGGCTGGCGATAGAAGGTATATGATGGAAGAAATACATCCTTGAGTTGTGTATATTTCAAGAAAGAAGTGGGTTTTTTGATATGGAAAGAAGACTTCTTTTCTTTCAAAAGATATTGGGGAGCGCCTATGGTCTACCAGAAGATAAAGAGGAAAGAATCAAAGCAAACACTGAGATTCTGAGGTTGAAAAAATGCCATCGCTGGGGAGGAAAGCTTGCACACTCGGAACATTGTCCATTTGTTGAATGTGTAATAACTTCAGGGCACTAGTCTCAGCACATTTATTTTGAAACTTTATGGATGCCATAATCTGCTTGGAGTGTTTGCTTCTCCCTTAAAGGTGAGATCAAGCTCACAACTGTTTTCCAATATCACTGAAATGGTACTTGTTTTTTTTTTACTGTTTTTGTATTTTTTTATTCAGTTTAGTCAGTGGAATATATTTATGTATTTATCATTATTATTCTTATTATAATAATTAATTTTACTATTATTCAGTTCTAATTACACTACTGCATCCATTATCATCCGATCTCTGCTTCACATTTACCTCCATATCTGGCAGAGATTTTCCTAGCCACTTTTTTCCTCTAACCCAGTTTGAACAATTAGAATTACACATCTTGAAAACACTTTCTGTCTTTTGGAATTTTCAACATCTTCAGTCATCAAAACTCTTGCTTTATTTGGGTTCTCTCCTTCTCCTCCAGAAAACTGAGCAGTCAAAATGTTTCAGAAACTGAAATCTCCTCTATTCTCAAATCATGCTGGCCTCAAACTAGTAGATAATTAAAACAAGAAACAAATTTAACTTGACATCATAGGAAATGCATATCAATCCTTGTAGGAGATTTCAAATAATTCAAAGGTGATTTTGATTTTTGGGGAGTCTGAAGAAGGCAAGGGAGAGTCTAGCTCCAGAGTTCGGAGGTAGTTTGAACTCTGAAGTTTCCCACGGGGAGATGCACTTGGAAGTATTAATATGCACCACTGCAGAAGAATAAGACATGTAGATTTTCAGACCAGACCCAATTATGACTAGAGTGGGAGGAGCACATAAGCAAGAAGCTCAGTTTTTTACATTTCAAACATGCAGCAGCAGCCGAGAGAGGGTGGAATATTTAGGAGAGAGACTGGCAGAATTTTCTGAAGTTTATTCCCCCATTTATTACCTTTCCATCTAATGGAGAGCCTGACTGAGAATGAGGTTCATATCAAACAACTATTTCTCTTTTCTCTCTTTGAATGCTCCCAGTTTAATTCAGGCGCATGCATTATCAAACATCTGTTTTAATTACAGCTATTGTTAAGGTAGTTAATCAGTTGTCTTCTCTCACCAGCCAAAATCCCATATTGCTGAATTTTTGTACAATCAAAGATACAATAAATATAAAAGGGATTCTTGTATATCAGCACAGAAAAAAATGCATACAACTTCTTTGCTCACTGATGCAACCAAAACACCCAGGAGTTATTATAATGTGCATTCCCCTGACACGGACTTTTATTTCATGCAAATGACTGTGATTAAGATTCAAATACATTTTATTTCCATTTTCGCACATTACTTAATCAATGTGAAGTACTGTGTAAAAATTGCATCTCTTCATAACAGTGATTTTGACCAAGTCAAGTGTTGCTCCTAGAATTATAATCCAGACTTGTGATTCAATTATCATTTAGAGACTTTCAAAATTCAAATTAACTTTATTCTTTTTTCTCCTCCCAACACTGTAAACTTAATATCAGTATGGATCATTTGTAAGGTGTGATCAAAATAACTTTCCACTGCACAGAAATATACATTGTGATGTGCAAATTTTCCCTCACTTTCAAAAAAGCACAGCAATCAATAGTAACTCGCCATTAAAATGTATGAAATGCACAAAGTACAGTCTATTTTTCCATTTATGTTACACTTAGCTTTTAGGCTGAAGAATACTGACACTTTTCAGAATATTTATCTACTTAAACTTACTTGGAACAGTTGTACAAACCGCCATTTAAAAAGTTAAAAAGGAACCCATAGAATACTTAAAGTTTGGCATCTCTGATGATTCAACTATTGGACATTCAAAAACACATTCTTACAGGAATCAACAAGGAATGCATAAAATAAAGTAGGATTCCAGAGGCCAACTAAGTAACTCTCATACAACTATAAAACATTGGTCTGTTTACAGTTTATTGCACCCATGCCAAAGACTGAAACTGTTTTATTATTGTTTGTGACTCTTTCTTGCTCATCCTGCATTTCATTTATACTAGAAGAAGAATTAAATTTTGCCAACGACCAGGCTTGGGTTATTACTGCATCTATTTTTTAAAAAATATGTTCTTTAGCCTCTGAGTTGAAAATAAAACCTAATTTTAAATTGTCTTTCTTTCTTTCAATGCTCACCCAAAATTCCTCACTTTGTGCCCAATAGCAATGCACAGGAAAAAAAAAAAACCACTCATCTTTTATTCTCCATAGTTCTTACAACACAATGCTATCTCTATGCTAGAGCCAAATTTGTTAAATTTGAATAATTTTTTTTTGAGAGAAGTAGAATTTGCATTTGAGGGAGCTTGATGAATTCAAACAGGCAATGTTTGAATCTAGAAATTCCTTTTCAGAAGTTGTTTCTTGAACATTCTTATGGAGATGTTCCACCTTTCCTGAGAGGAAAGTTTGGAAGAACTATTGGCTGTTAGTCCATAGGAGAGTCCCAGCTCATACACTGACCAGGTGGAACCAAACGAAGCCAGAAGAGAGGGAAACATCTGTGATGTCGAGGTGGCTCTACGGAAGAAAGAATTATGAACTGTAGATCTGTCTAAGCAGCCAAGGCAGCATTCGTAGAAATAGGAGTAGCCAGCCATGTCTGGGTCTCCGAAGACAGAACTAGATCATTTGAAGTCAGTCCAGGTTATTTACGGAGGACCAAAGAGACAATTCCTATTTATTCTGGTCCTATCCAGGGGGTTCTGTGGGTGCTTTAGGCTAAAGCTTTGGCAGGGGCAGGGAGAAATGAGATTGTGTCAAAGACTAGTAGCTGGGTGCTGATGTCTAATCTTCCTTATTCCACAGTAATAGAATTTTTGCTGGGCATGTGGCTGCCCAGATCAAGGCTACATTTCCCAGGCACCCCTGTAGCTAGTCGTGAACCCAGGACCAAGTTCTGGTCAAAGGAATATCAGTTCCAAAATTCCTTGTCCCAAATCCTTGGGGCCAGATATGGCTTGGAATTTTGCCAGATTTTTGAAGGTGATATGATGCATATACTGATTATAAAATATCTTCATTCAGGTTGGGGTAGCACCTCACTGTCAGCCGCAGCAAATCACAATAATATTTACACTAAGTGAGATAAATAAAGACTATGAGCTCATGTCAATTCAGGTCAAATTTTACCTTTAAATGAGTTTTTTTGTTGAAAACTTTTTAAAAATTTGTTTTTCAGATCCTTTTGGATTTTAGAATTGTGTATCATGTGACAGCTTCTAGAAAACTGTAGAGACAAATAACAAATATCCTTTGTCCCTACATCCGGCCCCCTGGAATATGATGCTTCCTTAAACCATGAGGACTGTAGTTATAAAGACAATCTCAGCTGCCCTTATTTGTTATTTTCCTCTAAGAGCTATTACCTTTAAGTGTGAATATTGTTATATTTTGCCATATAATTTAATGTTGAACATATATCATGTGCAACACACTATGCTGAGCAACTCATTTCATTCTTTTATTAATTCCATTTTACAGATGAGAAAACTCACATATGGAAAAATTACATAACTTGGCCAAGGCCCACTGTCAGTAAGTGACAAAGCCAGCATTCAAAACTAAGAAGTCTGATGCCAGGCCTTCCATGTTTGCTCACAGTACTCCTCTCAAGAGACTATATTACTGTTATAAAAAATGTTGGAGACACATTATCAATACTAGGGTCAAGCTGTGTGTTTCCCTGTGGTTCTAGAATTGCAATTTTTAGATACCTTGTTAAAACATCGAGCTTTTTTTCTGCCCCATTTTAGTTTGACAAGTTTTGGCTTGCAATTAACCAACTTTCTAACCATTCCAACAATGGACAACCCCAAAAGAAATGTTTTTAAACTTTATATTGTGATTGCTTTGGTGCGTTTTTTCTCCTCTAGATCTTGAACCTGAGGGCTATGCGTATATCCTTTGTATCTTCTCCACAGCTTGGCACACAGTAAGCTTATTAGGGGCCTCATAAATGTTTGTGACTTAAGTGAATGAATAACATAGTGAGTGAGTATATGCGTGAACATAAATTTATTTTTCCAAAGCTACAATATATACATAAAGATTACCCAGCTTCTTCTAATATTCATTTTCCGGTCTCATTTTTATTCCCAGGTATTATAGAACCTGAAGTTAATGCAATTTAAGCGCCCTTCTTTAAGAAGTATTAAAAATTACAAATGTAAAATTAGGTACAGCATTCTTGAAAGGGCCTGTGCAAGTAAGAAGCAATGAGGTCAATTTGCTTCTTGGTCAACTTGCTTCTGGCAAGAGGCCCCCTTCTGCACTCTGCTCCAGGCCACTGGCCTTCTCTCTTCCTCCAGAGCTTGCTTCTACCTTCATGCCTTAGCAAGTGTTCCTTCACCCACCCCCGCCCCTGGTTATTCTCTACCACAGATCCCTGATTACTATTTGTTAAATTGTAGTAAAATATATATAACATAATACTTATCATTTTAACCATTCATAAGAACAATTGGTAACATTAAATACATTCATGTGTTGTGCAACCATCACCACTATCTATACCCCAAACTTTTTTCTTTTATCAGCGCCAAAATAAATTCTGTACCCATTAAATAATAACTTCTCTTTTTACTCTCTCCCCTCAGCTCCCAGTAATCTCTGTTCTAGAATACTTTTTGTCTCTATGAATTTGCCTATTCTAGGCAACTCATGTAAGTGGAACTATATAATATTTTTCCTTCTGTGTCTGACTTATTTCACTAAGTATGTTTCTAAGTCTGTTTATGTTATAATATATATCAAACTTTCATTCCTTTTTATGGCTGAATAATATGCCATTGTATGTACATACCACATTTTGTTGATCCATTCATCTGACTTGGGTTGTTTTAACCAGTTGGATATTGTGAGTAATGCTGCTGTGCACATAAGTAGACAAGGTTCGAGTCCCAGCTTTCAATTCTTTTGGGTATATATACTGAAGTGTGGAATTGCTGGGTCATATGGTACTTCTATGTTTAACTTTTTGAGGAACCACCAAACTGTTTTCCATAGCAGCTGCACCATTTTACATTCTCATATAATTTAGAGGATTCCAATGTAGAGGGTTCCAATTTCTCCACATCCTTGCCAACACTTGTTATTTAAAAAAAATTATTGTTATAGCCATCTTAATAGGTATAAAATGGTATCGTTTTATAATTTTACCTGGTTATTTTTTTCATAGCCTTTAACATGATATGAAATAGTGTTTTTTGTGGTTTTTTTTGTTGTTGTTGTTATTTGTTATTTGTCTTATTTGTTTTTCTGAAGATAGTTTACTAGTCCGGAAGTCCCTGAAGGCAGTACCCCTTCTATTACGTTCACTTCTATATCTTCGGCATCCGAAACTGTTCCTGCCACATACAGGCATTCCGTTGAATAAATTAATGCATGGCTGGTCTCTCGCAGAACTATATGACTGTCATTGTTAATTTACCTACCCTAAGATCAATGTGGAAACAACAGCATATGGATTAGTTAATAAGTCCGCAGTTGTTTGTATCAGGCATCAGAAAAATCCTTCTGCTAGCCTTGAATCAATGGATGCCATTATCTTAAGGACTTCTAAAACTGAAGACCAAACACAATTTAAATGAAAAGATGTGTCATGAAAGATGTACATAAACCTCAGTAATTAAAATTAGAATGCAAAATGCATCATTTAATAATTTTCATAAAGCTTGCATGGAGAACAGCACACCACTCCCTTTCTGAGCTTCCCAACACCGAGATAACTTTGTACCAAGTGTAAATTGGAATGAAAACATTGCATTGAGGTATTGGGAGGAGCAGTGTCACAGACACCCAAGTCCTAAATCACTGACTATTAGGTCAAGGTGGGTTGATAAGAAGTCATAGCACTGCCCAACTTTTCATTTATAACTGTAGGGAGAACAAAATTTCATTTCTTAAACTGAAGCCTGAAAATTACTCAGTCATTCAGAACAATATGTGATCTTAACTGAACACATGGCTTCTGTGCATTTTATAAACACACAATTTCACAACTGAAAGCTTTCGATGATTCCATTACCTATTGCTAGAGCCAGTCTCTGGATGGAGGGATCCTGGAAATGGCCTGAGGAGCTAGAGCAAACAGGAACTGTGTGCAGCGCTGTGCCGTGGTGAATTGCAAAGCACACTGCTGTATATCGTATCTGGGCACTACCCAATTTCATAGGATATGTATGCTAATGTTGCAAACACGAACCAAATTTTGTCTCTTATGTACTCCACAGCGTTCCTGGTCATTCTCTGGGTTACTAAAAAAAGTTGCATGATGATAATATTTTGAAATCTCGAGGTTTGTGTCTCTGAAGGGCTCACAGAGTGTTTTAATAAATGGTCGAATTAACTCCAGTAAAGGAAGCAGGGAAGGAATTGGATGGGCTCCTGACTATGAAAAGAGGACAGAAGATACACCTGAAGCCAGAAACAGATTTGCCTTGAAGCTAATGAAGGTAGAGCTTTAAAACCCCTAACTTGCAGGGCTGCCTTCCAAGGCAGGGAGGGAAGAAGGAGCAATCTTGTGTATTCTTTTTCCTAAAGAGATTCTCACAATGTTTCAGGCCCTCCAAAACCTGAATCTACCCAGCCTCTGCTTTCACTAGCTGTTCTCAGAAAATTTCGAAAATGCTTTTGCTAGTCATTTTCTACAGGAAAACATTGACAGATACCAGCAAGGATTTTGGCATCTGTACATGACCTAGCACCAAACCTTCCACATTGCAGGGCTCAGTAAGCTATTAATATAGCAAATTAAATTTAAAAAATAAAGTACGAAATTGGTTGTAATGTCTGTGTGCGTTTCTAATTCTCATCTTGAACATTTGGCTTTGGATGTTTAAGAGTTACAAAAAATGAAAGGAAAAAAACCCGACATTTTACCCTGGGGACCTCTATAGGAGCAACTGAAAGTTTATCTATGAGGACCAATGACAAGAAACCCAGGGAGATTTGTGTTTTTGTTGGATGACTGTAGACAACGACTAATGAAATACTTTCTTACTCACTGGCAATAAAAAATTAAAATGTATGAATTTAATTGAGATATTATTTCTACCCAAATTCCACTTCAATTAAAATAGATTTGTGAAAACTACTTTAAATGTGCTGCAAATCTCTTTGTACAAGGTTGACTAATTGGATCAGAAATAAAAGATGTTTAAATAGAAGTAACTCCTACACACATGAAAGCCTGCCTCTTCTGCCCCTCCTGGCCTTCAAAATTCAGTCTGAGAAGAAACATGTCTGCTGTGCGAAGGCCTGCCTAGTTCACCTCAAGTTAAACAGTCGATGCGATGGTGCTCAGGTTAGGCCTCTGAGTAATGTGTAGAAAATTCTCAAAATAGTCAGTTTCTTACAGACGCTTTGCAAACTTCCTCATCACACAGAACAAGCTGCAGTGTCCACCAGGCCCTAGGGTTTGTGCCCAACACCTATTTGTATTCCCTGTGAGTGGCTCACTTTTTATGGCCTTAACAATAAAAACTGACCCTCCAGTTTGAGACTCCGTCATTCATCTTTTAGATAGGAACTTGGTGGGCATTTCATATATTTTTCTTTCAGCCTTGAAAGAAGCATTAACAGGGAAATTCAAAAGCAAGCAGAAAACTGGCATAGCTAATTTAGGCTAATTAGGATGGCGGAAGCTGAGATTCATACTTCAGAGCTTCCCATGCCCTCCCGTGTCTCCACCTGATTGCTTTGTCCAGCAGCAAACCCAGGAGGCACTTCCAATTACATCATATCCTCTTCAAACACCAAACCACTCAAGCTAATTTTATCCTATTAAACAGACTGAAGGATCCAGAAGAAAGGTTCTCCCCCCCTCCCCAAAAGCTTCAATTACCAGGGTCTCTGATTATCATCACTTCAATCCTATGTGCACTGCTAAATACTTTTTTTTGCTTAGCGTTGCCTTCTTGATTCAGATGAAAAGCAAATATTACGAGCATGTCATTACAGCTCTGGTAAGTGACATTAAGAGTAAAACTAAAAAGAAGCACCCTGATTATTAGCATGGTTAATCAAAGTCAAGTTTGAAGTTTCCAGAGACATTGGAATCACAGAAATCTCGGCACCTCTCTGAATATTAGCATTTAGAGAAAGCATTGAAGATTTCTTTTTCTTCTTCTCTTTTTTCCCCCCTTCCCTTGACCTTCTCCCTCCCTCCTTTTCTCCTTTCCTCCCTCCCTGACCCTTTCCTTCCTCTCTC
>NW_024342644.1:6651921-6943782 GCF_902729225.1 Pteropus medius | reverse complement strand
TGTCCCTCCTTCCCTCTCTCATTCCTTTCCTCCCTTTTCTTTCTTTTAAGGACTATCGAAAAATTACTAACAAAAGGAAATTTGTAACTCGGGATAATAAATATGAAATAAACAACTTAGCCTTGTGAAAAAATGTAAGGAGGGTTAGAGAGATGAATAACGGAATCATTCATCATTTGGTCTCCTTCCTAGCAAACAAAGGTAAACAGCATATTTTTCATGATGCACATATACAAAGTGTAACTGTTACAGCATATGAACTTGTAATTTCCAAACTCGAAATCAACTTTTCATTCAATTTTAACTTAAGAAGTCTTAATCTGTAAGATTTTTAATATATATATTTTTCTGATTATAGCAAGAATAGAACAATGTTCTAATTCTGAATGTAAAGTCTTTTCCAAACTGAAAGTTTAATACCTGGAATCAAAATAGAACAATAATTGTTCTCAATTCTTTCTTGGAAGAAGATTTATAAAAGCCACCTTATAAAAAATCCTTGCTTAAGAAGACATGTCGAGTAAAGATATGAATGTACGTGAAGGGGGTTATGGTGTCTAAAAGATTTGCAAAATTATTTTTGAAATTTAATACATTTACTGTGCAAGCACTGCTCCTCTTCTCAAGGACAAGAAATAGATTTGACAAATCTTAAAAGATACAAGTATAACAAAGAAAAGTTTTCTCAATTTCAATGTCATCCAGCAGCCTGGAAGATCCTTTTGCAAGAAAAGAAATAGTAATTTTTCATTTCTCCTGGAAATTGATTGTAACTGAAAAAAATAACCTAAGACTTTTGATGGGCCTCAAAGTATTTGTCAATTTTAATTTCAGAAAATCTCATTTATATTCTTGTAGTCAGTCCAAGCTATTGCAATTAAATGTTTGCTTTTTAACAATCTCGCGCTTTTAGCAGAAAATCTACCCAGTGGCTCTCACCAATTGCCACTGTTTCACAGGTATCCGAAAGCCATTGTCTTGGAACAATTACCCCGCTCTCCCCACCCCCCCAAAAAAAGAAACAGCCACTAAACAACAATCCATCTAAACTCTGTTTGGGCCAATTTTCTTAATGTTTCAGAAAGGCTTAATCTGTTGGTGTAAGTGTTTAGACCCATTAACTGCTAAAGTCTCAGAGTCCACAACTCACTGTGCTGACAGTAAACAAGGAATCTGAGGAATGGCTTTTAAACAATGACTAAGCCTCAAGCCATTTTGTCTTCAGATGCTGTGAAACTTGTCCATGCTGGAGTTGCCTCCTTTCTACAGCCCTACTTCTATTTAAAGTGCATCTCCCTCCAGTCTTGTTACAGGCAGATTAGATTTGTCATGGTAACTTCACTCTTCTTTGATTGGCCAGTGAGAACCCACGTGAAGTAGGTCGTCAAGACAAGTCACTTTTTTTTTGAAGGGCAAGCTTTGGTAAGAACTGGAAAATGAGTGAGTTTGTTCGCACTGGTTTTCTCTCCCCACTCTGTCTCCTGTGGGACATGTCCTCTGGGTAAGAGCAGGGATTTTCTGACCTTCGGTATAGTCTATTGTGCCTGCAGAGCAGAGAACACACAAAAATGTGTATAAACGGACCATCTCACTGACAAAAATGATCCCACAAGGGATGTCAAAGCAGAATATACACCAGAAGTGGCTAATTCTTCTCTTCAAATACCTAACTTCATTTTGAAGCTCTATTAGATGTTTTAATCAGTAGATATGTCCTCTCCTGTTATCTCCTCGGCTAGTGTTTCTATGCTTGTTACTTACACTGCAAGAAATAGTCAAAAACTTTGCTTCTTCTCCTTCTTTTTGCAACTCCCCATTCTTTTGCTCTCTCCCCAGCACCCCCTTTGCCCACCCACGACTTCAAACAATAACAAAGAAGAGTGTTCTTTGCCTCAGGATCTTCATTTGATTCCAGGATTAAAGAGATTTCCCAAGGGATCTGGACTCCATTTTGGAGCTTTTTCACATAGTGATTTTTTAAAAGAGAGCTCAAATCTCCAACTTGGCCAACAATAAACACCAGTTCTTTCCCTGAACATACCACTTCCCTCTGAAATCTCACACACATGATATTCAGACTCTCTCAGGCGTGTGGTCCAGGACTGCTGAATAGAATGGGCTTGCATTAAGGTGTGTGGTATTCTGGCAGGCTGAGGGTGGACTTGTAAACAAAGGGGATAAGGAAAAAGGCTGTAAATGGAGAAGTTGACATAGCCAGTAGGGAATTTTAAAACTCCTTTCTCAGTCTCTATCAAATTAAAAAGCATACAAATTAAGAGGGAGAAAGAGCAAGGAAGGTGAGGGAGTGATATATCTCTTTAATCTTTAACCTTCAGCAGTGTTTAGCAAGTGCTATTTATCAGGCTGATGGACATGGCCCCTTGAGGAACTAGACTAGCTGGTGATTTACCGTAATTGCTGATCTCCTTGCCTCCATCTTCTCCCTCTTCTATCACATTATTGCCTACTCAAGCATTTTTAATGGCTCTCATTGACTAAACTCTAAATATTCTAACATATAAGAAGCTTTAAGGTCAGCTCCTGACATTCAGTATCACCTCTCTACACACTCTATACCACAGCCATTCTGGAGAGTGCTATGTATGTACGTACATGTGTATGTATGTATGTATTTCATGAGCAGAATATATTCTGGCATAACTCCGTGATTTGTTGTTTCTCTATAAGGAATACCTTAGTAGACTAAAAAATCTTTTCGTCAACCTTCAAGTCTCAGCACCATGTTACCTCCTGTTCTTGACCTTCCCCACGATTACTCCCATGATTCTTCCACATTCTATTTACACCTTGTAAAAACTTTCTTTAAAGCAAGTTCTATATTGTTTTGTAAACAGCTTCTTACAGGTCATGGCTACCTCCTTACTGAACATTAGCTCTGCGAGGATAGGTTCTATGTGTGTCTTCATCTCTGTACAGAGGCTAGAACAGAGCGGCTGCTCAGTGCATCATTTGAGCTCTTCTGCAATGAGATCTTATTAAGCATGTGCCTTGGGGCTTCATGAGAAACAGTGGTTCCTGAGCAGAAGACTTGTGAGTGATCCACATGATCCAGTCCTCAGCTGCTCTTCAGTTGCAGAGATAGTGAGACCTAAGCCCATGTATGCCCTGGACACACATATCTCATTCTCCTTCCAGGGACATGAGGGAAGGAAAGCTAATGGAGCACCACTCAGAGTGTAGGGCCTGCCACTGTCTCCTCAGCCAATCTTCCAAGGGACATGGTCCATTTCTCTTCAGCGTGTATCCTCTTGCTCCTCCCACAGCCCAGCCAACTACAACTACTTCTGTTCCTCAAATATATCTCAGGATTTCTCAACTCTGCAGCCTTGCTCCTATAAACTTTGCCTGGACTGCCTGGCTTTGGATCCTCCTTCTGAATTCAAGTACGATTATTCTTTAAGACTTAACCTTAAATGCCATTTTGTTCATGAAGTTTTCTCTATCTTCCAAATTAGAATTGATCCCTCCCTCTAAGAGCTTTTTGTTCCTAGATAGTGGCTTGCTATTATTGATACCCTTCCTACCAGCTGGTAAGAGTAACAAATAGTTGTTTTTACCTCGCAGGATCTAGTATCTTGAATAAAGTAGGTGCTCAGTTAATTCAAGTCTCAGCTTAGATATCTGTTCCTCAAGGAGCCCTCCTTAGACTGGGTTCTATATCCCTTGTGTGTTCACCTTTAGAATCCTGTGTCGCTGATTGGGCTGTCAGCTTTCAACATCAGGGTCTGTATTTTTCTTGTCCATAGTGGTATTCTCAGTATCCAGCATAAGACTGACCTCAATCAATATTTACTGAACAAACAAGCAAACACACACATTGACAAATATGGATTGTTGAATAAGGAGAGCTCAAGGAGAAGGAATCACCCTGGGCCTGAGAATGGCAGTCTTTTAATATATTTATTTAAATGATTCTGCGTCTTTATTTCACTCTCCTGAGATATGTTGCAAAATGTAGATACTACTTTCAAAAAGAAGAGATGTCCAATAGCTGGCTGGAGCTATCAAGGAATCCTGGCTAACTGAAGATCGATGCTGGTTGTGGGTGTGGCAGTAGGGAGTTGGTGGGGACAGTGGAGATGGAGCCATGGTAAAAGCCTCAAATCATCGCCAGCCCATCTTCCATCACTGATTGATGAAGGATGCCTCCTCCTATCCTGATATTATGTGTATGTCCATTCCTCTATCTTTTACAATTTAGGCAAAGGGTGATCCTGACACTGTAGTCTTAGAATAGATTTCCCTGTCTTCAGAGCATGCCCTAGTCTTCATAGACTCAACTATAGATGTCCCTTGGCCAAAAAGCTTTGAGAAGTGTGGATGGTGCATCTGGGCTGGGGTTGGGGTTCTTGGTCCATCTTCAGTTGGAAAGGGAGTCACTCCAGGATGAGGAAGTCTTTCTTTTTCTTTTCAATTTTGTAGTCAGTCTACCCTGTTCATCATTCTTCAGAGAGTAAGATTCCCCTTTCCCCTGCTTAACCATAAGCCTCCAAACTTCACACACATAATTTCCACTCCCAAATGGGAAAAAAATAGGCCATTTTCAAGACTGAAAATGAAAATTCATCACAAAACCTTCCCAAGAGCTCTATTATTCAAGTCACCATCATTCGATTGGATATTATCAAGGCAAAAAAAAATTAAGGTAGAGATTGTGAACACTGCTGCTCTCTCTTCTTCCCTTGCTTGTAAATGAATGTTTTTCAGCCTCTGCCATCCATCTTCATTAACATTGTGAGCAATCTGTATTGGCCCACACTGCTGTATCTGTACATTGTGCAAACGCATGTGATGTTCTGGAAATGGGCAATTTAATATGAAAAGCACACCATGGCTCAGACTTTTTTTTTATTTTCTAAACAGTAATTTCTGCTAGGAATTATTCTATGATTTGTGCATAATTTCATGCAGATGGTTATTTAAATATAAATAGAGAAATGTATCGTTTAATACTGTGCCTGCCTCTACTTGGGTTGGCATTCCCACGTTTTAAAATAGTGCCATAAATAAAAGACAAAAACATCCCTAAGCCACACACTAGTCAGAAGATAACTGTGCCTGTTCGTTGATTGTCATTTGAGTGCCCTCCAATTAACTTTCTTAATATTTTCCAGTTTCTTTAAAAAGAAATTTAAATGGGTCTTTTTGTGAAGTATGTTTACAATGTAATGAAAAACCTCTCTGTTTATCTAATTAAGACTACATTCTCCCCACAGTCAAAACATAACTCCTTCTTTGGTGACCAAACCACCTTCCTCCTCTGCAAATGCTAACTTTTGTCACTCAACTAATACAGAAATGGTTGGGATATGAAGCCATGTACACACAGATGCAGACCTGATCTAACCATTTTATAATTCAGATATATCTTTTGCAAAAAAAAAAAAAAAGTGCTACACAGTCATTCGCGTTGGCAAACTTTGTAATAATTAAAATAGATAACATGAGGAAAATATGCCCATTGTAATGAATCTTCTTCATTGAACAAGGAAGATCTAATTTAGAGTTAAAAGTTTTTTGAATGCCAGTCCAAAACGTTGCTTAAATAAATACCCCACAACATTCATTAACCAAAAAAATTATGACCTTGAAAAATGGTGATGAGAACTTATAAAATGGAAAAAGAAAACATATGACTCTTCTCCAAAGCTCTGCCTTCTGTTTTGTCATGCCAGGTTCTGTTTCTTCATCTGTCCTAGTGGAAGAGCTATGAAGCTTTTCCTAGACCAAATTTACTTCTATGAGTATCAGTGGAAACCTCATTTAAAACAAAGGTGGTATTCTCCTAACCCCAAAAGAAATCTTGGCAAGAAGTAAAAAATAGGAAAAAAGCTGAAGACGTGTGTGTGTGTGCGCGCGCACACGCGCGCATGTATGTGTGAGATTAATTGGACCGCCTCGTGCTAATTCTTGTGTCCTGTTGCCTTTAAGATCTACATCTCTGGCCTAGATCTTTTCTCGCTATTTCCAGACTTCTTAATGGCAACAAGGCATTCCCCTTTGGAAATCTGATTTCCAATTAAACGCCAAGTATGCTAATCTTCAACAATTTATTTTCTGTCTCTTTTCCCAATTCTACCATGGCCTTTAAATTTGAAGTCTTCTCTTTCCTCTATTGTTCATATCAACTGTGTTACCAATTCAATCCTATAGACATTTCTTTTCACAATTTTAAGGCATTTTGGTGATTTTTATCCCTGCCAGCAGGAACAGGTATTACCTTCATACATATCTTTCTGCTCGCTTTGCTGTTTCCCACAGAATCTGGAAGTAACTTATTGACTTGAATACTGGGAAGAGCCCTGGTTTGAGACTTAAGAGGACTAGGAGTTCTTGTTCTGGTTTTACCTCTGACAGTGTAAGTCATTTCGCCTATCTAGGCCTCAGTTTCCTTATTTGTAAAATAAAAGAGTTAGACATAATGAAATATTAACTCCTTTCCAGCTCTCACATCCTATCCATCTACAGGTCTGGATTAAAGTTCCTAGCAAGGAGTTTAGGGTCTTATGACAATTGCTGTCTATTGATGGTTCTACTGACGCTATCTATAACTTGCTCTGTTTCCCTGGGCATCTGCTTCCCACTGTAATAACATGGTAAGCGTAGATGGAATTTGGTATTTCCAACTCCACTGAAAGTGAGAAAGGCTAGTGTAGGGTGGTTAAAACAAACTTGAGTCGGATAACTTTGTTCTGAATCCAGCTTCACCACTTAGCAGCTGCATGGCTTTGAGCATGTTACTTGATCTCCTTGAATCTCAGTTTCCTCACCTATAAAAAGGGTATAATAATAACAGCATTTCATAAGGTTATGAGAACTAGGTGAAACAATCATCGTAAAGCCCTCAGAACAGTGCCTAGACCTTGGTTAGGGCTCAACTAATATTAGCTCTTAAAATGAAATAGCCCCTTGCTTTCATATTATAGATGAATCAGTAAGGCATACAAGAATATATTGGACACAAATGGCTCATAATATCATCTTTTTTAAAAGTGAACATTAGCTATAATACCTGTCTTTAGAGCTATGCCTGATAGGGAACCATGCTTTTATCATATCATAAAAAATTTGCATGTGCTTATCTTCATTACAACGATTTCTACTTCTAAGAGTAGAAAATCTCCTCCTAATAGCTGTGTACATATATAGTGCCAAAAAATCCAATTGATTTAGTAGTACAGCTTAAATGATCTATTTAGAAAAATAAAAAATAATATATACTGGGTCTAGCTATAGGAGCAATTTAAAACATCCTAGTTGTATACATTAAAATGAACAAATATTTAAAAAGTGAGAAATATGGCATTATTATAAGTTTAAAATGCTAAGACTGTTCTTCTCTAATAGGAGGCATGAGATTTGTTAGGGTAGAGTCATTTTAACACACCCACATTTTGGAGAATCTTATTTGTGTCTTTGCAAGCCTGCCTAATTATAGTAATCCAAAATTACTTAGTTAATGGTGTTTAATGAATGTGTTGACTTGATGACATGTTATATTAAACAGCTCTTGCTATTGTAGAGGTTAAACTTTAAAAGGGCCATTACTGCTATATCACAGAAAATAGGTTAATTTTATACAATGTAAAATGTATACACAATATTCTGTATAAAAAAAAATCACATTGCTGGTAATATATTGACAAGCCAAAAATATTAAAGGTTCTGTTAGGATTAGCAGTCAGTGAATTTTGATTAATCGCAAATTACTTTTTTTAAAGCTCAAACCTGATCTTTAGAAAGATATTCTGGCCATTTCTGTTTCCGGTGTTCAAAAAACCTAAAATAGAAAGTTTGTCATCACCCTCTACTTCCTCCTTTCCCTCTACTTCATTACCTCTGTGAATTTTCTGTCCTGTGCTGAGTTTTCACCCAGGGCCACACTCTTCTCTTCCCTGCCCACTGCTGACGTCATGCCACTCCAAGGTCCAGAATGACCTAAATACTGCTTTACACAAAGACGTCCACATCTCAATGCTTTTGGTTTCAAGTCCTTAAAAAAAAAAAACACACACACACACAAAAACCCTCCATATTAACCAGCAATGGATATTCTGTGTTTGTTTGACATTACATTTCTCTGAATTCAACAGTTTAACCTTTAGATTTAAACACCATCCTCTTATTTCCAGACTACTAAAAGCCATGTTTCTGAGGTTTGGCCCCTGAAAGGACCAAATCTCCAATCTGTGTGGGTGTAAGTGTGTGTATACATGAGAAGAATCTAGGTGGTATGCCCTAAGCAGGCAGAAGACAAAAACATTTCTGTGAATAATTAAATAGCCAATAGTCTGGGGATAACATGTCACAAGTTTGATTAAATGGTGTCCTTAGAAATTTACCACAAGTGTTAGTGATGTAAGACTGTCTTAAATTAAAGCAACTGTGTATGTAGTTAGTTTCTTGTACCCACCGACATTTCTGTCCACAAGTAAATGGCAAAGAAAAATATAAATATTAGAAATTATGAAATTACAAATACTGAAATAGCAAAAAATGATTTTTAGAGTATGATTACAAGTGAAAAAAATAGCTAAAGAATGATATTTCTCATTCACATTTGTTACAATAATTTTATTTTTATTCTTCCTTCTTTGCCATGTTGCTAATTCCACACAGAGTCTTCCATGGAGACATAACCGATGCAAACTAAAGTGATTTTACTTAAACGAAGACAACACAATTGAAACCTCTGTACTATCTAGGACCAAAACTTCCAAGCCCGAAGAAATATGAAAATAAAGAGCCAGAGCTGAGTTCTCGAATTCCAAGGAAAAGTGAACATTTTCTCTGGTATCTTAAGGGTTGTGAAACTTGAAATAACTGCTTTCTATGGACCTAAGTGTCCAGTACCTCTTGTTAACAGTTCAAATGAGCCAATTTAAAAAAAAAAAAAGCCACAAAGATAAGCTAGGTGTGTCCATAGAAAATATGAAATAAAGTCGAACCAGAGTCAAGACTGGGGTGTGTATTTTGTGGATGTTTTATTTGGGGATAGGACAGTGGGACAGAATGATATGATCTATGAAAGAGTGAAAAAAATGAAGTATTAACTCTTCAAAACCAAGAATCTAGAAGAATACAAATCAACATAACACCTCATCTGTTAAACAAAAGCATCAGCTATCTCAAGAAATTAAACTGAGATGCATGCAGATAAGCACCTCTACTTTAAGTGAATATTCCGTTCATTCTTAAAAATATACTTTTGGAAACAGGTTCTTTTCCCTTCTGCCCTATGTGTGCTTCTCTAAAAGGCTACGTATCTGGAAATATAGATACCCATCCAGTCAAATATGAGTTAGACAAATCTGCTTTTCCTATATCCTAAATGTAAAATTGCTTAAATGCACAACTCTAAGGAGGGGAGAGAGAGAGAGGAGGAAAATAAAAGTGATTCAAGACTTCCATTTCCTTACTTTCAGATAAACATATTTAACACCCATGAATTAAAAGAGAAGTTTTAGACAGCTTTAAGCAAGCCTCACAGAATTTGCTCTAATAGACCCAAGATGTACATTTTACTGCCCTCACTTTCCCAATTAACATTTTAAATTACAAAGTACCTTCTACAGAGTAAAATGTCATCGTGTGAAAACCACACTTTTCCTTTCAGTTCTCCTGTTCAGAAAAGTTCTACATTCATTTAATCCTAAATCTGATTTCATCGGTCTAAAATTTTGAACGTGTTCAACTACACACTATCGCCCTCTTAGAAAACCTGAGACAATGACGGGAATTCATATTAAGTTTTCTCATTCAACCAGACATTTCTTGAGGGGACTGCAAAGGGCTCAGCAAGGAAACAGTTACTATATGTGTATCTCTCCAAAATTGGCAACTGTCTTTTATTTCCTCTAGCCAAAGAGTCGAACTCATTTTTCTGTCCATAGGCTCAAAAAAAAAAAAAAAAAAAAAGACTGTATTCGCTAATTATACATCCTGAAAAGAATTTGGTTCAGTGTAAGATGATCCTAGTGATATGCTAATCCCTTTTTCTGCTTGGTGCTGCCTGAAGCTTGTGTCTAACATTTTTTTTCAACTGTATGACAATAAAAGTTCTGGCAACAAAAGAAATAAATGGGCAGCTAAAGAAGGTATAGCTCAAACACATGGCAAGCCGGCTCTCCCCTCTCCTTCTGGCTGCTCTTTTGTAGGCTGCAGTTTGCTATCCTCAAGTCAATAGCCGAAATCCAGCCACCTTAGCAACTTAGTATGATACCCAAGCCCTCTCTCTTTACATTCATGAATAGTCAGCACCCAGCAGACAAAATAGAACTAATCTTTTTTGACAGAATTGTTCAATTTTAGAGGAAAAGCTTTGAGTCTTCCACACATTTGCAAAATATGAGACAACAATGGCTGCAATCAAATTTTAAAAACAACAGTGGTCAACAGGGCTGGAAAAAAAGTCTCTTTGAATTAAAGAGCACATTCAGTCAGTCCCAGTGGTCACAAACTTGGGGCAAACATTAATTTCAATATGTGAAAGAAAGAGATAAACAAACGGAGAGCTTATCCCACAGTCTTGTTCTGGGCTTCATGTAGTAATTCCTTCTGCTATGATACATGCATCATTTTTTTTTTCAATTTCCCTTTTATTTTACTTCTGCGTAGCCTAATATGAATATTTCTCCCTCTCTAAAATAATTTTGTTTGGGGGAGGGAAGGTGGCAATGAGTCTCGGTTTAAATGCTTTTTATCCAGCAGCCTTTTGTAGTCATTTGAAAGCAGTTTTACCATTTAGAAATCTCGTAATGTATCTCACTTACAAGTCTAACATGTGCTAAAAATGAAGCTTCTCTCCAACCCGCTCCCCCATCCCCATTTAATACTAGTCATCGCTATACCTTTGGAGACAATATGAACAAGAAGAAAAATCTACCCAGTTCATGGCAAAAACAGAAGTTAGCAACATGGTCCATGCAGCTGCAACACTGCATTTAAAATTCAGTTTCCTCATAGGAAGAGGGCTAATCCTGCCCCCGTAATTCCCTACAGCCAAAATGTGCCCCCTCCCCTAGTGACAGTGCAATGCAAAGACACTAGCACGCTTATCTTGCCTAACCAGATGGCCGACTTGGATCAATGCACACACGCCACGATCAATGGGAGAGATAAAGAATTAGGAAAACAGTGGTACATGCTCCCAGAAAGCTTGTACACTGCATAATTATTTTATGATTCTACACATGGCTACATGTGATACTGAAGTAGAGAAGGAAAGGATAATTAGAGTGCCAGGAAGAATTTTGTAGTAGACGACACTTTGTCTGTCAGCACTTCCCACTCTAGCAAACTCACTGCTCTTATCTGAAAGTGAATTTAGAAAACATGAGTGAAATGTCAGGGAGGTATTTCTATTTTTGCAAGGTCCCGTCACATCCTAAAGTTGCAAAGATTTGGATATGCCTCTCGTCGTTAGCCACCCCTGGTTCCCCAGCCAAAGAAACCCACCAGGTAATATTTGTATGTGTTGCAGACTGTAACCGGGAGGAATTTGGTCTCCAAGTGATTTAGTCAAGTTCATACAGTAAAACAGAGCAGGACAAGTCATTCCCTTAATTTCTGTTTTCTGATTGGCTAATGAAAACAATGTTTTTGAGCAGGTTAGTCATACACTTCAAACTAAGAAAAAAATATGGCTCTACATCCCTGTTAGCCATCCAGTTTTTAAGGAAAGTATATGAGGGTCTGAAGCTGGCACGCTGCCTCTTTATTCTGAATTCAGACCAAGATCATAAACCAGAACAATAAACTACAGCAATCCTCCACTGCGGCAGTGTGTTCATCAGAAAAAAAAAAAATGTTCTCTCAGCTCCTAGCACACGATAGTTGCTTAATAAATGATCATTTTATTATTGCAAATAATAATAATAAAAATCTTTTACCCTGTACTATTCCAAAATTATATTCTTTTATCACCTTTCGTAAGATGCAATTAAAAGTAGTATTAGGTTCCCCTCTGGATTTAAGACTCAGCTTGCAAGCTCATTAAACATTCAATGAACTTTTTACACCATTTCTTTTGTAAAAAGAGACGGGAACTGGTATCTTGAATTAGACGCAGCTCTCCACCACTATCAACCTCAGAAACCAAGCTAATCATTTTATATCGTCTATTACAGTCAAAGCAGAGTGAGTATTCAATATCCAAATAATTAAAATTACTACAATTTAATTCTTAAAGATAAATAAAATATAGTTGGTAAAAAGTCAGAGGGAAAAAAAGAAATACTGACAACAGTGAAAAGCCTTAGTCGTCATCTCTTTAAGTTATTTCGGTGACATTACATATGAAACTCGGAAATGTGACATGATTCGATTGTTCTCAGTGATATTCTCTGTAGAGCTGTTTTGTTATCCCTGCCCCAAACATTTCTCTCCTCAACATCAGTGCAAATGGATAGCTATATACAACTAGCACTCAGCTTTGCTGCCCATAATCAGATTTGGAGAAAGATCCTGAGTTTGAAAATATGATGCATATCATCACACCTATTTTCAGTTCAAAATCCTTAAAAGGCAAGATCATCATTATATCATTTAGGGCTTATTTTTCTTTTCTCTGAGACTCCAAAAAAAAAAAATGAGTGTAAACACACCCTGCTTTTCCAGCAGTACGACAGATTCATTGAGGGTTCCTTTTGCTGTAAAACAGCTGATTCTTCATGGACCATGCTTTACGTCAAGTAGCTGAGCTGACAGGGAGCAAGGGAAACTTCTGAGTGTTGGGGAGGGGAGAAATCAATGAATTGGGACTGGAACATTTGAGTAAAAAGAGCATGTGGGGTTTCTCTGAGAGGAAGGCTGAGATGGGCTCAACTTTGGGCTGGAGACAAGTTAGGTGGCTGAACCTGAGCCCCACCATTAAGCCAGAAAACCTGGTAAGAAGCTAGTGTGCTCTCAGCTCAGTAATACCCCCGGCTCCCCACAAAAGCAAACCCAAATCCTGTCTGGAGTAAAGCATCATCAGGTTAGACCCCAGGTTTTCAAAGGATTAAGATTAATGAAATATAAACTTCCAGTCGAAGATCACCAATCACACAAGGAAATAATCCTCTATAAGTGAGAGTGAGAGGAAACAATAAACAACAGCCTTGGATCTTCTAGGACTAACTGATCAGAATTTATCAGACACAGAATACAAAATAAACACAAGTATAAAATGTTTTTAAAAATTAAAGTTGGAATCACTAAAATGAGTCAACAATGAGACTATCAAAAATGACAAAAAAAGAACCAAATAGTACTTTGATGTTTTTTTCAAATTTATCGAGGAATAATTTATAGATAATACATCACACTCATTTGAAGTGTCCAAACCAATGAGTTTTGACAGGTGTATGTATCTGTGAAATTGTCATCACAAGCAAGATACAGAATATTTCTATCAACCTCAAATGTGTCCTTGTAGCCCTTTGCTGTTGTTCCCTTTGTCAACATCTTGTCCCAGACAATCACTGGTTTGGTTTGTGTCACTATAACATACTTTGTGTTTTCTCAAATTTTATGTGAATGAAATCATACATTATAAACATTTTTGGGTCTGGCATCTTTGACTCAGAATAAAGAATTTGGGATTCATCCATTTTGTTGTGTGTATCAGTAGCTCATTTTTTTTTTTATTACTAAATAGAATTCCACTATTCGGATTAACACATTTTGTTTATCCATTCTTTAATTAATGGTCATTAGGATTGTTTCCATTGTTTGGTTACTGTGAATAGAGATGCAATGAACATCTATATAAAAGTCTTTGTGTGGACATATGATCTTATTACTTTGGGGTGAAGACCTGGTAGTGGAATGGCTGGTAGATGTATGCTTAAAAACTGCCAAAGAGTTTTCTAAAGTGGTTGTACCATTTAAAATTCCCACCAGTAGTGTATGAGAGTTCCAGTTGGCCCATATCTTCAGCACTTGATATTGTCAGTCTTTTTGATTTTATCCACTCTAGTGAGTTTCTCATTGTGGTTTTAATTTGCATTTCCCCATGATGAGTGATATACTTTTTAATCATTCTTTTATCTTGTTTTGCTAAGTTTTGTTCAAAATTTTTGCCCCTTAAATTTTTTTTAAATTGACTTGTAAGAGTTCTTTATGTATCTTAGATACCAGTCTTTTGTCAGATCTATCATCTATCTATCTATCATCTATCTAATTTATTTATCTGGTGAATGTTTTCTCCAATTCTGTGACTTGCCTTTTTGTATACTTTGAAGAATGAAAGTTTTTCATTTCGATAAAGTCCATTTTATCAATTATATGTTTCATAGTTTGTGCCTTTTTGTGACTAAGAAATAGTTGCTTATTCCAAGTTTGCAAAGAATTTTTTCTCCTATGTATTGTTTTAGAAGTTTTATAGTTCTGCCTTTTACATTTAGGTCTGTGATCCATTTTGAATTATTTTAGTGTATGATTTAAGATAAAAGTCTATGTTTATTTTTTTACCATACAAATATCTAATTGTTCTTTGTTGAAAAAGACTTTTCCTTTCCCTATTGAATTTTCCTAGCACCTTTGTCGAAGCATCAATTAACCATATAGTAGTGGGTCTATTTCTGACTCTCTGTTCTGTTCTGTTGATCGATATGTGTATCTTTTAATTAATACTACACTGATTTTTGTAATTTTGTAATTTCTCCCATTTTGTTCTTTTTTTAAAATTGCTGTGTTTACTCAAAAAATCTTGCATTTTCTTATGCATTTTAAGATCAGCTTGCCTAAGATTGCCTAAGATTTGATTGCTATTGTTTTGAGTCTATAAATCCATTTGGAGATAACTGACATCTTAAGAATGCCAAGTCTTTCAAGAGATGGTCTTTTAAGGGAACTGTCCATAAGGAATAAACTGGTAAGATGTGTCATTAAGGGCTCTGCTCAAATGTCAACAGAAAGGCATTCCCTGAGCACTCTAACTGTCCATCGATCTTAGTTTCTTACCATATTTTATTTTTCTTCATAGCCCTAATCACCACCTAACATACTATATATTTACTTGTTTACTTGCTTATAGTCTATTTCCCACATTAGTATGTAAACTCCATGAGAAAAAGGTTCTCAACTTTTTTCCTTATCTTGACTCTTGGCTACTTGTCTGGGATGGATCCTGGTAGATTTCCTCAAACATCTAAGATCTGGAGAAAGAGCCTGAGGAAATAGAGAACTTGCTTTTCAATGTGAATGAAGCACAGAAAGATTGTGTGCACTGGAGTCAGATTGCTTTAATATGAATGATGATTCCATCATTTACTAATTACATGATCCCAACAAATTGTTAACCTACTTTTTGCTTCAGTTTTTTATATAATAACAGCACCTACCTTGTAGAGTTGATATATGAATTATATAACTTGACATATGTGAACCACTAAGAAAAGGGCCTGAGACATAGAAAGGATCTCTACATGTTTATAAGGTAAGTGATAGGCATACCTCTTAAGTAGCCAGGCATCCTGACTGGACCCTTGGAATCAGAAGTAGGAAACTGTTTATAACACACATTTTTTTTTGTATTGCACCCATGACCAGTCTTATCTACTGTGCTGTCATTTTGATGATTCTCCCCATTTATGCCTCAGCTCTAGAAGTTCCTCCTCTAATCAGGATTGTAGTTTACATTATAATTTCATTTTCGACAGGATGTCTCTTTTTGCTAGCAGGCACAATCAAGGTCTACCCCTAATTCCAATGTTCTACTACAGGCACAATCAAGGTCTACCCCTAATTCCAATGTTCTACTACAACAAAATCTGAATGAGGTTTTTTTACAAATAAACTACTGGAAAATATCTCAATAACACTGCAAGAGAATTTGTATATAGAATTACTCACAATTAACTTAGGTGTAAAATTGTTTCATTTCAGCACAAATTCTCCTTCCCTGGAAAGTAGATCTTTATCCTCATACAATTGGGTTCTGCTCCAATGATTCTTCTGGTTCTCATCTGCTTAGTTCTGCCCCAAGTTGTCCTCTTCTTAGATCCCATGGTGTCCTAGGTGAGCAGTTGACATCTTCTACTCAGGCACCTGCAGTTGTCTGTAGGTTACAGGGCTTTACTGATTCTCTCTGTGAATTCCTCCATGTCTAGTCATAGTACAAAAGTTTGCTGCCCTAACAGCAAAAACATGTCCTCTGTGCTTTTCTTTCCATGCCTCCACCATTTCTTTGCCATACACATTTCGTACAATGCCAGGCTTCTTTCTCTTAGCTTATCAACTCCACCAACTGCTGAGCAGGATGCAACTCTTTCTCGATGGAAGGAGCTGTTTAAGTTCATTTCAAGTAGTATTATGAGGAATACTAAAAACAAAGCCTTACTGTGGCTTTTTCATTTTCCATTCCAGCGTGCCTCCTTGGATGCAACAAAAGAACTAAGATCATAGGTGCTATCTACAATAAAATGCTACCTACTTCTCTACTAACTTTCTGTTAATAATGATATATATTATATTGGGGTGGGGGGAAGTACAACCAAAGTTTTACAACTTAGAATGCTGCTATCACTCCTCCTATCTTGTGAGCCTTAGGCAGTCCTGTACTAGCCAGTCCTTTCGACTGCCCTGAACACTTACCACTAACTTCTGGAAAATACCTTGTCATACAACCATCCTTGAAAGTCTTGTGCTTAGAAGGCTATTTCAATTTGTTCTTTCTCAAATTCCTTCCAAAACTGTAGATTTTTGAGACATTAGTAGAAGAATCCAAAGAGATTCATCTATGTTCTAGTTAGGGATTGGACTCGACTCCACAGTATAGATATTTAAAAAAAAACAAACAAAAACAAAAACTATAAACGATCTCTAAGGCTGGATTGTAGGAAGTGCCTTGGAGGTCCCAGAGTGATAATTCTATAAGGTCATATCTTTCATTTAAAGAATAACCATATTCACGATATACCTCTAGATGTACTCAAATGCTATTTTCTATGAAGATCTACAAAACATAATCAAATGAGAGTTAAAATTAGACTTATTGTTCAATAATTCTCAGCCTTACTGCCTTGCTCCTTTATGTACTTATTCTAGACATATCTATCATTGCCTCTCCTGGCATGGTCCCTGCTTGGAGGCCATAAATTATATGAGCCCACCCATGGTCACAGCTGATGACCAGGGTTAGACATCTGATCAAGGGAAGCCAGTCAAATTATTTATCTTATGAATTTGAATGAAGAGATGAAGAGAGTAGTTACTAGCACAAGAAGGTCATGTGGATATGGGAGTGGTGGCCATGTTTTGCCATGTGTGAGATGAATAGACATTGCCTGTCAGTCAGCACAGAGGAACAGGCAAATGGAGAAGATGCCAGAAAGAAATAAAAGCAGGAGATCCTGCAGCCTCAAGAGACTATCTTTCAGGATTTTCCAGGAGCTAAAATATTGCACTCAGCTTTATTTCCTATCCTTGGATTCTGCAAGAACTGGATCTTTATTTTAAAAAAATTTGCCTTTTATTTGTATTTGACTGGGTGTATATTACCTACAAACAAAAGGGCTTTGAGAACAGCATATCTTACCATGCTTGAGAGCAGGCTCTGTATCTTATTCAACTCTATAGATGGCCCAGAATAGCACAGTGTCTGACAGAGTAGTGACCAGCTACTTGGTTGAAATTCATGATTGTGATTGAATTTTTTATTTGAAACCTTTTAAGTGTTTTCTATCATACATTTTCACTTATCTTTAGAGTTGCACTGTTATGTTTATTTTCTTTAATAAGAGAAAAGCCCACCAGTCTTGTAGGTAAGAATTATTGAGCACATACATAAGTGTGATTTCAGGGGCAATGGGAAGTTTTCATATTCACCCATCTCTCTTCTTTATCTTGTGGGTCTCTGAAATACTATTAGATAGAATTGTTTCTAATGTTATTTTGGTCTTCCAAGTTGCTAATTAAAATGCAAATATCTTGGCTTAAATTTCCCAAGATGTGTTCTACAGAATTCTAATCTGTCAAGATCCTCCATGAAAACAATAAGAAAGGGAGGCAAATAAATAAGGAGCCACAGTATACTATAATCATCTTGGAGATGCACAAGACACTACTAAAGTCTCTGAGCATACTAAAGTCTCTGAGAAGTCCACGTTTGTTTTGGATGGAGGTGAATATGCCATATTCATTACAGAAACCATCTGTGTGACTTAGACAAAATAAGGATAATAGTTGCCCCTGTTAGATTTATTGGGAAAAATACATGAGGTAATAAATGTAAAGTACCTAATACCTAATAGAAGCACCCAATAAACTCTATTTTTATTATTAATGTAGTTTTTTTCCTGAACTTATTGAGTTGTGCTGTGCCTCTTAAACACAAATCACTTATTGACATTTCTCAGAATATATACTTTTGGGCACATTAGGGGAAAAAAATCTATTTAAGAGAGGAAGGAAGCAAGAAGCACTAGATGAGTATAGAGTGAAAGGACAATGGTAATTTTGCTTATTTTAATAATTCTGTTTAATCTAGCAATAATAAATTTAGATATAGTCCTCTCTCTAATCTTAGTACAGTACTAGGTTTACATTACAGCAGGTATTTAATAAAAAGGTCTGCTATTTAATTAATTAAAAATACAAATGGCAAGTTTATTTTAATTCTCCTGTATATGCTGTCACCTTATATTTTAATCCATTTCAGAACAACAGAAATCTCGAAAAAGCCCTAGAACATATTGATTACCTCACATTTCAAAGTGGCCTTAGACTTAGTTTTCAGGGCTACAAAAACATTTTCAGTGTTCTAGAGATGGCCAAGCCAAAGGTAAAAGCATCTGCCCTCATACTTTTTTCAGGCCCTGAACTTAAGGCCAAGCTCTAACAACAGGATGAAAGCAAAACTAAAACAGCAACACCTCTGTAGTTAGTAAACAAAGAGTGAACAAGCAGAGTCGGATCCTAGCTTTTGTGCAACTGAACTGCTTTTGTGTTGAGGTTCCACACAGGGATGTGACTAGTATTGCTTCAGTCTTACATAAGAAATTAGTAGCATCCACTCAAAAGAAAAATGATAATTGCTCAGTGGAAAGAAAACTTAAAAGGACCTTCATAGCATTGTTTCAGAAACACCCAAATGAAGAACATATAACTAGGCATAAACGAACCCAGCTCTGCTTAATTTGGATACACATCTCTAAAGCTCAAACCAGTCTTTAAGTGTTCACATCTCATTAAATGTGTCATTGCTTTTGTGGCCAGCACGTCTCCTTTGCTTTTCGTAAGATAGATGGGCAAATAGAACAGATAGACAGACAGACAGATGAGTAGAGAGGAATCTTACAATGGGTATTCAAATATATTAATTTTTTAAAACTTCCTTATGTATGCTACATTGCTCATCACTGACAGCTACAGGAAAGCAGACAGACATTGAGGACTCAGGAACAAAATGGGAAAAGGAAGATTATACAGCTAAAGACAATGTGCATAGTGATTAAGAGCATAGGTTTTAGAATTAGAAAGACCTGTAATCTCAATTATGGCCCCATTACATAATAACAATGTGACATTTGAAAAAGCACCTAACTGTGCCAGTTTAAATTTACCAAAGGTAACGATAGCTAAATTTCAAGATGTTTTTAAAGATTAAATGCCATAATAGCTAACATTTAGTGAGCCCTATGTGCTAGGAATTGGGTTAATTGCTTTAAATGCATCATTTCATCTAATCCTCAAAATGATCTTTCAGGAGCACATACACTTGTTATCTCCTCCTTATAGGTGAGGCATCTGAGGTTTAAAAGCATTGAGTAATTGGCCACAGGAAGCAGCAGAGCCAGGTTTTGAGTCTACATCTGGCTGACTACAGAGATCTCACTCCTGGCTACCAACATTTAATAGAATTAGATGGTAGTTACTTCGTTTAACTCAGAACCCACTATGTGCCTGGAGCTTCACAAATTTCACAAATAACTCAATATTTGTTGGACTAAAAAGCCCGCTTTGCTTCTCATTCTACAGATGAGGAACTCAAGGCATCAAGAGATTAACTATGACCCTCAAGTAGAGTTGGCTTTTTGGGTCTGCGACCTGTGCAATTAATTACACAGGACTCTGTGCCTAGAAGGGCCTGGTGCTTGTTTAATGCTCTGCTGTTGCCATCTTGAAATTCTTAAGCATCTTTGAAGGAGGTGCCTACAGATTAAGTAGCCAATCCTGCCTTCAAACCTTTTCCCACGGCACTGCACTTCTGCTGACTGTGGAATTAAAATCAGAGTGAGGGGGCCACTGCTTTCTCTGAAGGCAGCATTAGAAGCATCCTGGCTTTAGAATCCTAGAAATAGAAGCCCACACATTAATGTTTGCAAGTACTGCCTAATGACAAGACAGTCTTAGAAAATGAATGGAGTGATAATAGAGTTGGAGTCGGAAATAAATCCATTTACACTGCATTATTATAAGTACTCTTTAAAGAAAGAGAAACCCAGGTCAACACCTTCAAAGTGTTCACAGCAACAGTACCACAGATTTACTATCAAAGAATTGTGCCCCGAGACGTACCACACTGGACACTAACACCCTGCCCAGTGGAATGCTAGAAAAATAATGCCAAATAGATAAGAAAATAAATGTTTACAGTGTCACTATGGCCAAGATGTTTGCTTTATTTAAATGTGTATTGTAGAGTAAAAACTCACAATTAGGTTCATTTAATACCGATAGGGGGAGAGCACTTAATCAATATCTAACCTTGACACGAAACACCAAGAATGTCTCCAAACAGGAGAAATTGTCAGAGCAATTTCCCTCTCTCTTCATTTCTTCACTTTTTATATTTACCCTGCTTTTCTCCTACCACATGGCAGGCTCTCTCCAAATGACAGGAAAGATGGCTGCTTCCCACCCGAGGCTCAATTCCTTGTTGTATGTAATCCAAAAGGTTAAGAGAATAGCTCTCTCCCAGCTTCCCTATATCAAATCACATGGAAAGGCTCTTATCGGCCCTGCTTGAGACAATGCTTATGTGTTAGACCAATCAATGTGAACAGGGAGGTAGTGATGCTGTGATTGGCCAGTCCTGGGCAATCAGAAGTAGGTGAACACTCTGATTGGCAGTAGGGTTGCTCCGTTTATTTATTATTCACTGCTTATCTGAAATCCAAATTTAGCTGGGCATTCTGTATTTTATCTGTTAACATTGCCACTGGAACCGCAAGGGAGAGAGAGGGAGCAGTTTCTAATAGAAAGAAGGGTTGGAGAGTAACAAAAACCTTAAAGATGGAAATCAGCTAAGTCCTATTGGTTTTATATTTGGGCCCGAAAGGCTAGATCTCAAATTCTAGAAGGAAATGCTGAACTCCACCTATAGCTCGATTCTCAGGGTCGAACCCTTCTCTTGTGAGGTAACGTAATGACTTGATGCTCTAAATTGATTGTTTGCCTTTAGTGTCCATGTCCAAATACTATTGAAAGTCTACCTAAAACTTTAAATTCATTTCTCTAGTCAATTGAATATCAATGAATCCAACCAGATTACAATACTTATGCCATTCATGAATTTGTGTTTGTTATGTTAAAAAAAAAATTTAATATAACATTTGGTTTTAAATGAAATGAAAAGGATGGTTTTATTTATTTATTTATTTATTTATTTATTTATTTATTAATTATTTATTTACAAACCATGATATACTTTTAAAAATATTGAATCAAAAAATATATCTTAACAAAGGCCTTTATAGCCAAATCCTTTTGTAGAAATTAATCTATTTAATTGAAAATTATTTAAGGAAACTCTAGCCAATGGCTCAGATAGTGAAAATAATATTGAATAGAATTAAATGATTGTAGAAAAGGAAAATTTGGATGGCTCCTCACAATATTTTGAAATATAATTTATTCTTGAAAACCGGGCTTAAGCATTTGCGATCTTTAGGTGTATTTAAAAATGAAGATAAAAATTTTTCTTTCTTCTTCTCTCAGTCTTCTGGATGTCCCTTTGCCCTCCCTTGGACTCCCATCCTCATGTAAAACATGATCAAAATGTAGAGAAAAGTCTAGAACAGCACTGTATCATTGATAATAATGAGAGCCAAATATATAATTAAAATTTTTTTAATAACCACATTTAAAAAATAAAAAGAAAGCAGTGAAATATATGGTATTTTTTATTTAATCTAATATAGTTAAAATTTTATCATTTCAATATATAATCACTGTAAAAATTATAAAGGAGATATTTTACATCTTTTTTATTATAGAGCACATCTCAACTTTGACACTAATTTAATTGGAAATATTTGCTCCGTATTTAGATTTCACAAAATTTACTGTTGAAAAAGTAGATTCACATATCCAAATTGTTACAAAAATATTTAAGAATTTTTCAATAACAATTGAATTTTATTTTAGAATTTGTGTCAGTCAGGATCCACTCAGGAGACAAAACCACATCAGTATCTGAACAGAGAGAATTAGATTCAAAGAATTGTTAATTATACAAAATTATTAACTTGGTAACTAAATAGGTAAGAAAAACACAACTATATGCTTTTAAATATATACCAACTGCAGGAAGCAGCTACCACAACCAGGGCTGGAGGAACAAAACAAAGAAATTGGAATTAACAAAACTTAGAAACTTAAAGGTAGGGCCTTATAGAGATGAAATTCAGCCCTTGGAAAAAGAAGCACTGCTTGCTTAGCCCTATGTCAGCATTTGGAAGATTTCTAATGAGCCACAGTAAAATTTCTATGTATACTTCCAAACATCATAATTCCGGAACTAATACATTTTTACATAGTTGCTGAAAAGAGTCTAAACTATTCACAGACATAAAATTAAAAGTATTAAATTGATGAAGAGATGGATTGCAAAGGATATTAAAATTTTCATGGTAGGAGAAGATACCAAAAAAGTTGCCTTCTTCAATTTTAAATGTTGATCAATGATCATCTAAACCGGGGATCAGCAAGCTGGCCTGTGGGCTAAATCCAACCTGCTCTGGTTTTTAAAGAAAGTTTTATTGAAACACAGCCATGTTCGTTTATTTATATACTGTCTATGACTGCATTTCCACTACAATGGCAGAGTTGAGTAGTTGCAACAGAGACCATATGCCCTGCAAAGCCTAAAATACATGCTCTTTTGCTGTTTATAAAAAAGTTTCTGGAACCCCGATCTAAACCTTTGCTGAAATAAATGTTTTTGCTCATTTAAACATGATAAACATGGTACTAGTAGCTAAGCATTTCCTAGTATGTCAGACAATACATGTCCCTACAGTGCACAATCCAATCATGACTGTGAGCGTGCCAAAACCTGTTTTTTAATGTTGGTTTACTTTAAGCTTTCCTCAAATCTTAGGAGCTGCGTAAAGTCAGCAAGCATATGAATTGAAAATAACTTGGCTACTGGCATTCTCCCCTCTGGATGTCCAAATTCTACAGCACATATTTTTTAATGGAATATAATCTAAATTTAAGACTTGAGTATATCCAATTATTTCTTTAAATATTAAACTCTCTCTCTCAAAAAAAAAAGAGACTAGTCAATCAGTATAAGAAACAGAAATAAAAAACTCAGTCCACATATCGTGGGGTAAAATATATTGTATTCATTGTCAAAGTAGGTTGCAGTGCAAAATTGTATTTAATTTTCTATTCATTACATTAAAATCACATAAAGTTCAAGAGATTCTTTCCAAATAATTTTTAGTAGTATAATTTTTCCAGAAATGGGAAATTGAGTGTTTTTACAGGTATTTTTAAGCTCTACGGTTTTTGTTTTTGTTTTTTTAATATAATACTCTATTTAGGCTCTAATGTAGAAAGCTAATGTGTTTAATTTTAGATACTTTGACAAGAACTGTGACTCTTAGAAAACAAAACCCAGACTGCTCCCTTTGACTTTTTAATGCCATCCTTTTTATTATACTTCATCATGTGGGCATTCCACCTCTTTATCTATATAAAGTCACAGCCAGACTCACAAATAAACAAGAAGGCAAATAATCTCTTATGTTATTCAGGGCCTAAACTAGTTCTGAAATCTGGGCCTAGTCCCTTAAATAAAAAGCTTACTATTATGGGCATAATAAATTTGATAATAAAACTTCCTCATCTTCCTTCTGCTCTTCCTCCTCCCTTCTCCTTTTTTCCCTCTCCCTTCCTCTTCTTTTTTCTTTCTCCTCATTCTTTAATTTTCTTTTTGTGTGATGAAGAGCTGTTTGTATCCAAGTCCTGTGAGACTGTGAGGGTGACAGAAGAGAAAAGTGTATGAGACAAAACAGGGGAGATGAGAGAAATGGGGGAAGATTCTAAGCTAGTCAAAACAACATTCTTTGATTGTTAGTTGATTAAAAGAAGCGGAAGTTTCTTTGCAGATACAGAAGTTTAGTTCCATGTTAGAAAGGCTGCATGAGTGAATAGTGATGGGGAGGGGAGGGCTTAAATAATAAGAGAAAAGTCCTAATACTAGTTACTAGTTTTTAGTAGATTCTATTTTAATTGGACCATGTACTATGTGCTAATGTTTTAACGCCTGTTCCTCAGTGAGTGTTCAAGTGGACTCCAGGTGGAGTTTCACCTAAAGGACGTGGAAAATCAGTGAACAGAATTTGCCTTGATACAGCCAAAATACTGAAGGTTTCCACAAAATCAAATTTCTAGAGCTGATTCTTAAATAGTGGTCAAACCACTGGTCAGGGGGCAAGTAAACATGCTCTCCACCACTAAATAGGATTCAAAAAAGAAACAAACAAACAAAAAAATCTAGGCTATTCATCAGTTCATTCAAAAGCTATTAAAATGATCACTTCATTAGAAATCAGGAATGCAACTAACTAATAGAGAGTCGAGTAAATCCTTAGGCCATTAGAAAAAAAACACTGAACAATAGCAATACTTTTCCCATTATAGCATTTGACACTGACAATGAACAAGATGTTTTACCCAACAATGTAATATGTATGTTGAGATTTATCTCTTTCGTGTACTGTTCGAACTTTTATAAAGGATCAAGAATCCAACACGATGGTGCTGATGAAGCAAAAAGGACCCCCTGACTGTATACAGTTGAAACTGACAATAGAGTTATAAACTCAGATTCTATTAGTAGCTAACTTTTCTGAGAACTCTTGATGGATCAAGAACTGCATTAGGAAATTTACTTGGATTATGTAACGTTAGATTGGTAAAAAACAAAACACAATACTTTGTTTATAATAAAAAATCTAAAAATAAAGCTGAAAAGAAAACGAAAGGAGGCTTAGAGTTGGGGAGGGAAATGTTACTCTTCTACACTGTGCGGCAACATTCCGAGTAGAGATATTCAGGGGGAAGTTAGTCGTATGAATCTTAAGCTCATAAAAGAGATCTGGGTAAGAGAAATGTGTGCGCATGTGTATTTAGTAGAGCGGGAAAAGAAGATCAGACCATAGAGGAACATGTTCATTTAAGGAATGGCTAAGACACAGGAGGAAAACTAGGAATTTAATTACGGGCCATATTACAACACACCAAAGAATTTGGCTAATTTTGTTAGTTGTGGTAATGGGGTGTTATAGTTAAAATATTCTTATCTATTAGAAATGAATACTGAAGTATTTGAGTGACATTACATAATGTCTGAAATTTCATTTAAAATACTCCAGAATTAAAACAACGGCAACAAAGAGTATGTGTGGAAGGGAAAGCTACATTGATGAAATAAAATTGACAAAATTCTCAAAGCTTAATGAGGAGTACATTGGGGTTCAACAGAATATCTTCTCCACTTTTGTGCGTATTTGAAAATATCCATAATAAAGATTTAAAAATATAAAATGTTAAATCATTAGCACAGACTTTCAGCTGAATAGTTTTGGTATGAATGGACACTGCCAATGTTTGCTAATATGAACCTTTATTAATTTTCAGAAATTAAAAATCATATCTCTGACTGGGAAAAACAGATATTTGGGGATTCTTAGTTTAACCTGTGGATATACATAGATTTTTGAAAATGGTAAGGAAAATCATGGAGTAAAAACAGATTGTGAGAAGATGTCATGGGAAGAAATACATCTGAAAAGCTAAAAAATGAAATATAACATCTTAAGACACAGTGAACATTCTCCATTAGGTGTTGCATAAGAAAGACTGAGACTTTCAGATTTCTGAAGAAGAAGTAAGTGTCGTCCAACTTCCTGCATGTTCAAAGGAGAACTTAGTGAGAAGGAAGGCATCATGAGCATTTTCTAAGGTTGCATTTCTTCCAGTATGCTGGATGTCTAGATCCTACAAAGAGATGTCCTTAGCTACCTCTGAGCTGGAGACTATACATTCTAACCTCACGTTTCTGTTAGGCATGACTAGCTCATCATCCTGCTCCACCCTTGTCCTGCCCACTAGACTACGTTTCATGAGGCCTGAGATCATGCTTGGAGAATCACTACATTACCCATCCCTTCTGTTGTGCCTGGCACACCGTAAGTGCTCAATGAATAGTATTCGACTAATCGAATACCTTTTTTTTGTTATAAAATTATTTCCTAATCTTCCCTAGCCTATTCTATATGATAAAGGTTTGTTTTTATTGAGAAAAGGCAAATAAAGGCTTTCAACCCCCTGAAGATTAAATACTAAAATCCCCATAACAATGTGTTTGTTCTTTTGGGACTGCATGGATTCAAAGGATGTTTATAATGCCCAATAATGCTCCAGAAAGTTAGCCAAGAACTTGATCATCACCTAGGAGTTTCGAAACCTTGAGAACTTTTCTCCTGTTGTGTTTAAGAATATCCAAGCTCATTCTGCACGAGAAATGGACTGGCTTACGTTGTCATTTTTGTCTTTCTCCACCTCCCCCCTTAAGCAACACTGCAGTTTCTTTTCAGGGTCATACACGATTCCAGCAGCCTTTTTGGTGTATGGAAGATAGCCCCACATGCTTCACTCAGCTCTCACGGCTCTAATAAGAGACAATCCCCACAGCACAGTACAGTTTCTCAGCAGGATAAAAGCTAGTTTCTATAAGGTAATATTTCTCTCTTGAGAAAGTATAGTTTGTAACTCTGGCACTATCAAATTTCCAGGTCATCTTTGCGTGCTGGGAAAAAGAATCCTTACGAAGAGAAGTTGCTCCCTGGAGGGAGAAGAAGGCAACGACTGCCCCCCGCAAACTGACCCTGTGTCCTGGAAGGATGGCTACAATGGGCCACAGGGAGGCTGCTGAGCTGTTGGGCAGAGGCAGTTTGGGTGACCACAGAAGGGAAGAGCCCTTAAATGGAATGACTTGCATGGCCCTTCTGTAAAGCTTTCACAAACTGACCAACGCAGTCATCCACCAGGCTCTGATCATTTTCAAGATGTCGAAGTGGCCCAGCGGATTAATAGGATATTGCACTGGCTTTCTCAAATGCACACACACAGAATCATTTAATGTCATTTTCAAGGGCAAAGGGAAAGAAATCTGATAGCTCTGCAAGTGAGCAGAGAATAATAACAACATAAAATGGAGCCCCCAGCCCACCACCAAACAGGGATAACACTGCGTGAGAGAATGTGTCCTCCCGTTTACCTGCCCAGCACTTTCTCCATTTGAACTCTCTGCTATATTGCTTTTGCTTTACTGGATCCCCACCTCAGAAATGGAGGAGGAAGCTGTGCTGAAGGAAGGTCCACGTCTAACACAGACCTGTAAAATCCATGCCTGCTTATCTCATCACATTTCTAGCCTCACCTCAGTCAAGAGGACACTTGAAGGCAAATTCCTTGTGACTTTTGGAGTTTACCTTGATTTTTCAAAAATCTAGACAGAACTAGAAAAGGGGCAAATATATCACTTGACATGGAATTTCATCTTTGATAGCTCATTCAGGTTGAGGTTTATAACATCATTATTTGGTCATATTTACCGAATGTCTTACCTGCTCTATTATCTGTTTTTTCAGATGTGTGCTGTTTTTGATTTTTAATTGCTCTTATTTGCCAAATGTCTTACTCATTATATTATCTGGTTTTTCAGATGTGCCCCTTTTAAAAAAAATTTTACTCTAAAAACAGTCTAACAAAATTGGTGACTTGCTTAATAATCCAAGAACTGTTAAGCATCCTGTACTCCTTGAGCTAACAGATTCTGTGGCCATGACTGGTGTTTCTTTAAGTCTTCATCCTTACAATCAGTGCTTCTTACAAGAACTAAAGAATTTGTTCTCAAAAAGAAAACTTAATACTGACAATTTATTTGTTAAGGATCAACTATTTTGTCATATCAAGTGCCTTCGAATATTCTAAAGGACTGTTTTGGTGGTCTTTCCATCATCTTCTAAAAACAAACAAGCAAATAAATAAACCTTTGGAATCTTTTGTCACCTGAAGTTATATTGGTGCTTAAACTTCTGGAACTACCCATGCGAACAAATATATCCTAGTACATCTATGGGAGGTAGTAACAATGGAAAATGTTTCTAAGAAGTATAAAGTCAACGATAGAGTGAATGAATATAATATACTTCATAATATTTATAATTACTATGACATTTTACATTTTGTCATTTTTTCACACAAATAGTGGACAGAAAAATATTTGGGTTTTTCTATTCTCTTCTGAGAAAGTCTAGGCTGCTTTACTTGTGGTCAAGTGCAGAATTAACTAGAATTGTTTAATAATACAGTTCACTTTAGAGATTTATATATGCTGCATGACAAAGCACATCCAACAAAAGCTCATAACCACATAGAGAAAAAGCCTTACATGGTAGAGCATATGCCTATCTATTTGGTTTTCTTCTATGGTCGCCTTCATGATTTCTCAACTATTAGCTGTGTGTGTATTCAATTACCAAAGAGATCTTTTAGATTTCTCTGTTTCAAAGCTATTTAAGAATTAATTGTTCTTGCAGCCACAATTTTTAAGAAATAGCTTCATTAAAAGCAGTTTAAGCAGGTGAGGGTCTATGTGGTTATACGACAGTTGGATCAAACTATTCTGAGGATTTTTAAAGTTTTCTTTTTAACTTTAAGGCTTCAGATCACCCACAAGCTCCCACAGAAAGAACAAAATCCACATACATTCATATGTTCACATTTAAGTCACTTCAACAAATATTTACCTGGTCTGGGTCCTGGGGTTCAAAGATGAATATGACAAGGTTTCTTTTCAAGGAGCTAACAATCTGAGAAGAAATCAGTAAATAGCCAACCGTGTTATAATATAATAACTACAAAACTATCAGTATGAATGGAAGGCTCTGGGAGTACATGAGAGCAAATGCTCAAGTGCCCCTGGAGGACGTATGGAAAGATCGTGTATTCTCTTTATTGGCTGATTCCCTATATTCAGTTTTCCCTTTGGGTGCAATTGTAAGGGATGGTCCCCCATTTCAGTTCCAAGGATGCGTCTTCCTACATGTAAGCTGTTCTGATACCCTTGTCAAGTGATCAGCTAAAAAATGGTCTCGATTAATTTCATTGGCTATAGGGACTGTTTCAAAGAACCTAAATAGGTCCAGTCAGAGAGAAACCTAGGACTTAGTTTGAAGAGTCTACCCTCCCTCCCATTCTTTTTCTATCAGGCGTCTTCTTGGTCTCCTTTCCCGATTACCCTCTTCTCCCCGACCTCTTGGTTTTGAGGGCCCCGTTGCTCAGACTTTGGTTTTCTTTTCTACCTACTCTTGCTTCTATGGTGATTCATCCAGTCTTATGGCTTTAAATATTATCTTATGCTCACAATTCTGAAATATATCTTACCACCTAGACTTGTCTCCAAAATGCAGACTCATGACCCCTCTGCCTACTCAACTTTTATACATGAATGTCTGATGACAAACTTCTAAAATTCAACATGTCCAAAACTCAAGCCTGGATCTTCCTCCCCAGACCTGCTCTACCCGCAGCCTTCACCATCTCAGGTAATGGCTTAGGCCAAAAATCTTGGCATCATTCTTGATTCTTCTATCTTCCACATCCAATTTGTCAGGATATCCTGTTAACACTACTTTAAAACTCTTCCCAGAATCCCACCATGTCTCATAACCTCACTGCTACCCTGCTGGTCCAGCCACTCTCATCACATCCTGGATTATTAAAAGAGCCCCCTAACTCAGATTCCACTCTTGCTCCCCTATAGTCTCCATTCAACACAGTGGCCAGAGAGAGAGAGAGAGCCTCTTAAAATTGAGTTAGATCATCTATTCTTTGACTCAAAGCCCTGCAGATGAAAAGCCAAAGTGCTTTCAATGGGCTCACATGACTTGGCTCTCTGTTACTTCCATGATCTAATCTCTGACTGCTAAGCCTTCACGCACTTCATCCAGCTACACTGGCCTCCCTGATGCTGTCCCAACATGCTGGGAATATTCCTGCTCCAGGCTTTTGTGCTGGTTGTTTCTTTTGCCTGGACCCCTCTTCCCCAAGCTATCCACGTGTCTCACTCTCTCATATTCTCATGTCTTTGCTCAAATGCCATTTTCTTGATGAAGCTTTCCCTAACCACCTTATATAAATTATAACCCATGTCTTCCCACCCTCCCAGTCTCCTTACCCTGCACTGTCTTTCTTTTTCCGCAGACTTCATCGTATGATGTGTATCTTCCCCCATTGGAATGTATGTTCCACAAGGGTAGGGATCTTTATCAGTTTTGTTTTACCACTGTTTCTCAAGTACCTGGCATGCAGTAGGTGTCTAAAAAACATTTGTTAAATGAGTAAAATAGGGATGTCAATCTGAAGACAAATCCAACACAAAGGAAAGAATTGAGACGATTTGGCCCAAAGCCCTGATAAAACCATGCCTGAAGTCCATACTGGATTTTTTTTCTGTACCCTAAAGCTAGTTTGGGTTCAGTTTTCTGTTACTTACCAGCAAAAGCATACTGAGGGATACAAAAGGCGAGGGAACCCTCAGAGATATCGTATGTGGAGGGCCTTAAGAGGTGCATTGGGTCTCATACTCCCTCATAGTTGCGGCACTTGAGTGGTCTGCACGCCTCGCTTGCATTTTCTCATCAACTCTAAATAGGCTTCCACACCTAGCACTGCACTAAAACTGCAGTCACTCAGGTCACCGGCAATCTTCTGATTAGACGTTGTTCAACTTTTATCTCGTTTGTCCTCCGTAGAATTTTTCTCTATAGGATTTCTTTTCTGCAGGGTTGGCTCCACTGATCTCTCCTCCATGCTTTCTATTATACCACTTTATTCTGGATTTCCCACTTTCTTTCTGGAAACTCCTTTACACATCTGTAATGGAGGCTGGACATCTCGTAAAAATTAGTGTCCTCCCAGACTGTGTCTATGGATCACAACTCCTCTTACTCTACAGTCTCCTGGTGGTGGACCTCATCCAGTTTATTGTTTCTGTAGTGTATAGATGATGTGCTGTTCCTGCCTGAATTTCTACATCCATTTCAGATCTCCGAATACTCATAGACTCCACAATCTAGCAGACAACTCTTACATCTCTCAAAGAAATCTTAAATTCAATAAATGGAACTCATTCATTTCGAAGTAAATTCTTGCTCCCATGTTCTCTATTTGAATGGTTCCACCTGACTTATCCTTTCCTTTCTCCCATTTTTAGTTGGTTTCCCAGCCATGTCTCCCTTAGATGAAAGCAGTCACTTCCCAACTGGTCTCCCAACTTCACATGCTATTTTCTGCCTTTTTCCTCCCCTTTCACCTGCTAATCCTTCTTCTAGCTGGTATTCATCACAGAGACAGCACCCTGCCTAGGGGGCAGTTTGGATGTGTATGCGGGGGTATTTTTGGTTATCACAAAGATTGTGGGACTGTGGGAGCATTTAATTGTCAGGGTCTAAGGAAGGTAGACACCCCACAATTCCTGTCACCACTACATGTTCCGCAACTCTCAAATATCTTGCCAGACAGTCACTAGTGTAGTATCGCCAAAGCATTGGCCTATTGAAATAATTTTTTAAAATTTCTTCATCTTATAATGAAGGCCTTGCATTGATTTAAAAAATATTACATGCACATAGATTGTATCATCTATGAGGTTTCTAAAAGTTTATTCATTTAAATTAGTTTCAAGTATGCAGTACCTTGGTTAGACATCTATATAGTTCATAAAATGATCCCCCCATTTGCTCCCTCCCTCCCCTGGCCCTCCACGTAGCCATCATATTAATACTAACTACATTCCCTCTGCCATGCTCCCCATCCCCGTGACCAACTATCAACTACTAATTCGTACTTCTTTAACCCTTCGCCCCATTCTTCCAACCCTCCAACCCCCCTCCCTTCTGTCCATCACCAAATTATCCTCTACATTTATGTCTGTTTTTGATTAGTTTGTTCTTTTTGTTCCTTAGATTCCACATATAAGTGAAATCACATGGTATTTATCTTTCTCTGTCTGACTTATTTCACTCAGCATAATAACCTCTAGGTTCATCCATGTTGTTGCAAATGGTGGGATTTCATTTTTTTAAATGGCTGAGTAATATTCCATTGTATACATGAACCATAATTTCTTTATCCAGTCATCTGTTGATTCCATATCTCGGCTATTGTAAATTGTGCCACCATGAATATTATGTTGCATAGATCATCTATTAGGTTGCTTCCATGTCTCGGCTATTGTAAATTGTGCCACCATGAATATTGGGGTGCACAGACCATCTATGAATTTTATTTCTGCATAATACAGATGATGGCATGAACTATTTGCTATAAAAAGGAGGCAGTTCTCTGATATAGTCTAGAACCACTGACTTATACCACAGGTTGCCAACTGGTAGTTCATACATCTAATGTGGTCCATGTGTATGTGTTTTATTTGACACCTAGTTAAATTTAATATTAGAAAAACAACAAATCATATGTTAACATGTCTCACACAATATTTGGGATAGAGTTTTAGGATAAAAATTTTGGGATAAAAATTATTCAGTTTACCCCAAATTCAATTTTAACAGTCCTATTTGCTACATCTGATAATCCTAGTTTGCCCTGTAGGCTTTTTTTTTTTTTTTTTTGTGGCCCATATTTAAAATCGGTATTTTTTTCATTAAAATTTGGATCTCAAGATTTCTTTGAAAAAGCAGAGGTCTAGATTTGGCCTACATTTTTGCACTCAGCTTGAGCTGAGTTAGGACTGTGCCCTTTAGATGGGGCCTGTTCACCACAGTTCACTGCAGCCCCCACCCCATGTTCTCCCCCACTGACACAAGTAACCACTCATCAAACACTATTAGTAACTTTTACAACTAAGACGAAAGTAAATGTTTCTTTTACCCATTTATGTCTATTAAAAATGGAAAAATGAAAAACAAATGTTTCCAAGAGGAAATATATGTCTTAGAGGATGTAAAGAATTTTCCTATGTGTTTTCTTACCTGTGAGCAGTTTCACTCAAAGTCTTGGAAATATTTAAGTTAATGACATCTTCCCTAAACTATTTTTAGATTGATTTAAAAAGCTGCAATATGATTATGTCATTTCCCTACTTAAGTAGTTGCCTTCCATTTTCTTAAGTTAAAAGTCTAAAATCTTTCAGATGACCCAAAAGTCCCTCTCAGCCTTGTCCGTCACTCCTCCCACTTGCTCTCACTTAACGCACTTTTGAAAGTTTTAAATCAGTTTTGTATATTCACCAGTTTTCTCTTCCTTCCGGCATGTCTAGGAAAACCTTCTCTACTCATTCTTCAAGTCCAGCTCAGACATCATCGCCTTTGAGAAGCCCCTTGATATGAAGCGTTGTTCCCTGACCCTCCTTCTCCTACCCCAATATCTGGGTTAGGTCTCCGCCATGAGCAGTCATAATGTGACCATTCTCACTGTGTTATAATTTCCTGTTTACCTCTCTGTGTGTCTCACCAGACTGTAAGCTGGTTGAGGTCAGAGACCTAGGTTTATTCACCTTCAATTGCCCCATGGCCTGGCACATAGTAGGAGCCCAATATATTTGGAATCATCAAGCAAATAAACAAGAAAAGGAATTCCATGCAAAAAGAACAGCATTAGCAAAAGCATAGAAGCGTGACCACACATACTGAGTTTGGGAAATAGCAAGTTAGACAGCTGGTACTGTACTTGGTGACGTGGTGGCAGTCAAATAAATCTGGAAAGAATGTGACATCGGATTGTAAAGATCTTGAAAAACAAGACTTAGGAGGTTGGACTTCTCTCTGTAGTTGTTAGAAAGCCGAAGATGGATTTAAGTAGGGAATACACATGAGAAGATGTATATGGCAAAATTGGTGATAGAACAAATTCCATATTTTTCTGTATGCTCTTTTCCTGAAGTTAATTTTTTTTCTCTAGCAGTGATTAAATTGGGAAGATGGAGAGATAGTGAGTGGGAAAGAAGAGAGTATAGTGATTAAAGAAAAGTAAAGGAGTTACAGTCGGACATATGCAAGGCTTAAATTTTGGCTCTGTGTAAATTTTCTTAATTCTTAATTTCGAAAACTGTTTCCTCATCTAGAGATCTTAGGATGAGGGAAGAGTCCCAGCCCTTACTCCCCTCAGAGGGTCGCTAATGATTAACTAAAATAACGTGTGCCAATTGCCAAGCACAGGTCTTGTCCAAAGTAGGTGTCTAGAAAACGTTAGCTCTTCCACATGGCTCCCTTCCACATGCCACCTCCGCAGGCCGCTTCCGAACGAAAGCAGAGAGGAAGTTGCAGTTGAAATTGGAGGCAACTGTTCCTGCTCCAAAGAGAAAAATATTGGTATTTGCTGATGCCATCCCATTCCCTGTTGTAAATGAGGTAACATTTCGTTTGCCTTCCTCCTACCTCAAACTGGCTTCCTAAAATAATTGCTGGAGGTCTACTGGTGAAGGAAGGCTTGGCTTCAGGCAAAATGGTGGTGTGTGGACATCACCAGGGGCCTCCTCTCTTGTAACTCCCTGGTCTTTGAGGCCTTCTTGACGTGATTCTGACACACATGAGGGGAAGCTGTTCTCATCCTGCCCCTGCTCGGAGCAGCCTGATCTTTTCTGCTTGAATTCTGTTTCCTCGAGTTCTACAGAGGTGGCCGAAGGCAAGCTGACCAATTAATTTCCAATGAAGGAGACAATGGGTTAATGTAAGAGCCTTCTCACATCCTGATAAAGGCTTGTAAGTCTCTTCATAAACAAAGGTGCGTTCTCCGCTTTCAGGTACTAGAAGCAGGTGTGAAAGAAACACTTTAGGAGCCGAAGAAGTGTTTCACAGAGCAAGAACATGTATAACGTCAGAAGGGACCTAGGAGCATGTTTCTCTGGGAACTCAGAGCTGCTCCACTGGTATGTGTTTTAACTTGGGAACCATAAGATTTCTCTCTTCATTCTGGGAACCAAAAAAGTTTGAAAACCTACCAGCCTAATTCAGATCTCACACTTTACACAAATGGAAACTGAGGATCAGAGAGGTTAAGTGTGTTGAACAAAGTCACTCAGCAGCTGAGTCAGGACCAGAATTCAGGTCTTGCCAACTTCTAGCCCAAGGCTTTTTCTGCCGAGCATCTAGTTCTAGGAGGCCTTTGGGTCCCACTGGGGACATGGCTCAGACCCATGGGAGACAGTGGAGTGGGTTGTTGATTTGGAGCCTTGCCAATTAGCTCGAGCTGCCGTTTTGACCCACCAGCTGGGTGGGGAAAGCAACTCTGACCTGTGACCAAGAACCCGGGGATACTTGGATAGCTCAGACCCCACTGCCTGCCAGTGAGGCCCTCGGCATTTTACTGTATGGTGCACATCACCACATCACAAGGGCATAGTTCATTTGGAAAACTTCACATTTGAAAATGATTTTATGAACAGCACTGAGAAGAATGTTGTGTATTCTAAGGAGCTCAGAGAGAGAGGATCTACAATCTCTGAGCAATGGATTGAATGAATAAACAAATGAATGAATGAACAGGTGAACACTATTGATTACCTATTGTGTGGCTCTACAATATGCTTTTGGAGTTCTCATTTAATGAATGACCCAAACCTCCTGCCAAGCCAGGTCTTGTCCCCACTTCATATGTGAGGACATTGAGGAACTGAGAGTTGAAGTGACTTGCCAAGTGCCACACCGGGCATGGATTTCACCCCAGGCCCCTAACTACAGCTGAGTGCCCCATTACCCAATAGCTGCCACCCTATGTGGCATTTCGGCTGATGGATAAGGTCATCCATACAAACTCCTCCCTCTTGCCAATTATTTTGTATATACCGCATAGACTGACTGAAAGAAAAGATTGTTTCAAATATAACTGTTCTTCTGAATATCTAGTAGGAATGGTGAAAGGGCTTCTTCACATGCAGAGTTAGGGAAACTCTTCTCTTGAAAAGAGACTCAAATGCATTAAGTGGCTTTTTGATCCCAGCCTTTTCCTTAAATTGTCTGGTGCATTCAAGAGGGTGGTTTCTGCCGCATGCAGCTTGCCTGGGTGTCCTGGATGTAATCGTGGTGCCTTACTTGGATACTGATCTTTTAGAGTAACTCTCCCTGCTTTATCTATAGAAAAAAAGTGAATTGGGTGCTCTCTCTGAACACACACTACATATATGCATTTGTACACACAGGCACACACACACAAACACAAATATATATATATATATAAAATTTTGTGGTAGTCATTACTGCTGTTTACCAAATATTTCCAGCTCTCTGCCTCCTGAACCTATGTGAGTAGGTGAGTCATATAGCTGGTTCCAGCCAATGACTTTGAAGATAAGTGATGTGTGTCACTTCTAGGCTGAGCCTTTCATTACTGGCGTGAAATCCCTAGAGCTCTTTTCCCCTCTGCATATGACCAACAAGGCCTGAGATGGTTCTTTACCTGGATGTTTCATCACCTGGATCCCTGAATGACTAGCATGAGCAGACTCCCTCCACCGCATCCTGCTAACCTGTAGTGGATATATAGCATAAACAAGAAACACTTGTTTTAAGCCCATGAGAAAATGGGGCTGTTTGTTTTTCAGTATAAGCAGCCTAGATTGACTGATATATTTTATTTTGTTAAACCCTTTTTATGCATATACAATTTCATGCTCCAAATAAATCTAAGAGGCAGGTACTATTGTTGTGCCCATTTTATGGATGAGAAAGTAGAGACTAAGAGAAGTTAGTTAAGTTGTCTAAGATCACTGCGGATGGTTAAGGCAGTTTTCTATTCCACATCTTTGTGGCCCAAAATCCTGGTTCTTTGTCAGCCCTCTACCTCTGTTCTCTCTGTCTAGGTGTTTTATGAGCCAGGAGGAAAATAACATTTGTTACACAGTCTCCCAAAACACATATTTGCTTCATCATGTCACTTCACACATAACCTTAAATTTTCTATTGAACCTAAAATCCGTATGTTAAAAAAGGAACATTTTGTTTTTGACAAACTACTACAGCATCATAAATGATAGTTTAATGGTTGGCATTCTATCACTTTCTAGAAAACATAACCTGGTAAATATAAATCTTTCTCACAGCAAGCAGCCCTCAGCTAAGAAAATTAGTTTTATTAACCAAAAAATCATTCTTAGAATTGATGGCTGTGTAGATGACCTTTGGCCTACTGTAATATAGCAATGTGTCTACCACAGTAAAAATGCCAGAGTAAGACAGGTCCCACAAAAGGCAATAAAGGCACAACATTCCAAAGACAAATGCACTTGAGACATGGATGACAGCCATGGGAAGGGGGGAGTAATCAGTTTTAAGAAATGACAGTGTTTTGGCAGCCTTGGTTACTTTAACTGACAGGACAAATAAAACTAATGTAAATTATTTTTTTAAAGAGCAAGTCACAAGAGTTACAAATATAAATCAAAGTTAGTTTTGGACTTTGATTTAAGTCAGCTGGGTGTCCCTCCGTTTTCAATGTGCTGAGGTCAGCACTTCTCTGTTACAAACATTAAAACGTTTCTTTTTCTTCTAATTTTTCTTTGGTTATTTGATTTAATCTGGGTTTTATTCTGCTGTTAATCCTCTCAGATTTACTTTGCCCTTCCCATATTGTCTTCGAGGAATCTCCTCATCTGGATGTGCTTACGGTTAGGTGCAAATCCTCCATGAATTTGATTGGAAATATAGGAGGCAGTCCATTAAAATGACCATATTGTTCCAAATGCAACCTATTCTAAAAAGATTACAGGATATTCTAACTTAGGACTTTCTCAATTTGGACCCTAAAATATTGACATGTCTTACTTTTAACATTCCTATAGGTATTTTCTGGAATGCAGAAGTAGAATTCTTTCTTAAGCTATGTTCACAGTTATTCTGTGAATAAAAATAAGAAACTAATAAAACAAACAAAATAAGTACCCTCCTTCTGATGAGAATTCTTCACTTCACATATCACTAGAATCGGATGGGCAGGTTCTACTTTATTTGCTGGTCAAAGACAAGGGTATTGGGATTCTTGATAAAGAACGGGACACAAATCCAGGGGCTTTTGAAGTCTTTAGTGGCTTAATGTTCAAAACTTTGCTTCCTCAAGATGAAGGTTCAAACACAATTTAGGTCAAAGGTTAAAGAAGTCTGCCACTTCAGTGGACAGATAAGGGTTTTGAAGGTTGCGGCTAAGGCCTGGTGGCTGGGCCAGGCAGGGGAGACAGAGGATAAAGAAGACGAGGCTCCACCCTCCGTTATCTGCCTCTGGTTTCCTTAAGAACTAATGTTCATTAAATACCTCTCCCTTAATAAAGAAGAAAAATTCACAACCAGAAAAGTAAATCCTACCTTTGTTCTGGCAAACTAGGTCAGCATCGTCTGTTCCTGCTGTCAGTTTTCTGCAGCGTGAGCTTCACAATGAGTCACAGGTATTTATGAGACTGCGCTTGGTTAAACTTTTTCTTTTTCCCCATCTGAAGGCTCCAGTGTCTCTTAGTCAGAGAGAGATTGAGTTGGCGGGTGTTTCTCTCAGGAGATTCCTAAGTGAAGACAGCAGATCTGAGGTCTACTTTGCACCAGCCTGATTTGGAACTGAGGCATCACAAACATATACACTGCATGCAGGGTTGCCACATAAAAGCAGCTTAGCAGCATGGAAACTTAATTTTTTTACAACCCGTTTTAATGGGATTGGATTCAGTGCTATAAATTTCAGTAAGTCTGCCTTTAAAAAGAGAAATCCATTCACATTTTCCCCAGACTTCTGGTTCTCTCCCCAGTCTCATCAAAATGGCCATTTAGCACTTCTGTGTTAATTATAAAGCCAAGATAAGGATTTTCTAATACAAGCAGTAAGATAATAGCAGTCTTTGGATATAGTTCTGAGGCATCAAAGAAGAGTAACAGAGGCTATAGATGTCAATGCAAATACGGAAAGTAAATCTCCCCTACGCAAGCAGCCGAGGTGGCATTCATGATTTCCTCCACGTGCATGGCCTCGGAGATGGAGACAAGTGTTCCCAGGGCAAGATTTTTGTAAAAGAGGACTCAATAATCAGTACAAAAGATGATTTCATGTGTGTGGTCCCTTTGCTAGAGCAGGGAATAAGAGCTAGGAATTCCTAGGTCTTGTGATTACATCTATTGCCAACTCACTGTGCACTCGAGCCTTAGTTATTCTCCACCTCTGTTTTTCATGACTATAAATGAGTATGAGTTAGCCACTAAGCAATGCAATAAACCTATGGGAGGGGCTAAGTTTTCCCATTATATTAGCTAGACCCTCAGAAATACCTTTACTTATACTTTTTCCTGTTCGCATAGGTAGAAAACAGTGCGGGGCAGGCACAGGCATGGAGTTGGCATCTCAGAGTGAGCAGATATTCTTCGGATCGCACAGCTGTGACCTTAGTTCCCACTTTTCTGTGTTTGAAAGATGCATTGCCATTGTTTAGAAGTGCTTCTGACTTAAAAGAGAAATTCTCACCCCAAACTACCGATAAGTCCAATTGAGAGGGAATTAAAGAGTAAAGACATGAAGGCAAGCATTGGATTTAATTATCTGCACTTACCTACTACTCTCAGCAGTTGGCCTAGAGCAGGGCTTCATGAGCACAGGGGTCATCTGGACATGTGTTTAAATGCAGATTCTGATTCACTGGGCCTGGGGGGCCTTAAGGTTCAGCCTTTCTAGCAAGGTCCCAGGTGATGTGATATTGTGGGTTTCTGGACCACACTTTGAGTAACAAAGAAGCAGTATAATTTGTGGTTTAAAGCCTGGTAGCAACAATTGTCATCACAAGGAAGTTACTTAATCTAACTAAACCTCAGTTTTTCTCTACTGCAAAATGGTCTCTTATGAGTATTGACTAAGATGGTGTCTTGGAAATTCAGATGAAAAATGATGAGGGTCCGAGAAGAGGCAACGGTAATAGGGTTGGACACAAGAGTATATGCTCCTGAGACATGAAGGTGGTCAAATCAACAGGATTGACTGAATGTGGAAAGTGATGGAGAGAAAAGAGTCAAGGATGATCCCCAGATATCGGTAGTGGATGGCCAGATGGATGTGTTTGCATTCACTAAATACAGAAAGAACATGTGGTGGGTGAGGAGAAGGTTGCACGGGGGAGAAACGACAAATATAATTTGGGGTACATTGAGCTGGGGACCTGGGCTGGAGATATAGGTTTGAGAGAACTCACCATGTGAGGTCATGTGGGGTGACAAGAGAGGAGATGCCAGGCCAGAACCCTGGCAAATACTCATGTTCAAGAAGTAAGTGGTAGAAGAGAATCTATAAGAGAAACAGAAAGAAGTGGGAAGAAAGCAAGGAAAGTGTGGTACCCTTCTACTAGGAGGTTGGGAATGTTAACACTGACAAATATGGGGTAAATAAGAAAGGGAGCATGTTTGGGAGAAAAAAATAGTAAATTATTTTTTGGCTACACTGATTTTGAGATGTCAAACAATGAAGTATGGGTTTGGAAATATAAAGTAGAAACACCAGCAAAACTAGGCAAAGAACTTTGAGAGATAGGATTTAGATGCAACCAAAAAAAGACCAGAAAGGTGAGGGGGTTACGTAGGAGGCATCCAGAGGAAGAGGAGCCAGGAGGTATGTACAGAGGGTTAGTCAGAGGCCAGCATGGCAGCTAGAACACGGGATTCACGAAGGCTGAGACAGGCCAGTCGCACAGTCAATTTTCATTTTTAAAATGTGGCAATAAGAAATGAGGAGGAGGAAGAGGAGGAGGAGGAGGGGGAAGGGGAAGGGGAGAAGGAGGAGAAGGAGGAACAAAATCCCAAAACTTCTTCTATGAAAAAATGTAAAAATTGTAAAAATATTTTAGTACAGTATCATAAGTTTTAGAGATTGAGACTGGTGGAAATTTGGAGAGAACATTAAAATCTGTATCTCTATAACAACAACTCCACTAGTTGAAAAGGTCAATAAAGCAACGCCTTGAAAGCAAAATGGCAAATAACTGATCTGAATACTTTTTGAGAAGAATAGGCCAAACTGCTGGATGGTTTTAAGAAGTCTATGTGTCCTCGAGAACTTAGTTATGCTCCTTTTGGTACAGAATTTTGGGATGTCCTTTGCACATTAATTCTGATGATACATACAAACCTTACAGCCTCTGTCACTTCTTTAATTTTCTCTGCTTTTGTTGTAACCAGAGAGTCAACATCAGTCCCTAGATCTAGAAATAGGCAAGTAAAAATTCTAATATGATACAGGAACACATGTGCTAGAGTCAAAATGAGCAATAAGACTTGATAATACGACTTTGTCTTGTTCGTCTTGACATCCCAGACTTTAGCTAACCCAGGACCCAGCCCACAGAGGCACTTCACAAATGTTTGTTGAATGAAAGGCAACATAAAATATTGCATTTAACAAGCTCTGCTCAAATCCCACTACTTCAGAGGGCTTTTCCTGATGAATCCCACTCTCAGAAGGCACTTTGTACTCCTGGATTTCTATATAAGCTTTTAATCTTGCCATCTTGCAATTATTATTATTCATGTGTTGTTTTTAATTATTCTCTTATTAATTTTTGTGCGTGTGTGTGTGCACGTGCACGTGTGATTTTTTTCTTCAATTGACAACAAGTCCCTTAAGTAAGATCCTTTATTTCCCTGTATTATGAATTCCCAAAGTGCCTTACACAGGTCTCGGCACAGTGGATGCTTAAAAATATTTGTTGATGAAATATCTCTCCTGTGCCTGGACTGTACTGTCAAATATTTTAACTGCTGCCAGTAATTCTTTTGCCTCTTAGTATGTATGCTTTTCTACTTCACAGAAAAATAAACTTTTAAAAATATCTGAGTGCTAAGATTTTGTAATAAAAGGAATTTCTAAAAGAGTTAAGACTTGATTTTTCTCTAGAAGTCTTATAGAGCCTTTATTTTTTGCCATCAAACTTCTACATACACCTTAAAACTAATGTAAGGTGGATAGTATATCATATCTAAGCTGGAGCTATTACACATCAAAATATACTGCAGTTTAATTCTGTAGAACGTGGGTAAAACCATGCTCCCTATTTTGCATGCAAACAAATATATTCTGGGGAAAAAAAGTAACAATCATACAAAATAAAAAGATTCCTTACGATTTACTTAAAAGGAGACATTTTCCTGATGAGCATTTATTTCTATGAAATCCTTTTATGAAGCAGAAATTTTCTAGGACAGAGAAGAATCTGTCCTGTTTGAAGCAATAATATCAAAAAGGGCTAGGTGCTCCCTGTTCCTTTTTAGGGAAATACAAACATCAAAAGGTAACCTCTGTTTTTATCGTGACAACCATAATTACAATCTTACTGTATACATAACTAAAATATATGCCTTTTATTGGCTTAGCATAAAATTCACTCATTCATTCAACAAATATTTATTGAACACCTACTATATGTCAAGCACCGATCTAGGTATCGAGGGTACATGAGAAGAGGAGACGAAATCCTTATCCCTGGCTGCCACATTCTGATTTAATAGAATGACACTCGTACATGGCATTATATTTTTAAAGTAAAAGAAATTGCTAAGGTCTTAATTATTTTTCTGGAGAATTGCTGAATATTTAAAATGAAAAATAACACTATGGTAAATTGAAGACATATTGTCATTTATATAAAAATTTTAAAAATATATCTGATGCAGTATTTTAAGCCCACCAAATAATAATCACATAAAAGAACCACTTCCTAGTCTTACATAAAGGGCATGTTGAGCTTCTTAGGAAATGCACATTTTCCTAATTTTTAGGCTTTTATGACAGATCATATGGGGTCATCTTTAACACACTAGGTTAATTAAAATAGAATTTCTTCTGGGACTAATAACAAAGAATTTACTTATAGAACTTCTATGACTTATCACAAATGAGTTTCGATCCAGACTTACTAGTTTTATTTTTACCTATGAAGCTACTAGGATGAACAAAGTCGTCTGGTGCCATTTCCTAACTCTAGCTCAAGACAGATAGTTGTATTTTGAAAAGAAGACCATTTGAGTGATGGATTCTTTTGGCTTACACGTTGACCTCATTGTCCTGTTTCCCAAAGGCGTTCATGTTGTGGTTATTGTAATAAAGCCTAGCTATTGAAAACCTAAAGCTATGCAACATAGCATGGGCTTACTGTATGACATGCTTATTATTTTTCTTTCTGTCGGTTTTATGGTACGTTCCCACGATGGCACATGAGTAACTATATATATTTGTTTTCGAGGTGTGTGAGTTGGCTCAGAGGTAGACAGTAGCGCTAGCCTCCCCTATGACTGTAAGCTTATTAGAATTCCAAGAACCGTAAAAGACCAAAGGAGGCCCTAGCACCTTTGAACAATATGGCCCAATTTTCCTAGAGAAAGACTTTAAATTCAAAGCTCCCTTTTCAATAGGACTATTAATTAATTTGTCTCTTCTCTGTTACAAACAAGAATAGATGAATTATATCAGGGGAATGCCAATGTTCTAAACTTCGTCTCTTTTTCATTTCTTTGCAATTCATCCTTTTGGAGAAAGTAGACCCTTTAGAGACATTATTTATTCTAATGTAAGAAAGTCTAACTTGTTGATTGCTATGAGAGATTGTTTATTGATATTACTTAATGTAGGAGCAGTTATCCCATAAAAAATACTAGTTTTTAACATTCGCTTAAAAATATGTTTTAGAAAACAGTTGGCCTTTAGTTAAAGCATTAAATATTAGAAAATCTACTTGGTTAGTATTTTTGAGATCTGCTACTTTGTCACTTTTTTTTCCATGAGAGACTTTGGCTTTCTCACTGGTTCTTGATTAAAATTCCTTGGATTTCCTCAAAGTGCAATCCCTTAGATAAATTTAGTTGCCTTTAGAACACTCCAGCAATAGAAAGCCCGGTAGAAAAACAAGCATTATTCTAGAAAGCAGCAACCCTGGAAAGACAGTTTTGTTAGTGGAAACACATTAGTCTTCCACAAACTAAGCAACGGTGATATTTACAGAGCAGTTTATAAAAGGTCAAATGCACATCTTGTGCCAACGAGTGATGCATCTCCTGGCAAAATGAAAAGCAGGTTTTCAAATGAAGGTTCATGGATGTGTTTTCAGAATTCCAAGACTTTTAGGATATTTAAAATATTTTTAATTGCTTTATTTCCATAACAGAATGAAGTTTTAAACATTCAATCTTTTAGCAGTTATAAAGACAGATCTTTTTTTTTGCAGTTATAATTCTCAATTGAAAGACATTTGTTATAGAATAAGATCTTTACTTCTAAGTCAGTGTTTCTCAAAGTGGACTCCACTGATGTATTGTGAGATATATAAAAATTACCCTTTTAAAGGGGGTCCAGTCATAATTCAAGTTTGAGAACCGGCGCTCTGCGGTGTGACCGGCTCCTCGCTGCAGAAAGGACCGGCAAAGGTAGAGGGCGCCACCGTGAGGCTCCCATTTCAACGCTTGTCATTTCAATTGTGGTGGGTTAGAGATCACAGGGAAGCAGTGCTATCTGTTGAAGAGACATCAGACAGTGTAGTAAAAAGGGTAATCCATTTATTTTTAGAGAAGTTTTCCACTCAGAGATCATACACGCTGCAGATCACAGAAACACATGCAAGCATGAAATTTAATTTTTAGGAACTCTTTCCTGGGGCTTCCATAGAAAGCAATAGTGAAAGGAAAATGATAATCACGACAAGGCAATTATAGAGAGGTTGGGAAGAAATGGAAAACTTTGAAAACACGTAGTTTAATTTTTTTTAATTAAAAATATCATGCAAGCCGCCTTATTTTAGTTCAAATGAGCAGAATTAACATCGCAGAGACAACACTTTTAAACTTTAAAATCGTCAAGAGGGATGAGTGTGTTTTTCTCCCATGTGATTTTTCCCCCCTAATGATTCAGAATTTATAAATGTAATAAACATTGACACACTAGGCTTCCAACAGATGGAATGAAACCTGTGGTAAAACAAAAGCAATACTTTTGTCCCTTTGGCATGAAATGAGTAAGAGGTTAAGCTGAGGCTTCTCTAGGTCGTTAAGAGGAAACAGTAGATAATATTAGTGTTTATGCCATTTTCAGCAAATAAATATGGTAATTATTAAAAGAAACTCAACCATTATTTTTTTGCCAGGAGGATAATTTTCTGAAAAACGATAATAAAAAAGTTTATATTTAAACTTTCCTGATACCCCTTTCAATTGCATGTCTTCAACTAAACACTCAGTGAACATTTGTTTCAAGAGATAATTAAGATTTGGCATGTCCAAATCTTAAAAAAGAACACCGATACGGTAAAATACTGACTTACTGAAATTCCTCAGCATTTGGTAAAAAGCTCCAGTGGAAGATGGACTTTTCAAAACTTACACTAAAATCTTCTCTGGTGGCAAAAGGCTCAATGCAATGAAAATTCAAATTGTAGAAGAACTATCATAACTATGACATATTACCACATTGCTACATGGTGACTTTTCCTCCATTAAAAAACCTTTGGAAAGAACTTTTAGTTGAAGTTCAGGTCAAAATGGTAGTTTTTTCTTGAAAGTATTAAATAAAACAACATATGAAGAAAATGCAAAAATCCATTTACCAATGTTTTGGTATATAAATATATGTAGCATATAAAATATATGGTACATACATTCATATGTATATATATTCCCCCCAAAGGTTGCTACCTTTATGTCATTGATGTAGGTCCAGTAGAAAAAAGGGAAGTCTCAAGGAACTAAATTCTTACAGGTCAGGTTTTCCAAACCGTCATCACTGCAACAAAATAATTTATTAAATCGTCAAAATTTACAGCTATCCTCCAGACATGGGAAATTTTGACCAAGTCTGTGCCTTCACACAATGCTAATCTCACTCCCGGAGCCGTAAACATGATGGCCAAAGTGACAGCCTGGCTACAGATTCGTCTGGCAGCTTCATTCGACATCTCTCGCCTGACTGATTAAACTATGTTTAAAACCCACTTTTATTTTTTCAAGCCTTTTGTTTAAATTAAAAGATCCTGTTTTCAAGCAAATGGTCTGCTGCTTCCCTCAGTCCAGGATCATAATACAGTTACATTGTTCCTCACATTACCCCAAGTGGCGAGTCAGGTGCCCAGGCACACTAGCTGGGGCCTGTCCCCTGGGGATAGCCAGGACACTGGGGAGGGGACTGTTTATTTATTTGCGGTGGAACCTAGTGAGTGGGCCTGGCTGGGGAACATTCGAGCTGTTGTTTAATAACAAAATCCTAATGGCTCTTAATGAGAAAACTGGGTTAGATATGTGGGACATACCTGAAATTTGGACAGTCTTCCTTTAAAATTTTAGCAGTGGCTTTTTCCTTTGAATTAAGTATATGCCATTTCACAAACCTCTGTATTTTATCACTGTTTATTTTTTTTAAAAAACCACAAAAAATCAACTTTCTCAGTGCGTGGATTATTGCATCAAAACAAAATAAAAAAGCACACACGCCACACTTTAAATAATATTTGCTAACTTTTGACTGTAATGTATAAAAGGTTCCTATTTTGTATAAGACAGAGAGCAGGAGCACGTTCACCGTCCCCTACTGTGGCATTCAAGCCAAACAAGGAAACATGGGAAACTTCACTTACTCTTCCGTGTGGTTTTTCTGTTGGTGTGCATGGCAAATACAGGAGAACCATCTGAGAGAGAAACCATTGCCGAGCTGTTTTAACTTCGTGGGCAACCACTGAAGGTTGTTCCCTTTACACTTCACAGCAGGTCTGTGAGGAGGAATCTGAAACCTAGAGACTTTGGATGCGAGGAAATCTTTGCTTCACTGCAAGAGAAGAAGAAACTGTGTCTGTTTGTAGCCCGTTTTTATCTTTGTTTCACATGGTTTGTATTGTTTATAATGGCTGCCTTTATTTCATAATGTATTTACCATGCCTCAGTATGAGACCAGTTCCTTTGTCATGAAGTCGATGAAAGAAGCCAGGTCAGGAGGCATCTATACAGGTGTTAGGATTGATGCTAGGAAATAAAGTCTTATTTCTTCGTGCTGACATTTTTCATTTGTTAGTTATAGAATTTTGTGCTTTTATCTGTTATCATATTCTATAGAAAACTGATTTTTGGATCAGATTTTGTCTTTTTTTTTTTTAAAAAAGCATATTCAATTATAATTAAATCCTCCATAACCATTAAGGGTTGAGCAGAACTGGTGCTGGCAAACTCCTACTGAGCACCAGTAACTCGGTGTGAACAGGGTTAGTGAACCATGTTATAGAAATAACATTGCCTTTAAAAACAAAAAAGGAATAATATTGCCTTTTAATTTTCATTTCAATAAAAATCAGTATACAATAAATAAATTTGTACATGGATACTACAAATAAAATCCAAAAATTAAAAAGAAAAGACAAACATGTTTCCACATACTTTGAATGTAAACAATTACCATTTCTTTGAGAATATTGCTAGGTTTTCTGTACTGCTGAGCCCACTATTGGTGGGAGACTTTGATCCAGTTGATGTGTGGGGAGTTTCCACGTGGGCACACATGAAAAAAGAGAATCAAGATGTTTCAAAACTTAATGACTTTTTCAATTTTCATTTCTCTAACTTTCCGATGGTGAAAATTAAAACAAAATAAACAAGAAAATCAGTTATAAAATAATAAAATTCATGTGGCGTTATATCAGGTCATTATTTAACTTGAATAATATAAATAAATTTAAATAAAACTAGTGTTACATGAGTTTGGCACCTAAAATTTCAATTAACTATATAGATGTCTAACCAATGTACTGTATTCTTGAAATTAATTTAAATAAATAAATAAAAATTTTGATTAGTAATGAAAATATCGTTCGAAAGATAGAATTCTGAAATATATTTATTTGCTTGAAAATTTCATTAATTAAAAAATTAAAGTTTACCATTAAGTTCTTTTTAAAAGAATTTTCCATAAAAAGTATATTAACACATACTCTAACTCAGGATCACTTGAGATGTTATATGAGTATGTGCCTATTTGTTTTATGCAACACAAACTCCAAAGTAATTTTAAACCTTAAAATTGATTTAAATTGTTTAAGTAAGAAAATATATGTCAAGTGCCTTGTACTTAGTGTTTAGTAAATGTTAGTTGTTGTTATTTAGTTATTAGAATTGTTTCTAGATAAATTTCTGACTCATAATCAAAGTAATTGATATTCTATAACTTTTATACCTGATCCTGTATTTCAAAAATCAGCCAATCATTACTTATGGAAAACAAACTAACAAATAAAAGCAAATAATTTCAAAACCTTCTTAAAATCAAGTCAATGTCAACACTGTTAGGTCCAATAATTTTCCCCGAATAACAGTGCCAGATTGGCAGGGAGAAGAAGAGATATTGTTCCAGTCTTTCCTACAATGTTTTTATTCTGAAAATAAGAATCTATTTTCCACTTGAAAATCTCTACCAAGTGGATCTGAATCCAAATAACTTACAATTTGTTCCATTCATTAATCATGTAAGCTCTAAATGTGTTTTTGAAAAAAGTATATTAATATTGACAGACATATTTGGCAAAGCAATATCAGCTATATGCAAAAGCCATTTTAAACAGCCTCTTTAATAAGGTAGGAGATTGAAAAATACCAGCACACAAGGGTATGTGTTTAATTAGGAGGTATACTGTACTTACGAACATTCTAATGAATAATAAATGATGTTTTATTTCCTGTGTCTGAGACACCAAGCCAAATAATCAAGAATCAAAGCAACTCAAAGTATTAGGTAACAATCAGTAAACTTGGGCAAGATCCTTTTCCCCTCTCAAGTTTAATTGGCTCATTGTTCCCAGGCACTATAAACCATGGGGTTGGTGGCAGTGCTGAAGTTTACTTCTATAAAGGAAGATTAACATATTCTGGAACTTTACACTAATCCTTGTTTTGAGTTAATTCAAGCAGATTGGATTAGTAATTCTTACCTACCACCCACTAGAAGAGACCCCAGCTCCTTTTCTTTGACAACCAATGGTATTGTACACCTTCTTCTGCGCATTATCTCCCACTGAAAACATTCTCGAGAAAGAAATTGTGTTAAGGGAAAAAAGAAACTTTTACACGAGGAGGGCAAGGACCACGGCCTCTCAAAGCTGAATGCGGCAGTTTCTCCATTATCAGCTCGGTGCACATTCGGTTAAGGTGGACAGTGGTGGAATATACTGGGAAGTTCATTAAACATTTCCTCATCATCGAACTGGCTTTTCTCTGCTCCCCATCTGGAGCAAGCTGCTACAGAAAGGCAAGAAAAAAGGCTTCTCTCTCAAACTCTCCTGGAACCATTTCCATGTAACTTTCTTTTCTTGTACTCCCTCAACTCTCAGATATGAACCAAAAAAAGTAACTGAGCAATTCTCTAGGGCAGTAATGATGTACCCCTGCTTGTATTACTACAATGGATTTATATACCTAGTGATATGGAGTCTGTATAGAAAGAATTCCAACAAAATCAAATTCTGCCAAACCCTACAAGAAAGATGCCCTTGGCCTGTAGATTCGGATCTCATAGGCCTGTTTGTTACCATGCGCCTGAAGAATTTTGATTTTCCATGTGTAAATAAATACCTTTAAATCTCTTTTTTCCAGTTTTCTTGAGCTGTAATGGACATACAGCACTGTATAAGTGTAAGATATACAGCATAATGATTTGACTTACATATATTAAGGCAAAAGATTTACACGATCCAAAAAAAAACCAGAGCATGACTTACATATTTTGTGAAATAATTACCAAAATAAATTTAGTTAACATTTATCATGTCAGATAGATACAAAAAAAGAAAAAGAGAAAGATATATTTTTTTCCTCGTAATGAGAACTCTTAAGATCTGCTCTCTTAATGTCTTTCAAATATACCTCACGGCAGTGTCAACAACAGCCACCATGTTGTACATTACATCCCAGCACTTATTTGTCTTATAACCGAAAGTTTGTACCTTTTGACCATCTTCATCTAATTCTCTTTGTATTTCCTTCTTTAATTCTCTAAAAATCTTAAAGTGTGAACCACAATGAGTCATGATCTACTTCCTTTCTGTAAAGAACGATGTCGTAGAAATCTACTGCTGTCCTTGTTTTCTTGGTTGCTTTTGCTACAGAATAGCCAGGTGGCCCTTTCATAATGACAGGACATAGTTAATTACTGTTTTTACTATTAAAAATGATTAGAAACAGATAAAATAATTCATTTTTCATTCTACACACGAGTCTAACTATTAACTATTGCTTTACTCCAAATAATCAAAATAATGTAATTTGAAGCAGAATTCCCCATAAGTTAATTTTAAAAACTAATCTGATGTTTAAGATTACTTGACCTCATTTTCTTTAAGTGGACTCTAGCCAAATGAAAACAACTACTGTATTTACTAATCATTAAATAGGGAATACTGACTATGATTTTGAGGAATTTGAACAGAGCAAAGGGGCGGGTAATTGCTTAGCATCTACTCAGTGCCAGGCACTACTAAGCAATTTCTATATAATCCCGAGTGAATAGACATTAGTTTCCTAGTTGCACAGATGCAGAATCTGAGAAGTTAGATAATGTGCTCAGGGCCATACAGTGAGAGTGAGGATTGGACTCCAAGTCGACTGAACCTCAGTACTCAATTTCTTTTTCTTTTCCTTTTTCTTTCTCTTTTCCTTTTCCTTTTTCTTTTTTGTTTTACAGCAGAAAAGAAAAGCTTTATTAGAAGGGAAAGTACATTTCCAGACATGGAAGCGAGCCTGAGCAAGAGAAGCGTGGCTCAAAAGGCCTCAATTTGTTTTTCAATACCAAGTGTCTTTATATTTCAGGTAATTTCTTTTTGAGAGCTATATGTTAATAAGTTAAAAACCCTGAACAGTAAATGGATTAACCTGAGTATATTTTTACCACCCAGCAGATGACATTAACTGACATGAAGGAATGGGAGGCATGAGAGGCGGGACCTGAGAGGTGAGCTTTGAGCAAGAACTCCTTCCAGAAAGGCAGGCCTAGGTAGGACTTAGAAGCGTTCTTTGCGGCCAGGGTTGCCTACAGTAATTAATACCTAGAAACATTATAAAGGGATCTCCATATGTGGAGGTAAGAGCTTTAAGAAAGAATATCACCTACTTCTAAATTATGCTTTTTCCTTCCCTACCTCCAACCTTCCCAATATTGTGTTCAACACTGGCCTAGAAACCAGCCAAGCCATCCTTTTGACCTATAAAAGAAAATCATAAAGCAGTCAGGGTCCAAGACCTAGACCCTCTTCTTCAACTCTGTTGACCTCTGGCTAGCGCCTCAACCCCATTTACGCTGGCTCCAAAATCTTGGTCCCATGACACCCATGCCCATCCCTCCCTCTCTTCAGCCCTTCTGTGGTCCTCTGTCAACATTGGCTTGGTTCCTTCCTTCAATTCTGGGGTCTACCATTAGCCAGTCTCCCATTTGGCCCCCTGCCTGGCCTTCTAGAGCTCCTCTTTGGTCCAGTCAGGCCACCTGTCACATTCCCTCTTCCTGTGATGGGGAACCCTGCCAAGAATAAGGCACCAGCGGCTTTTAGTGTGAACGTGGGTTGGTTCTTCCTGTTGCTCCCTCCCCAACCATCTGTAAGACGGAGTTGGTCACAAGACTTCCACCACACTTTCTGCTCCTGCTCCTTTCTACTTCACCTTTACTTCCTTAGGGAAGAAAAATAAAAAGAAGAGGAGAAAAAAGAGAGAACATAGAAATAAGTTAATCTTGCTAGAGTAGACCGTAACTCCAAGGCCCAAGGAGACTGAAGTGAAAAATTTTACAGAGAAGTTAAGAGGGGAGAGGTGGGGGGAGGGGTGAAGAAGGGAGGGAAAGGAAGAGGATCCTGCAGAGCCCAAGACCCTCTCTGCCAGGGACAGTGATAGGAATGGGTGAGTGACACTTCTCTTATCCCTCCTTCCTGCACTCCCCGCCTGCCTTGTGTGTGGCTGTGAAGCTCTGGGTCCCTGATTCTGAGGTTCTAGTTTCTTTCAGTGAGGAAAGACACCTCACATGAAAGGGGAGAAGGGAAGGCACCTCTACTTTAAACCAGCACTGCCTGAACACCTAGGCTCTTCCCTGCAACGCCAAGGGGTCAGGCACCCCCTCCTCACAGAAAGGAGACCCCTCCCCGCTTCATCAGATTCTGGGTTTAAGGACCTGCAGAAGTCTCACAGCAATCTTCTGCTTCAATTCACTTTCCTCTACTGAATGTAACCGTGTATAAGTCACATGAACTGTTCACATGTATGCTTAGTGATCAGGCAGGACAGTCACAACTATACACATATGTAAATGTGTCAAATGGATTTATTACTATATCTTCTGCTCTGGATTACCCCTCTAAACTGCTTATCTCTACCCAGTCTTATGAGTATTCTGCTCATGAAGCATGGCTGGCCACTCACCACTTGAAAAAGTGAAAAGGCACAGGGTTTTCATGCATGTTTGTTACTATTGTCTCTTGCTCATGATGTTTTCTGTGATACTGAACATTCACTGAGCACCTACATGCTCTACTGCATTAAGCACAAGAAGATCTGAATCTTGTCCTCACAGGGCTCAAAGTTTAGCAGATGACAGATGTTTGACTAACAACGAAATGAAATTGAATGACAAAACATTATCCAAGTTATTGCTACTAATAGGTGTCCATAAACCTGTTGTTCCTGAGTATTACTAGTTTCCTCTTTCAGTTTCAAAAATGTCTTCTTTTAGAGGGTAAATTATATAGTTACCCTAGTTGTTGGGTAAGTATACACACACACAAACACACATAAACACACACACACACATTACTATCAACCAAACTCCTAAGTTTTCCTTAAAGTATGTCTTCCCCAGAATCCCTGGCTAGGGTGTATAATAAATTTCTATGGAAGAGAAAGGATGTTCTAGATTCTAGATCATAATCTTTCATCTGAAATCATGTGCAGTGATCAGAGTCGGAGAAAGCAGGCAAGCTGGTATTTATTACTTATTTCCTATGTGTTAGCCAGGGACGGCAAATAGGTTTAAGATGTGTGTCATCCCCAGGAAGTGGCAGCGCCCGCGAGAACATCCTGAGGGAGACTGTGAGCCTTTGTCCACACTCAGTCACGCAGAATGCCACAGCTCGCCCTCCATCAAAAAATGTCGGCAGCATCTGCAGAGGAGGGCGCTTTGGATCAGTTCTACAGGCAAACGCAGCTCTGATTTGGGAGCGTACTTTCCTGACTAAATATCGAAACTTCAGCTTTCTTCAATAAACTTTGTCATTTTTCTTGGTCCTTTCTTTTTCTGTTTTCCCAATATTGTTTTGATTTATGTTCATGAAGAAAATTATCTGACATTGCAGCCAGATTTTTTTTTTTCTTTTTACTGTCCTGTAAGTGTTTAAATCTATAGAATATTCTTTGGACATACATTGGGTTGCCCCTTGGGTTAATTAGTCAAGATTCTTCGAGGAGTGGTAGTGAAAGAGCCGGATCAAGCTAGTTTAAGCCTGAAAAGGTATTTGACTGACTCGTGTAAATGAGAAGTACAAAAGTAGCTTCAGGTAGGGCTAAACTCAGGGGCAAATGTCATCCAAACCTTCTCTCTCTCTCAGATTTGCCTTCCACTCTATATAGGCCTAACTCATTCTCTTGTTTGCAAATATCATCCTTCAGGAGGCCTGGGAAAGATGGCTGTCAGCAGTTCTCAAATACATGCATAGGTACATTCATATACTAAACAGAGAAGGAGTACTAGAAATGCTAAATGACATGCCATATTTTATTTATTCTAAGACTCTTACTATTTTCCTTCCTTCTTTCTTCATCTTTCGTTTTTTTTCTTTCCTTTCTTTTTTTTTTTAAATTTTCAGCATTGTTGCATCTCTAAAATCAGAATGTATCTTAAACTTGCTGTCACCAGGTGGCAGTTGTCTTTATCTGGACATGTACATCAAAACTTGCAGAATGGGTGTTTGTGGCTTGGGGGAAAATCTCAAGACTGTAATAAAGCACTCTTTTCAGAAATATTGCATCATAGGTTCCTGATGGCACAAAGAACACTGGGTGAAAATACGTATAGTAAGAACTACAAGCCCAAAAACGATTCAGAAGAACTAAACTCTGCATAGAAGGAAGTTTTAGAAATACCATTCATTTTATCTACATCTTTTAATTTATACACAAGGGTAAGATATGCTAGAAATCATTGTCTAAATAAGTCTAAAGGAGTTCTTGCAGTAAATATATAATCAGCGTATGTAATGTAAAATTTCATAATGATGCAACTTACAATTAGGGGACCTTAGCACAAATGAAATAAGTGATGTCTACAAATCCACATTCATTTTCTGTTTTAGGACAGGATTATAGACAAGTCCCAAGCCTCAGCTGATAAAAAGTATTGTTCTATGGCATTATAAAACTATTTCTGATCTGCATTAAAAAAAGAATTTTGTTGAGGTATAATTGAAACGTAACATTATATTAGTTTCAGGTGTATAATCACTAGATATTTGTATATATTGCAAAATGATCACCACAATAGTCTAGTTAACATCCGATCTGCATTTTTTATCTATACAAGAGATCATGGATTGAGGAAGAAGAGAGCTGCTGTGGGATGGTATAGTGGAAGAGCTCAGGATTGTAACTCCAAGTCTCGCTCTCGTTGGCAACCTTAGGGGACTCACCTCACCTCACTGGGCCTCAGTTTCCTTATCTGTAACAGAAATTGCATAATCACTAAGATGTCTGTTTATAAGACTTTTAAAGCTAACAATGACATATGCTATATAAACCTAGTGTTCCTATCATTGAACTACATTATTTTAGCTGTCAAGCCTGACAACTGTATCACAAAGAAAATTTAATAATGCACATTACCTATAAGATATCAAAAAAGAACAGGGTGTTAGAGCAGCAACACCCACAGTTTTTTCCTAAATCCGTTAAAATAGCACAAAATATCACGTTAAGCATACTAAAAATTTTTCTTTCAACCTGCCCATGCTAAACACACCAAGATATCCAGTGTAAGTGCTAATGAGTTTAGCATTATTAGACAACATCAGGAAATGTTGATACCTGACTCTAAGTTATTTGTTCTGCATGTTGAGTCTGTCTGTGCAGAAAAGGTGTCAGTCAATTTCTCAATTTCTTCCCAAAGAAAAAGAAGAAGGAAGTGGTCACCAGGTAAGCCGGCCAGACCAAAAGGATCCCGCAGCTAAGAAGCAGAGTGCAAAGGAAAACCAGCTTGTTGTTCAGCATTACATGAAGTTTCCGTTAGAGCACAATGCAGACTAAATATTCCAGTTTACAAAAAAGTCTACCGATTCAAGAAAAGAAGAAGAAAACATATGAGAGACCTACGGTAACCTAACAACAGTGACAGAAGTTCTAATGAGCCCGGGTGCCAACTCCTGTAAGGAACATCAAGGCAGCCATTCTTTACTTTGTCCTAGTTGTCTTCTTATTCATTTCTTTTCATCAAATCTGCATGGAAACCCCAGCATGTTGGTGCTTCTGATTTCTGCAAAACACGTAAACAGTAAGAAGCAGGAAAAGGAAAGAAAAAGCTTTATTAAGCTTTGGAAGTCCAGCGTTTGCAAAATGTACAACAGAGTCTCCTTGGCAGTTTCTTTTTTGGTGAGGAAATGGAGGCAATTAAAAGTGAGTTATCCAGGGTCACAAAAGGAGTCAGTGCCAAAAATTAGAATAAGTCTGATTCCTGAGCCATTGACTAAATGCAAAACTGAGCTCTCATTTCAGCAATGACTGCGTTGGGACTTTCACTAGAGCAAGATAATTTTGGGACAGACAAAAGGAAAATTTTCCTAACATGAACATGTAAGATGTGCCGAGGAGAGAGAATACGCAACCTCCGCCCTTTCAAAAGAGAGGTGCCAGTGAATGTGTTCATTCTGCACAACCACTGCTGACCTTGTCCCCTTTTAGACATCAAAATGTTTTGTTCCTACCTGTCTCTCTGACAGCTTCTTTATAGTTTCCTTCAATAATTTACACTTTCTTTTATTCTGTCATTCTCCCATGTCTCAAACTACATTATCCACACTTTTAAAAACGTTGTGCCCCAAACGGAATGTTAACATTCTAAGAATGGTCTGACCAATAGAGAATAGAATTGTCCACTTAACTCTCTTTTCCTCTGCACCAAAGTATTAATGGAACTAGTGCCCTCTGTGGCTTTTAATTTTTTTTTTTTGTAAACTTTTGCCTCATTTTGATCAGTCCAAATACCTGAAACACTCATGTGCTATTACTTCATAATTTCCTTGTCCCATACTTGATTTTTGAACCCAAGTACAGAATTTTACATTTTTTTTATTGCATTCCTCTTTGTTAGATCTGTCCCACTGAGATATTTTTCGATTCTGATTCTGCCTTCCAGTAAATAGCTTTTCCAACCAGCTCTAGGCCATTTGCAAATGCAATTAACATACCCACTACATCATCAGACAAGTTATTGATAAAAATGGTGAGAGCAGAGAGCCTGGCAACACTAGAATCTAAACCTCCCTCTAGGGTGACATTCATAAATAGCCCCTGTATCAGTCAAGGTTCATCCAGGAAAACAGAAGCCACCTCGAGTATTTCAGACAGAGAGAATTTAATACAGGGGCATTGTTTTGCTGACAACAGAAGGTCTGAGAAGTCAACCAGGGGACGATAAAGCAACCAAGTGTAGCGATAGCAGGAAGTCATTGTCAATCATAGGCTGAAGTATTCAAGGGAGCAGAGTTAGTAGAACCTACCTAGCAGTGAAAGGGGCAGCCAGGGAGGAGATGCAGCTAGAGCTGCCACCCAAGGGCACGGAGGGAGGCACAGCAGAAGAAATATACTCCACTTCTCCCTTGCTGCCATTGGCCTAACCCAGCTGGAAGCCAGCTGATGGAGGAGCTTGAGAAACACAGCTGGCTTAGGTCAGCCTCTGTGATATAGAGTAGAGGAACTTCTTGAATCTAAGACAATTTCTCCATCTTTCTCACAAGAAAATAAGAATTTGTCAGGTTTCTTGGTGAAGTCCAGATCCATAATCTTGATCCCATTTGACTTATCCTAATAGACTAATAGTCTCATTATGAAGAAATAAGACTACTCTGCCATAACTCACTCTTAGTGATCATTTGCTTTCTCACCTAAATCCTCACAAAGCATTGACCTATATACATAGGTTAGCAAACTACAGCCTACAGGTCAAATCCTGCCCATTGGCCATTACTGTAAGTAAAGTTTTATTGAATACAGCCATTCTCATTCATTTACATATTGTTTATGGCTACTTTCATGTAGTAAAGGAAGTGTGAAGTTTTGTACTGAACATTTTAAACATTGTGACAAAGATGAGATAGCCTGCAAACCCTAATATATTTACTATTTGATCCTTTACTTTAAAAGTCAACCCCTGGTCTATAGTTTGCAGAATCCAACTACTTCTACCTTCTAAACATGAGAAATGTCCCATCTCTAGGTTCTTCACTCGTCTCCCATTTTCTATTTTCTTTCTTAGACAGTAGTGGTTGATCAATATGTCTTACTCTTTTTCTCAGGCGGACTTTAAAATGTCCCCACATGGCCTGTAAGACTCTACAGAAATGGGCTCCTCTCTTTCCTCTAACCTCGTCTACCATCCCTCCTCCTTATTCATTGCTCTTAAATTCTATCTTGCTTGGATTGGTCCATTAAGATATCTTTGGATTCCAATTCTTGCTAACTCCTAGGACATACCAGGCATACCCCAGTGCAGGGTCTTTGCAACTGTCATTCCCTCTGCCCAGATAGCTCTCGCCCCAGGTGTCTGCATGGATGTCTCCCATGCTCTTCTGCAGAAATTCGCTTCTCAGTGAGCTTGTCCTGACTTTTCTATTCAAAATCACAATCATCATCTCTCTCTCTGTAGCATTCCTCCCTTCCTTTCTCTGCTTTGGTCTTTTCTGTTGTGTTTATCAACTTCTGACATAACTATTTGCTTGTTATCTGTTCTTCTCCCAATTCTCACTAGAAAGTAATCTTCTAGAAGGTAGGATTTTTTCTGGTTTGTTCACTAATCTACCCCCAGAACCCAGAATAGTACCAGGAAAATAATAAATATGTAATTAATGGCTTTTGAATGAATGACTGAAGGTCAGAATACTAACAAACTCATTTAGAGCAACTGGCTAGTCTCATCACGTCTTAACTTATCTCAGGTTCTCCGTAGTGTCATCTTCTGCAGGCAGGGACAGCAGGAAAAGCATTAGCCCTGCAGCTGAACCAGCAAAGGGGGGAACTTTAATATGACAAGATAAAAACAAAGTTAACCATTAAGGATCTATTAAAGTTTTCATACAGGTTAATTACTAAGCAGTCCATAGTCAAAATCCAAAATTAAAGAATCTTGAAAGAGCCATGTCTAAGCAGCAGCTCAAGTTTTTAATTGCTATTCCAAGGATTTGTCCCTTCCACTCACCCACCCATGACCCTCCTTTAATGACGTTGTTATGATGTAACCTTACCTGGGTGTAACATCCATATCCTAAGATCTCTGAGAATTTGGTTATAATTCATTGAGTCACAGGAAGCCCTTCCAGCACCCAAGTCAGAAATAGTATTTGTTAACACCTATTCCTTTATTTATTCTCAACACATTAAGGGGTCTTTTGAGTGACCACATTTTAAAACCCCAAACTCTTCACACATGGAGAGTCTGGTCATGGGTCTGATGAAAGGTGGCTGGTCTAAAATTTGATTGGGCAAACTGTTTATTTCACTGTCAGCCAATAATTATTGGCTTTAAGACTGTTTTTATTGATCAAGTGGCCCTTTTTAAAATTTTGAAATATGCATAACTATATAATGCTGCTTTTTTTTTCAGTGTGAAGTTTTGTACTGAACATTTTGAATCTAAGCCTTTGGCACAATTGAAAATTTTGCACATCCTTAAAGTTGGAATTATGTCTCTTTTTTTTTTTCCAAATAAACTTTTACTTTCAGTCTATGACTTCCTTATTCAAACACTTGTCTGTCCTCATTGTTGTTAAGTATATGATTCCTTTTCATTTTTAGATTTTAAAATTATCTCCTTATTTTACCTTATAGAAAAACTTTACAAGTGTTCTGATCATTAAAACATTGTTTAAGATCTACAAAATAATAATATTGTTATTTAAAAAATTAAACATGAAGCGATTGTGCCTTAGAGCCTTTGTTCTGGGTTTAGGAAAAAGCTCACACAGTGGACTATAAAACGATCTAAGCTCTTTCCCCCCATTCTTTAGGTTCTAACTATAGTGCTTATGCTTTATTTTAAAATAGTTTATAGTTAATAAAAATCTGATTAAAAGAAAGATTTAATTGCACCTCCAGCACTAACCTAAAACTGTTTCGAATGACCTCCATTTTATTATTTCACAGCAGCCTTTTGTTCTGGGTTTTTCCATCTGTTTGCTAAGCATTTTTCAATGAAAGTCTCAATTAGAAGGAAAAAAAGGAGGGGGGGACAATCATTTAATTCAAAAATTAATTTGGAGATCAGGCAACTGACTCAGGCCGATGCCAGCAACTTCAGGCTTTCAGCCTTGGCCACATGATCCCAAGGAACTGAGCAGCAACTGTCTGGCTGCTCTAATCCTACTTAATTTGAGAGCAAAGAAACTCACATGTGTTTCTAAGAACATTTTCAGAGTACAACAAGTCCATTTCTGGGGACACCGTCTAATGCCCTTGTTTTTCCGATCTCATGTATTCTAAATTAAGTTTTAAACCGCACGGAAGCAGAGGGCGAGGTGGGATTGGGGAAAGAACTAACAGCAAAGCAGTTTCCCATGTTGTGAAAGCAGCTGCTGAAGGAGGCTTCAGAGACTTCCTTCAGACCACGACTTGAGTTTCCTCTGTGTTGTGATAAAGTTGGGCTCAGTCATGAGAAAGACCAATGTCAGGAATGCTCACCCTGACTTCACTCTGAGAAGCTGGTGAAATGTGTCCCGGGAGAGCACCACTCAGCAGGCTGCTTCTCCCCCTTTGTCTGGAGCCTTTTAGGTTCACTGTTCTTTAGAATCTGCGGACAATTTTCCAGAAAGTAGATAAGGCCCTTATGGAAGATGCGTTCTGTTTGGGGGCTTTGATTCTCCCTGGACTCATGTTACTTGGGAGGGGAAAAGGCTTAGACTGAAAAACTAGTGGGTCTCCTATGTCTTTTAAGTCTGATGAGTTGATAGGCAACTGAGTTCTCAAAGCTTTTATTGACTCATCAACATGGAAACTCAGGAAACTAGGCAGGGCTGGACTTTCCTGGGCCACATTGCAGGGAAGAAAGTGTTTGTCTCTTGCACTCTCTGTTTATTCTTTCATTAACTTCTCTCTTCATTCCCATCTCTAGCCCATCAGAAAACCTCTGTGCCTAATGCAAAAATCCTTCCTTGCCCTTCACCTACACAAAGCCAAACTTGCTCTGAAGAGTCTCGTCAAACCCTTCAAACCAAAGAGCGAATAATAGCTGGTATTACCTGATCTCTTACTTTCTGCTGAAATTCACACAAGGATTCCAATCCAGGAAGTCTCATGGCAAAGTCTGTTTTCTTAATTACATAACTCTACAATCATTTTACCTCAGGATATTGGGCCAAGATGACTGGTGACACTTAGTACATCGCATCTCCCCAGATCAGTTGCATTTGACTAGGGGACAAAACCTTAAGCAAATGACTGAGGCTGTAATTGTATGTATTTAGGTTTCTGAGGCACCTAAAACTCAATCCTAAGAGCAGTTGCCTATTCTGATCTTGCCCTTGGCTCTTGTGTACACTAATGAGCCAATTTGGAAATGAAATTAAATAATATTCATAAACCTATGACATAGATAGATATATGTGAATAAAAATATTCAGGAAATCACAACCCTCTCGGTTATATGAATCTTCCAAGTCATTTAACCCAATCTCTCGTCCAAAACAGGAACGCCTTTCCAAATCCTTGAAAGATAGTCTTTAAGCCTCTTACTTCTGATGGAAGAAAGCTCCTTGTTCAGCTCCTTGATCAGCTGACAAATCTTCACTAATCGTTAAAACGTTCTTATTCATATTGAGTGCCAACTTGACTCCCTGTAAATCCAGTTTGCATTTAGGGTAACATAAGTACAGGGGAGTTGCTTTCTTCTCTTTCCTCAGAACTTTCCAAATAAAATGAGATTTTGAAGGGCACTGTCATGAATCAGAAGGGACACAAATGGGCCCAGGATTTTAAAGCCCATGAGGCCAGCCGCACCAGAAGCAGATCTGGGGCCGAAGCAGCTAAATTCTACCATTTTCCATAGCAATGACATAGCTAGAAAGCCTAACTGGGGAGTAGCCTTCAATCTCCTCAAACCACCTGATGTCCAATCTGCCTTTCATTTCCCAATCTACTCTCTCAATCTACTATTAACCTTGACAGCATCTCCCACTGACCTCATGCCACCCAATCCCCGTTTCTCACAATGCCTTGCAAAAACAAAGAAAAGGGCATGAACACCTTATGTGCCTGGGCTGTGTGCTTTATTTTATTAATAGTGACCTGATTTCAAAACTATCTGAGGTTTTCAACATGTGATTATTTTTGGAACTCAAGATTGTATTTTTTAAAAATATCATCTACTGTGATAAAAATAAGGGGCAAGTAAATAAGAAACTGTCTTTAAGATTTGAATAAAGAAAAGAGAATAGAAACCTTCTGTGAAGGAAATATCTGTCCAAAAAAGTGAATCTAGTTTGCTTTAGGTGTGATGGGCTGATTTCTGGAAACTAGGCATCTTTATTAAAGGGGAAATGTAAGTGTTCTTTTTAGAACTATCATATAAAAAGCTGAAAGGACAATAAGAGGGACTTACCTCTTGGTCCCCAAATTCAGACCCAGAGTTTACCTAGTCCAGAAGGCAGCTCTGGTTCTGGGCCAGGTATTTAGCCTTAATGTACAAATTCAGTTGATGAAGAAGCACAGCCAAAGTAATCAAAATGGGATAGAAGAAGAGATAGAAGGGTCCAAAGGTCTACAATCTCTCCAGTATTGATGACAGCCAAGTTCTGGGCAGTTGCCTAAAATAGCTATCCCAAAGAAACAGTGATGAAAAGTGCCAACATTTTGTGAATAATATATTCTGAGCATGTTAAAATCAGAAGGTTTCATTATGCTTTATTATTATTAAAATTTTAGAATTTTTTAAATATTTCATCCATTTTTTACTAATTGGATAGCAGAAGTAATCAAAGCATAGATCCCAACTTAAATGGGTTAAGGAGGTAAGTATTACTGTGTGTTGGAAAAATCAATAACTGGGAGTTAGAATTCAGTTTTCTAGTGTCAACTCTAAAACAGTTAGCTGTGACCTTGAGCAAATCACTTAAATCTATGAACTTCGATGACAGGACTAAAGGACCTCTTACATTTCTTCCAGTTTAATGTTCTGTGCCACATAGCAGCTCACACCAAAAGATATCTCTATATCTATCTATCTATCTATCTATCTATCTATCTATCTATCTATCTATCATCTATCATCTATTTATTTATCTCTATCTATGTATTCGTATATCCATATCCATCTCTCTGCAAAGTGGTCCAATATAGTCTCAGTTTCACTGTGTTTCCAGGCTCAGCCATTAGAGGGCTTTAAGATTAAAGTAAGCAATGCTAGAGAGAAGGCGGAAATGTATGAATGGCCAAATGAACGGTAACTGATGGTAGATCTTAAAACAACTAATGAGGTGAAAAGAGAGAATAAATTGTTCTATGAAAAAAAAATCTAAATAAGATTGGAGCTACATTTAATTAGGGCAATGCCCATCACAGTTTTATTTGGTGTCTAGTAGGTTGTTCAGTTAACATTACTGAATGAATGAAACATTTATGAACGAAGATTCTCAGGTAATAGAACATGCTTCAGTGTAGGGTTAAGCTGTGAGAGGAGCACCACCGTAGTTCAAATCTTATGCAATGACACTAGAAATATAGGGTCAGACAACCACAAGGGACATTTCGGTAGCATTCATACTATGGGGTCTGTGTGGATTCTGGCCCGACTTATTTAATCAGTAAAGCTGGAGAAAGCAAGAGTGCCAACAGACAAATCCAAACACAGTTCCAGGTGTATTTTCTACAGAGTTCCTACACGGAGTAGTGTGGCTAGAATGAAGGGTGGTCCAGCTGCAGAAGGGAGCTCCGGAAAAGTGAGCAATCAGCCTTGCTCCTTTCCTAGCACATGTTTCCCACCTAAGGAGAGCCGATGACTCTATAGATGTCATCAGCTAAACCCAACTTGGGCTCAGTGACAAAGCAGTCAGAGCTCGCCTTCTGCAGCTCAGCATTTTCTTTTTGCCATTTGCCCTGAATTAGACTTGTGGCTGGCAACTCTTTGATTTAGAGGACTGGTAGTAGGAACTCTGGGGAGGAATCTTTTAGAGCCAGTTTTAAAGATGATCATTAGGACAACAGTACATTCAACTAGTCGTGCTTAACCATATATCATGCTGTTGAATGCATGTCCTTTCACACACCCACAATCGTCAAAATATATTGAAAACCAGTGTTTGGCTTCCAGTTCTCTATGTCTCTGATCCTGTAAAATGAGAGGACTTTCATAGCCCTTTTGACATGGAACGTGGTTAATTCCATTTGTGAATAGAGACACCAAATCTGCTCCAAAATTTGGTTCAATTATCACCTGGGTTACAAGTTGCCTGCTTCTATACTTCTCCATTTGAATGGCATTTTTCACCCTTGTAAACAAGCTTCTTAAGCCAGTTATTGGCTGTTGTGCATGGCAAATAAAGGAAAGCAAAGAGTTAAGGGTCTATTATCCAAAAGCATTCCAGCAACCCATGAACATCATGTCCTCCTGATTGCTGAGAAGCAAAAGCAAAATTCCCCCAAATATTTGAATCTTCCAAATAAAAGAGCAAAATTGAGGAGGAAGACCAGACTGGAAAACAAAAGAGAGGATGAACCTCCAGAGGGAGGTGGCAGATGGTCCACCAGGTGGACTGTGACAGTCCACAGAACTGGCCAAACTGACTGGTGGACCAGGCAATTTTTAGCAATGATTGCAGTGTGAGCCAGAGTGCACCAGCCATATGGCATGTTGCCAGTCATCACTCCTCGGGACATTCCAACCAGATAAGCAATATATTCATTGCTGAAAGGGAGTTGAGAGGCACCGGGAAGGAAGTTAGAAAGAACAGGCAGGCAAGCAGGATGGAACAGGGATGGAATAGAGCGTGCTTGCAACCCACATCTAACAGGTTCCAACATGTCTGAACAGGTAACTAGTAAGGTGGCTTAACCTTTGGTCTCTGCACACCCGGGAACATTGCCCTCTTAGAAAGATTTGATTTACTCAAAGAAGTAATTAAATTTGGTGGCACAGTGCTAATCAGGATAGCATTCATCAGCACTCAGAGCTGGAAAATTCTTTCTCTCCCTTTTGTAAATGCTCAAACCCTGGGCACCTTATTATTCAAGTTTTTAATTAAAAAGGAACAGGAATAGTTCAATAACCTGGAGCAATCCATCATGTTCACAACCTAATAAAAGAATGCAAGGTCGCGAAGACACTCTCCCCTCTACTGGGTACTGTAAGGCTCCACGGCGAGAAAGCAAGGAATTCTTTCTTGGTTTTTCACCTCAATGCTGACTTAACTGTCATATTGCATAGTTGCTGCTGAACTGCACGAAAGGTATTTCTAATCTTGTGACGCTGACTGGAAGGGGTTGAAGGACACAAATTAAGTCTCAGAGCAGTACAGCTGAGTAAGAATGGAAGGTCAGTCAGTTGACTCTTCCCATAATTCCCCGAACAAGGCAATTATTCATGAAGGAAATTTTAAATTATTTTCATTAGACTTGTGTTTTACCAATCTAACCAAAGTGATTAATTAGGGATTAAAATATTTACTCTGCACATGCTGCCTTGGCTCAGCACTAGCATATTTAAGCATTGTGCTAAAAGGGTCAGCTGTTTCCAGTATTGTTTGGAATTCATTTCCCATTTTCTATGTAAAAGGGCACTGACATGCATGTCCGTACCATACTTGGGGGCTCTCCAGGCACCAAACTGGAGAAGGAGAAAGAGATTCCAGAGTTCCTACCCTTTATCCCCACATTTCTTCCTTGTTAGAAACACTTTGTGTCAAAGCCCATAGTTTTGCTGTACCTCTGTCTTTGTAACAAGGTATTCAGAATGTCTGGGGGCCAACACAACACCCTAATCCATGACACTCAATAAAGCAGTGACAGTTGTACCATGAGATACACCATGGTACACGTGTATAAAAGAGACAATAATGGAAGGATTTTCTGAGATTTTAGAGGTGTTTTCAGCACTACACGATTGCATAGAGCAAGTATAATGACTATTTACTGTGTGTTGAGATAGTGGCAACAGAAGTAGTTATTCAAACAGGATGTCCAAGCCTCACTTGTTCTAAGGTGCCCAGCAAGGCCAGAGCATTTATATGATTTTGAATTCACTGCTGCCTTAAGAAGACTCCAAATGGGACACCGATGCTGGAGATATGACTTGTTTATTCATAAGTATATAACCTTTTAAGAGGTTGTTAAGATATTGAATGGAAAGAAGATGGTGGGAGAATTTCTCATTTATTTGTTACTGGACACCTCGCCAAAGAGATGAGATCAACAGAGCTTCTACGACTGCACCTCTGAAGGTTTGTAAAGGGTAAAGAGATGCAGGTGATGCTTAGGTATTTTCCCTTTTGTGTCTTGCCAAGAATGTTAATCACATTCCTTCAACTGTTCTCACCTAGGCTTTAGAAATACAAAAAGAATTTATACATATGATATGGGAATAAACCAATTAATTGCACTCTAAGCAGAGATGATGAATACAAGGTGGTAAATACAGAGAGATAAATAAAACCATGATCCTTGTACAGTACAGTTGAAGAAAAAAGTAGTAAGTCTAAGACTTTGTTTGCAGGGATAAGCAGAGCTCGAAAGGGTTGGATGAGGGAAATGGTTCCTAGAGGAGGAGAAAGCCATGTATGAGAAAAACCACCAGGGTGGGGTGCACTGATGCCAAGAATGAAAAGCATCCAATAGAGAGGAATGAGTCCATGGCACCCCAAGCAGGAGAGAGGTCCTGGATTGGTCAGAGGGCGGTATTTATTAACAGGAAGAGTAGTAGTTTTAGTGGAGCGTAGAGGCCATGAGCCAGGTTGGCTGGAGCCCAAGCAGACAGCTGGTGTGGAGACGTGGCTATGGCAGCAGGTATAGCTAAGCGGCTCTGGAGTTTATCTAGGAATCATAATAATAACGATGAACATTTATAAAGTGCTTTCCATGTTCCAGTTACTACGTGGGCAGTAACGGCCTTTAATTCTCACAACAAACCTATGTTCCTTTTATATACAGCTATTAAGAGCCAGAAACAGGATTCAAACCCAGGTCTGTCTGGGAGCAAAGCTTATGCTCTTAATGAGCACAAAATGCAGAAAAGCCATGGGATGGGGACTAAAGGAGCTGATGGGAGCACAGCTGGGAGTACTAGAACTAGTGATAGTTATGATGCCTTAAGGAATAAGACACGGAGAAGTTGAGGGCCATCTCTCGTGCCAGAGCAAATATGTGTTCTAGAAGATGCCAGGAAACACACCTGAGGTTGGAACCAGCAGATCTGGATTCTAGTTTTGATTCAGGTCCCGAAAAATATCTTGACTTTAGGAAAGCCACTCAACCTTTATGCCTTAGATTCAAAGGCACCCATTAAACAAAAATAATACTGCTTACTTTACCTACTTTATGAGGCTATTGTAGGAATGAATTATAATAAATTAGTTAATTTAAATGGTTTACAATTATTTGGCAAATGCCATGGGGAAGCACTGTACTAAACAGGTCACATGCATGCTTGCATCTAGTTGTCATGATAACTTTGTGCGTAGGTGCTGTTATTCCCATTAGATAAAAGAGAAGAAAGAAATATTTTATAAAGTTCAAAGAAATATTTTACAAAGTTATATAAAATATTATATAAACCTTACGAACACGTAAGGTTTGATGATTATGAATTCTTAGGAAGTAGTATTATCCAGTTTAAAGAGAAGACAGTAAAAAATCTCTGAAACTTCTAGAAAGGATAGCAGCTGAGGTAAAGTATGCATAGGTAAGTAATTAGGAATCATGTAACATAACTGAAGGCTTAGCTACCGGGGAAATTTTATAGAGAAGCAATGTTGGTTATCTGAAATTCTGAATAACTGAATTTGGGATAATCTTGGCTCTATTTCAGAGGGAATGTATCAGATATAAAACAAATTGATCTTGGCCAACAGCTTTGAAACATTATCTGCCTCTAGAAGTTAGACATGTTTCAGGGTATTTTAAGTCTCAAGAGAAGTTATACTCAAACTTATATCTAACTTTTATAGCCATTGCAACCTTACCAAGATGAAAAAGATGCATAACAGGATTTGCATTCCTTCTCAGAATATGACAGCTGCAAGCAAACAGTTCAGAACTTACTTGTTAGCAATATTATTAGAAGTCTCAATAGTTTCTCACAGGGAAAAATGCCCTGAGGGGAAAGAAGTCACCTGCCACTTTCTAATGTTATTTAATCTTTTTAGACTGTCTGAGCTGTAAACTGTCAATCACAGTTGATGTTTAGTCACCTTGAATGCTGTTTAATCAGTAGAATGCTTTGTATATCTATAAATACCTGATGACACAGGAATTAAGTCTTCACAATAATTACCCCACTGCACCATTTGACATCATTACTCATAGGCAAGGCCAAAACCATTTGTAATCTCTCCTGGTTTTTCACTAAGAAATGTTTCATTACTGCTACATAAATGGAATTGTTATTTCACATTGAGGAAAAAAAGGGTAGCTGAAATCTGCACATTGGGCTGTTTATAATGTCTGAATGGCCCTGTCTGTCGTTAAATGCTGTTGATGACAGGATAATTATGATCGTGGGAACTGATTGCCAAGTGTGTGCAACAAGAAACAAGAGCAGTTCTGGTTCAGCATTTGATAAGTGATTAATGTTATGTGCACTGAGGTTCATGCTAATGTATTCAACTTATTAAGGCCATTGAAAGATGACTTTTTAAAAAAAATGTAAAGAAAAAAGATTGTGGGTCACGCATCAATATGTTAGTGGTATGTCTTTGTGACTACAGATGTTCCTTCCTTTCTAACTTCTTCCTTTATCTTTCACTCTTTTTCCTCTATCCTTTCCTACATTTTTCAAATTATGTATACTGAATGTATACATAATGTATACTGAAAATGTATACTGAATACTATTTTTCCGAAGATAAGTATAAGAACATTTTTAAATGTGTAAAATTATAACCATTTGGTAATATTACATAAAATAAAGACACACTTGAGTTAACATATTGTGTTAAATCTAACAACACTTATTTCAAGTGCCTGCTTGCCATGGGTTCTTGGAATGCTGGTCATAGGACCCCACTCTTCCACAAATGGCTCTGTCAGCATGATTATTGGGATGGATTAAGTTTTGAGGGCTGTGACAATGCTGGTTGGTAACGGCGCAGAGTATTTTCTGTTAGAGTACAAAGCCATCACTATCTTCTTCCCTCCCTTCCTTCCTTCCTTCCTTCCTTCCTTCCTTCCTTCCTTCCTTCCTTCCTTCCTTCTTCCTCCCATCCTCCTCCTCCTCCTTTCCTTCCTTCCTTCCCTTCCTTCCTTCCTTCCTTCCTTCCTTCTTCCTTCTTCCTTCTTTCCTTCCTTCCTTCCTTCTTCCTTCCTTCCTTCCTTCCCTTCCCTTCCTTCCTTCCTTCTTTCCTTCCTTCCTTCTTTCTTTCCTTCCTTTTTTCCTTCCTTCCTTCTTTCTCTTAGGGCCTGCGTTTTAAGAAGCATTTAAAACTTGCATTTTCCTATCTGGTTTAAAAGGAGTGCCGAAAATTCATTCATTCATTCCTCAAATATTTCTTGAGCACTACTATGTGTGCTGAAATACGGCAGGGAACAAATCAAACAAAAGTCTTTGCCTGCATTGAGCTAAATTCTAGGGAGGGAAGACCGAAGAAAAAGACTATTTAATCAAATGAATTGAATGAATAATAGTGATAACTGCTATGGCGAAAGACTGAAAAGGAAAGAAGTGAGTGTGTATGGAAGGATCGCAATTTAAATAGGTGGTCATGGAAACCGTACTGACAAGGTCATATTTGGGTCAAGGAGCTGACAGGTGGAGGCCCTGGGACCATATGGGGAAAGAAACAGGAAGAAAAGAGGCTTCAAGGTGGGAACGTGCAAAGACGGGCAGTGAAGAGGCCCCTGTGGCAGGAGCTTTGAGATGAAGAGCTGTAGGAAACGAGGTCAAGGGGCTCTACTCAAGGACAGCCTTGTAAGACATTTTTAGGGCGCCCGAGTTTCCATAGAGTGAGATGTAAAGCTATGAAGGTTTTGAGCAGAAAGTGACAAGACCTGACTTTTATTCTGAGTCGTTTTATGGACTAGGTTAAGGATAGACTGGAAAGAGCAAGGGCGGAAGCAGGGGTTGCAGTTAAGAGGTTATTGCAGTTATCTAGGTGCAGCTATTAGACCAACATGATCCCTGTGGAGATGCTGAGAAGAGGACAGGTAGAGCCAATGGGATTTATTGACTGATCAGATGTGAGGTTCAAGAATCAATTTTAGTCGGAGCAACTGGAAGTAGGAAGCTGACAAAAATATCGATGGTATTTAAAGGCATGGAACTGGATGAGGTCACAAGGGAAATAATACAGAAAGAGAAGTGGTCCAAGGACTAAGGCCTGTGTACTCAGTGTTGAGAGGATGGGGAGATAAATACCAGATTAGTCCAGGTAATACTATCTGCTATAACAAACAAAACCAGAAATGAATAATGGTTTAAACTTAAACAAATTTATAGTTCTCACTCACATAAAGTCCAAAATGGGTGTTCTGATTGGTAAGTGCCTCTCCTTCCATTGTGTGGCTTCTCTATCTTCGATACATGGTTTCCAAGGTCATCGTGAACATCTGCATCATGAGAGGAGAAAGAAAAGAATATGGAGGATGGTGCATGGGAAGATTTTAGGATCACGACTGGTAGTGGTACCCGTGGCCCCTCTAAATTACCAGGAAGATTCAGAAATTTAGTGCTCAAGAAAAAGAGAAAGCATATTTGGTAAGCAGCTACCCAGGCTCTGTCTGAATGACAAATCAGCAAAGGAGACTGAGAAAGATTGGCTAATGTGATGTTAGAAAAGTCAGTGAAAAAGTCAAATGTCCAGGAAGCAAAGTGAAGAAAAGATTTCAAGGAGGAGAGAATGGTCAACTATGTCCAATGCTACTGAAAGATCAAGATGAGAGCTGAAAACAAACCGTTGGATTATTATTATTAACATTGTTGGTGACTTTGACAGGGACAGAGTTGGTAGCATGATGGGGCAATGACTTATTGGAATGACTCAGAGAGAAAGATAAAGAAAGGAAATTAGACAGAGTAGGCTAATTTCTGGATAACTCTTTCCAGAACCTGTTGAATGTAGAGGAATACAAAGGCTTATCAGCTACCTTCCCTGTCATGGTTGTGGCAGGAAACAGAATTCACCCCAGGTGTTTCAAATAAAGAAACTTTAAGAAAAGTATTACTTATGGAGATGTGGATTGGGTTGAGGGAATTAACAAATGGTGAAGTATCCAGGAACTAACTACAGTGGGAAGCTGTTACCACCTCTAAAACGAAGGGACAAGTGGAAGAAATCAGATTACTGGAACACAATGAGTGATGAAAGAACAAAGAAGCAGCACCCGGTGGGAGCTGTGGTGATAGGGAGAACTAGCCCTTGCTTGAGATAGAGCATGAAAGGAAAAAGGGAGCCAGGAAGAACTACCCCAAACCTTTACTCTCGCCCTCTGATCTCCAAAGATTGGCCAAATCTAATCCTAAATCCACTCTGCTCAGGAGATGTGGTCCACAAGGGTCCTCCCACCCCAGGGCACAAAACAAGGTCAAGAAGAGCGCAGCAAGGGTCAGCAGGTGGGGAGGGAGGGACAGAAAATAACAAGCTCAGAGGGGTTGCTTGACCTGGATTTCAGAAGTGAAAGAATGTTTGTTACATCTCAAAAAGGACATACTTGTTGCTTTATTGAGTGCTCATGCGATAGTTATCATATCTTCCCTGTTCACTATCACATGACATGAAGAAGATATAATTAGTCCAAAGAACACTAAACAGGTTCTACACAAGACACTATACTTGTGGAGATTAGCACACTATATTTACTTAAAACGGGAAACAAACATTTGACTAACCTTCCCGAAACTGATTCAATGATAACAACCATTCCACAGGAAGGGATAGATAATTCCCACGACATTCTAAGGCAGCAAATTGTGTGCGTAGCTGAAATAAAGAGAGCTTACTTAATAGCCAAGGCTATTTGCATTTAACTGAGAAGGAAGTAAATTTGTACCGGTAATCCACATTCTAAGTGTGGTTTATGATTATAAAGCCAGGTGATAACGTTATACAATTAGGTCACTTGTGTACATGTGCACATGCACCATTCACAGAAGGGAATTCAAGAGGGATTCCAGAGTATAGCAAAATCAGCATCCCCTATTCCCTCTACCACTGCCCCCAGCTCTTCCTGTTATAATTTAGTATAACATAGGCACATCCAAGAATCATCTCTCTTTTGTGGAAGGAATAACAGCTTTATACAATATTCATATTTTCAATAATAATCCATGCAGAGCACACTTGAGGTTTCTTTTATAACTCTCTTAATCATCTTCTACCCAATACAATTAGCGTTATCTAAATTAGTTATCGGTTTACCAAATTGTTTCCTACTTTAAAAAAAGTCATATTGCAAAATTATAGGTATAGCCATAGACAGAACCAGTATACTATGTGTGCAGACATTTGGAGAGAGATAATGTTCTTAATCCTAATTAGAATTCTTTTCCTTTCCTAGATGAACTTCTCAGAATCAGGGGTGACCTTATTTTCATTTGGATAGAGGCATTGTAAATCAACTGATTTTCATTTGTCTTGCAACACATCACCTCCTATTCAAATGTGTTTATTTAAGCTCTGGGCCTTTTACTACCTTTCTGCATTATTTCTTCTCCCCAAAATATCCATTTGGAATAGATTGCATTCTATTTCCCTGTTCTGCAGTATAATTTTTAGTACAACTTAACTATTGTTTGAGCCATGAGTCCTGCCTTTTGAAGCTAGTGTTTCCAAGTTCAGCATTATAATGTTTCTAGCAGTGTCCCACAAAGGCAAGAAAACTCTTGGTTGTCTGCCAAAATCTGTTCTCCCCTTCTTCCATAACAGTAGAGTTTAAACCAGGCATGTGGATACCCGACTAGAGATTACATTTCCAGCCTCCCTTGCATCTGAGTGTGGCTATGTGACTAAATTCAGGCCAACAGGATGTGTGCAACTTCTGGGACCTCTCACTGTAAAACTATCTGTTCCAGTGCACCTCTCTTTCCCATTACTGTGAGCTGGGACATGGATGTGATCATGTCCATGCTCTGATTAATCAAAGCCAGCTTCGATTATGCAGATAAGGACAATGCCCCAAGGAACAGCAGGCCAACAAGATAGTTCCTGATTGACCACGCAGAATAGAACTTTCCTGCCTCCTTGGAATATTTGTCCTAGAACTGTCTTCTTTAAGCCACTGTATTTAAGGTCACTTCGTTAAAGCAACTCAACCTCTACCCTAATTAAAATCATTGTCAAATGGGCTGAACTTCTCAAACATATCAGAATAGATGAGATTATTAAAATTATAACTGCTATCATTTTCTCTTAATTGTGCTCTTGGAGTAAGGAAAACATGAACTTATCCAGAAGTTTTGCCTTCTTAACATTGATCATAAAATCTAAATTATAACTCTCTCTTACTCACAACTTTCCAACATCTGGTGTTTTTTTCAAAGATCATTTATTCAAACTAGAATCTAAGAAAAAGTAATTATTCCTAAATAACATTTTAACTATTGACTGAGTTAAAATGGGATCAATTATCCAGAAACAATAATTTGTTCATTTAAAAAGGCACTTTTTTTTTTATTGTGGATTTCTAGATTCAGGTTCAAATGGCAGTAGAGTCATCAGCAAAAGCAAAATATACTAATAAAATTAAAAATAAATAAACAAATTCGAACGAACAACAACAAAAAAACACAAAATAATTTGGATATTGGTCTTTTTGATTTCTGAGTGGGCGTGTCTGGGTATCCATCTGTTTGGTTGCTAAAATGAACAGTAGTGTTTGTTGGTATAATTATGAGTTGTCATTCAAAACAAGACTTCTCCAAAGAAAGTTGACTCCTAGAAACATGGTGATATATAGAAATGCATAAGATTTCTTTGTTTTCTTCAAGAAAGTATTCTGCATCTTGCTAATACTAGAAAGAGCTTATGATGTGGCATTTGCTACACTAATGAGGCATTTTTTAAAGTAGCAGAACAAATCAGCATGAAAGGTTTCTCATGCCCTGAGGTTACAACAATAGATCCATTTTTATCTTTCTAAATATTCAAGTGGCTTGATATAAATATCCTTTAAATTGTATCTCTTCTCTTTCTGATTTTGGGGTCAGGCCAGTGCATAGGTGCAAAAGCACACACAAATGGATCCCAGTCATAGAAATACACAAACACTTAAAGGGTTGGTGCAATGCTGATGACCCTGTGTCCTCTTATGAGATCTGGTTTCTGGGTCTTGTAACTGCACATTTTAAAAAGCAGAAATTACACGACTGTGGCAACCAAACAAAGAAGCTAAGCTTCAGACATGTGGCCTCTGCCTTGAAGCTTAATAGTCAAGTTTTCTTTGTGCTCCTAGGTTCAAGGGGAAGCAGTGGAAAGAAGCTGAGATAGATCAAGGATCCAGCCATAAACACGGGCTTGGCTGATGCATGGTTCTACACCTCTTCCCACCTACCTCAGTCTTATATGTTGGTGTTTCAAAGGACCCTGACCTTTAATCTTTTATGAATGTGTACGCTCGCCTGAGAGATTGCATTCATGCTTGGCACTTACATATAGAATATTCAGTTGATTATTTCCAGTTGTTCCTCCCACAGAAATCTCTAATTCAAAATAACCAACCCAGCTTCAAAATTCCCCTCTATATCCTATTTAGCTATTCAACAATCTGAATGAGGCCATGAAATCTATATTTTTATAAATTCCCTCACGTGATCCAGATCATCGGCCAAGTTTAAAACCATTGATTTAGAGAGCTGAACATTCCTTATGTGTTTAAATTTACTAGATTATATTGTTGTTGACAGTCTTATTTGTCATATTTTGAATGTTCTATTCATCAACTGAGTTAAATAAGAGAATAGCTCAAACTGCATAATCTTTCTCTTAAATATTAAGTGAATAGAAAATAACATGTAGTCTACAGTAGTGAAAGCTACGCATATAATTTTCCTCAATATTTTACTTATGAAAATTTTCAAACATACAAAAAAGTTGACAGAATTATATTATGAGTAGTTATAGACCCACCACCTAGATTCCACTAACATTTTACTATACTCACTTTATCGCATATCTATCCATCCATCAACCCATCCTATTTTGGGGTTACATTTCAAAATAAGACACAAATATCATTATATTTCACTCCTAAACAATTCGGCATGCATATTACTAAGTAAAGTTTTTGTTCATGTATTCTTACTTTTCAGGTAAAATTTTCCTACAGTTAAGTGATCTTAAGTGCATGATTCAGTTAGTTTTGACAAATGCATACTCTGTATAGCCCAAACCCTTATCTAAATATAGAACATTATCAATCCTCTCCCACCCCAGAAGCACCATAGATTAACTTTCCATGTTTTAGAACTTCCTGTATATGGAATCGTACAGATATACCTTTCCATGTCTGGCTTCTTTTGCTCAGCATAATGCTTTTGAAATTCATACATATTGTATGTTTCAGTAGCTTGCTCCTTTCTATGGCTGAGTAGCATATCATTGATTCATCTATTCACTCGTTGATTTTACCACAGTTGATCTATTCTCTTGATGAACCCCGGGGCTGTCTCCAGTTTGGGACTGTTATGAATAAAACTGACATGATTATTCTTGTACAAGTTTTTTTTTTTAATATGTTTAAATTTTTCTTGGGGAAATACCTAAGAGTGAAATTATTGGGGCATAAGTTACATGTATACCTATCTAGTTTTATAAAAAATTACCAGACTATTTTCCAAAGTGGTAATACTATTATACATTTCCACCAACAATATTTGAGACTTCTAGTCATTCCACATCCTCACTAATATTCGGTGACATCAGTTTTTAAAATTTTAACCTTTCTGGTAGGTATGGAATGGTACTTTGCTGTGGCTTTTTTCATTTCTTTTAAGAATAATGATATTAAGCACCTTTTTTGTGTGTGTGTTTATAGCCATTTCTATATCTCTCTTTGTCAAGTTACTGTTAAAATCATCTTCCGATTTTTAAAATTGGGTTGTTTATCTTTATATTCTGAGTTGTATAAGTTCTTTACACATTCTGGATGCAAATTCTTTGTCAGAAATATATTTTGTAAATATTTTCTCCTCATTTTTCACTTGCCTGTTCCTCTTCTTAATGATGTCCTTTGATAAGCAGAGTTTTAAATTTGGAGAAACCTAATTTATCACATTTTTCTCTTTTTATGTTTATGCTTTCTATGTCTTGCCTAAGAAGCTTTTGCCTACCCTTTTGTTGCAAAAATATTGTCTTATATTTCAAAAATCTTTAGAATTATAGCTTTTACTTTTAGTCTATGATCCATCTTGAATTGATTTTTGTGTATGATGTGATGTAAGATCAAGATTCTTTATCTTTAGCTTTCCCATATGGATATCCAGTTGTTCCAGCATCTTTTGTTGAAAAGACCTTCTTTCCCTATTGGACTATTTTGGTGTCCTTATCAAAAATCAAATGGCCAAAAGTGTGGGGCTCTCTATTCTGTTCCATTGCCTTTTTATCTGTCTGTATGCCAATACCACATTATCTTGATTACTAAAGCTTTATAATAAGTCATAAAATCAGATAGTGAAGACCCCCTGATTTGTACTTCTTTTTCAAGATCCTATTAAAGATTTTAGGTTCTTTGCATTTTCACACAAATTTTAAAATCAAAATCTATTCGTGTACTCTTAAAAACTGAAATTTAAAATGTTTAAGATAGCTATGCATTCAAATAGAATTCCATGCATCCAAGCAGAGTTTTTTGCGTTCATGTCCCTATACAGTTTGAGACACTAACATCTTGGGATCACATACCACACCATGGGAATCGATTTTCCTTCCCTTTTGTACATCAACTATTCCCAATCATGTGGCATATTACCTCTATCAGTGAGCCATTTGTCCTTAGCTAGCAGCTCTGCATTTTTAGGAAAGGATTAGCTAACCAGGTCTTATCACATCATAAACACAACCAGCCACAGTAACAAAACAGCTCATTACTTTGATTACAACCAAATAAATTCAAATATCAAATTTTTAACTGATACATAAAAAGACTGTGGCTTGTTTGTTTCAAATAAATCCTATGGAACTAGTTTGGACAGAATTTGTAATTTCTAAAATGTCCAAGAATGTCAATTAAACTTTCCAAACTAAACTCGAAGAAAAAATTTCATTCAGATTGCAGAACTAAGTTTTAAATAAAGATTTCTATAAAAGACAGCTTACCATGACTTAAATATTCTTTCTGCAGGGTATCATAGAGTGATACTTTCCAAAGCCAACTTATTTTATCCATCATATGGTAATTAATAACAACGGGGTAGTAGGTCTTCTCTTTTCAAATTCTAGTCAATTCCGCCCTTACGAAATTCTCTTTCTATCTTGAGAAAATGGTTTCAAAAAGAGAATAACTAGTGGAAGGGGAAAGGGAAAAAGAAATCTTTCTTGTAAAATTAAATCTTCTTTAGCAGACACTGGCACGTACTTAAGGTATTCACAGAAGTATCCCCTCCAGTTATGTTGCAAAAGCCATGCAAATAATAATTGTGGCTAAGTGCACTACATTGACAGTCAATATTGTATTTTCCAAGCTTGTACTCATTATTCTTTATAGTATTCATGCATTTTGTGAAAGATCAAAAGATTTACATATCATATGGAGTGCTTTAGGGAATAACTCGCTGAGTACTTTAAATGCACAATGTTCCACAGCCTTTTAAATACGGATTTCACTTTTCTCTTCTTTATGATAAAGAAATAACAAGATAGAGCAAGATGTTTTTTCTTAATATAATAAAATGTCTATTTTTAAATATAAGATAAAAGTCTGATATTTTTATCTGTAATTCTAAATTCAATTTTGTGATCCAAAATAATAAATTGTAGTTTTCTTTCAATACAAGTGTTGAAAAAATATCCATGTGACCCAAGGCCAACAGATTCTCAAGAGATCCATTATACAATCATGCCTCAATTTTCATTGAAGTTAATAATAATAGAACTGATTCATCTGCCTGAAGACACTGATAGTGTAGCCTCTCTGAAAACTGAGAACAAGCCTCCACGGCCTTTATTCCACAAAGCTTTAACATAAAATAAGGTGGGAGGAGCTAGCAACAGTCTTTTTTCAATGGACGTGGATATATATACATAAGCAAGATAGTTCTTAAGAGAAAAGGAATCTGGATTCTTGGTTGCGATTTCTGAGACAGCCCGGATAGGACTGTGAACTGTTCACCATTCCTAGAAGCTCCATAAGCTCTTTGGCATTTTTCCCACCGATAAGGTAATTATCAACAATATATATGAACAGGCAGTAATCAATATGAACAACACCTGCTGAGAGACACTGCTCCTCAATCAACTGCTTTTAAGAGCAAACACAAAAATTTCCTCAACTCACCCATGCCAATGTGAACCACATCAGCAAGACAAGTCCCTCAATACCCTCATAAGTATTAATGATTAGAAATTTCAGAAACACTTCTTTTGAGGTTTTTGTTGTTGTTGTGATAAATCACACCAGTTTTTTTTTTGTGCCATCACTGCTTATCCAGATCAATAATTTCAATATCCAGCTTCTCCCCGCCGCCCCCATTTTTCCGTTGTCCTCTCTAGAGCGTGTGCATTCAGCTGAGGTGTAAGGATGTATCAGGGAGTCCTGGCCCCATATTACCATAGATACCATAAGATGACACTTTTATATTTCCAATCCAGCCAAATACCTGCAAATTTCTGCAACACAGGAAACCCCACAAGGAGGAGGCTGAATTTTGAATGGGCCAATTTAAAGCATATGCTTCAGTAATTAGTGAAGAATGTCACTCATATTTAACCAATTTGCACAAGGGCTCATACTAACACCCTTTATTTTACCCATTTCAGTTACGATACTTTCCCACTCCAGATGGAATTCTGGGAGAGAGGCATGAATAAGAGAGGAGGGTTCCTCATGCTAAAGCCTTTCTTCCTGAGAAGCCCTTGTCTTCCTACTGTGGAAAAAAAATGCTTGGGAAAACTGGAGAGTGTATTGATTTGGAGCATTTCACTTTACTCCAGAACAAACTGAATGAAAGCTGTTCTTTAATGAAGCATAACAGTGTAGAGAAGTCTGCTTAAATATTTGCTCAGATAATATTTTCTTACTCTGAAGCTATGAATCTGGCAACAGAGACAGATTAATAATAGCAATGAGCCCTGTGGCTGTTTGAAGAGAGACTCCATGTATCCAGAGGTAGCAATCAAATAAGCTCTGATAATTTATACTACAGAACCATATACAGATAGCCAGGGGGCTGTCTTCCATGAGCCTGAATGTTTAAAGCTGTGACACTGTCCCTTCTACATGCTAGAGTGTCAGTATATTGAATGTTACAGAAATTATAAAGTCAAAAGCCACGAGAAATATGCCATCTAATTCAGCTTCACCTTCAGAAACACTATTTCAAAAACACTTGAAGAATAACTGCAGCCTTAACCCCGTATCTACATTTAACATCATGATAAGGAGTATGTCTGGATAATAATCCTGAACTAAAGAAGCCCAAAACATAAAATAGTGATCTTTAGTGAGAAGAAAAAAACATATATACAGCTAAAGAAATACATTTTTTTTTCTTTTTCCATGAGAAGAAAAGGAAGGAAATACCAAAGTGAGATTCTGGTTTTCCCCTATCGAATTATCAGACCATTACATCCAGTGTTGGTGTCATGCAAAATTATAGGCACTAGCATAGTTGCTGATAACCTTGGAAATGAAATAATTTTTGTAGAGGATAATCTGGTAATACATGTCAAAAATCTTTAAAATAGACTTAGAAATTCTTCCTCTATAAATTTACAATGAGGAAAGAAATAAAGAGAAATGAAAAATATTCATTTTGGCTTTGTTCATAACAGCTGGAAAAAAAAAAAACCTGAATATCCAAAACAGGGATGGGTTATAAAAATATATTAGAGATATATACAATGTCTATGAAGAATTTAGTAACAGCAATGAAGATTTGATATGAAAATATGTTCACAATATATCAGATTAAAGGCATATTCCAGAGCAATATTTTTGTCATGTTGTTGATTTTATAAAATATGTCTGTTACATATGCCCAAGCACCGAGGAAGAATGGAGATTATCTCAGGAAAATTTGTAAATAAACTTTTGCTTGTCTTCTTCTTCTTTTTTTTATTATGTAACATATTTATTATAAGCACAAGTTTATTTTGTAATTAGAACTACAAAACTATTTTCATTTTGAACCAAAAAAAGGAATATATTTTAAAGCAAAAACTTTTTTGAGTGCTCAGCACCAAATTCTACTTTTAAAACATAAATTTATACTTAAATGATTATTATATTAAAAAAAAATACAGAAACTTTGACCAAAAGTGGCACTATTAGTCAGAGTTCAGGGAATATAATCTGCTCTGGTTCCTTGAGGCAGAAATGGATTTATTACACTGTTACAGCATGGCCTATGGAATGGGTAGAATGGCCAAGAAACAGATCCTAGGAACTGCCCAAAGTAGCACATGTTATTTCTTCTTAACTGAGTTCTGTACTCATGTCTCTGGCAAATATAATTGATTGGTGAAACCAAATTAAAATTGAGTACCTAGCTGCAAGGGAGCCTAGGAAATGTAGTTTTCGGATTTCTAGCTTCTGTAGTTTAGGAAAGAACATAAAAAGGAAGATATTTAGTAAAATAAATACAATGAATGTCGCAAATTTAAAAAAAAAAAAACGGTTGAAATATTGAGTGGGTCAATCCAAAGTATATACCTCTTTGAGTAGCACTGAAGTAAAAGAATGTCAGTTAATGTGTTGAGAGATTCCTATTATTATTGTGCCAAGTGATGATTGTAAACCCTCTCTGCAGGGTTTCTATTCACATACCAAGGCTGCTGGAGGGAAAGAAGTGTGTCGACAGAATATGCCTGAAAACTGAACAGGTCAGAAAGAATATTGGTAAATTAATTATCCTTCTCTTTATACTTCAGCTTTTTCAAACTAATCTTTAAGTCGTAATGAGTATCTTTTTTTATATATAATTTGGACTTCTTAATATAATATGTATCTTTCATGGAATTTAAACAAACTTTCAAATCCAAACACAATTTTATTTGTTAATTACTTTTAATCAAAACAGGTAATCTTAGCTAAATAATTATCTTTCTAAATTGAGTAGCAGTAGATGCTCAGTTCACAGATCTTTTTCTGAGTTCTCACTTGCAGGGTATTTTCAGATAGAGGTACACATAATATCCACATAGTTTTCTACATGTCTTTTAATGTACCAGCGTGTATGTCTGTTCTTAGTCTCATTGGCAATGATGATGACTTTTTGCTCTCTCCATTTTCTCTACTAGAAAAATATTATTCAACCATCAAGATTCAACCCAAATAGCTCCTCTTCTGAGATGGTATTTCAAATGCCTTGCAGAAATATTACTTTCACCCTCTTCCTCTACACTGCCACTACTAGAAGACTGAACATAGTGTATTGTAGAGGGTATAAAACCTGTCTCTATGCCTGTCCCTGCCCCCCTCACATTGAGAGCAATTTGAGAACAAGTTTTGGTCATGTGATCACCCCAAGAGATTGGGGTTGGGGGCATGGAAGTGAGTGGGTTGAAATGGAGAAAATGTGATCCTCCAAAAAAAAAAATTTGCATGTTCTTACCAGAAGGAGGAGAAAAACCAGTGAATGGCCCCTGCACAATAAAGAAACCATCCTAAGCAGGTATCAGAGGCATTATATCAAGCAAAAGAAAAAAGTCAGCCTGAGAGCTCACATACTGTATGTTTCCACTCATATAACATTCTCGACATGACAAAATTATAGAGATGGAGAACAGATTGGTGGTTGTCAGAGGTTAGGAACAGTGGTGGAGAAGGGAAGAGGGTATGACTATGAAGGGGTAGCAGGAAGGAGCTCTTCGTAATGATGGAATAGTTCTATGCTTTGACTGTGGTGGTGGTTATACAAATCCACATATGCAGATTGGAGATCTAAAGAAAAGAAAATGTGACCCAGAAAATCATACTCAACAGAGCAAATATTGCTCTTGTACAAAAGATATTCTCAAACTAGGAAAAAAACTGCCTCCAAAATAGAGCATTCACATACATCTCTTGAAAAAACTACTTAACAATTAAATTCATCTTATTCTGAGATAAATCAAAATTCATAACTTAGAATGGAAGTTGTCAGAGGACTAACAACAAGCATCAGATCCATTTAAATGCTTTAAATGAATGAACATGATATATTTTAAAGATCAGAATCTCAATATTATAAACATAAACATTGTACAAATAATAACATAAAAACTGAGAAAGGAACATAGAGGAGATGAGAGACAATGCAAGAGTACTAACTAACATCCTTTTATTTCACAGAATAACTTAATTGATGATATTTAATGTCAAAACATATACAACTCTAGTTCAAAATTTGTTAAAATCTCTTTACTTAAACTTAGAAATGTCACTTAGAAAGTATCAATTCTTAACATGTAAAAACATTTAAAGTTCCACAGTTTATAAAATTTCTTTTTCTCCCATTAAAGGAAATTACATGTATTTTGTTTTTGTTTTATTAAAAATAACTTCTAGATTATAGTCTCAGTTTTTAAAAAAGCATTTCTTTTTCTCCTTCCCCCTCCCTCCCTCCCCCCCCCTGTATGTGTGTGTATACACAAAAAGACAGCTGAAAATATGTTCATCTAATGTAACGTAAACAATATTACTTCTGGCTGATTAAATTTGAGGTGATTTGTCTATATTCATCACTATTCTCCAATGTCTGATTCTCTTCTATGTGAATGCTTCATTTTTATAAAAATAGTGAAAAATGTTTTCTTATTAAAAAATACAAATAAAAAGTATGCCATTAAATCAACAGTTGTTATTTCTAGGGTGGAGGAGTTATAAAAAACAATTTCCTTTATTATTTTAATATTTTTTTAATTTTCAGAAATAAAATAAAAAACATTTTAATTTTTAAAAAGAAGGTGAGAGACAACCCAAGCAGCAAAGAAGGACTTTTTCGATATCTGAAATTTAGTGTCAAAATTGAGGCTAGATAAGGAACAACAACAGCTCAGGAGGTCAGGCGGATCAGAAAACACTGGGCTCCATTTTTAGGTTCTTTATCTGCAATGCTCTAAGTCACTCAATATATTTTTTTTTAATTTCTTAGGAGTTAGATCTGCATGCTGATGGATTGACAGTGTGATGACATCTCAGTGTGATGGGTTTTCAACAAAAGATTCAGTGATGCTAGAGAGTTTCTCAACCCTGTTGATCTGATGGAATATCCTTGACTGCTTCAGTTCAAATGGTTTCATGTGATGCCCTGGGAAAGGACTGGGCAGATTTTCCAGCCAAATAGAAACCCCTCTTGGATTGGGAGATGGGCAAGATGTAGAGCAAACTGGAAAAATCATGGAGGTCTTAGTAGAGAAATCTAAGTAGAAAGAAGGATCGAGAGCAAGAAAATCTACTTCGGACACCCCCTCAGAGGAAAAGGCATCAAAGTCCTCCATGTACAATGCTCTGACTTCTAAGAAAGTCCCATGGCTTAGAACCCAAGCATCACATTACAATGAGCTTCCTATTAAATGCTGTTAACATTGGCTTATATTCATTTGCAGTTTTGTGTGGGTTCTCCCACATACATGAAGAAAGAGAGAATTAGAGACTTGGCCAAACACAGCCAATAACACTTTCCATGACCTGTGTCCAGAGAAGTAGCCTGGAGTTGGAAAACAGGGCTGTCCTTTCTGGGAATCGAATTACAACTTAGAGGAGCATCTGCTAATCAGAACAGCTAACATTTATCGAGTACTTAATGTGGACCTGGAACTGAACTAAGTATTTGACATTCATTATCTCATTTAATCCTCATGATCTCTATTTTCTTCATTTTATAGATGAGGAAATTGAGGATTAGAGAAGTTAAGAAACTTGCCCAAGTTTATGTGGTCACTTAGCTGGGTGGTGAGGGATCCAAGCTTAGGATGTACATTGTACATCCTTCTTGACATCTGCTGCTGAGAGGGAGGCTGAGTAAGACGAGAGAAAGCAGAATTCCTCCTCTTGGTTTTAAATCCAGGACAAGTTTATTTATATATTATGGCCAAATATAACAATATCAAAAACATAAATTGGAGACAATAATACAGATAATGCCTATTCTGAAACTAGATCTAACCACTTAAAAATCCTCTGGATTTGCCAGAATGCAAAGAAAAGAATAATTAATGCATTTTATAAAAACGCATAAAAGTATACCAAATATTTCTAAAGTCATGGGTGTTTGGAATCTATTTAGAAATATTGCTTCTTCATAATAAATACAATTTTAATTAGATGATAATAGTTTCTGTTTAAGGACTGCAGATACTAGACAATATAAAAACTGCTTGATGTCCAATTTATATTACTTTTGCAGCAACAAAATATTGTTTATTCGGACTAGTAAATCAGTTTGTTTTCCTGAGTAGGTTGGGGAATGTTCACAATAAATGTACATTTCCTGCATAGATCATCTAGTACAGAAGAATGGACTTGGTATTCTTCGAGGACACTGAAGAAGTCTCTTGTCCTTATGGAATCTATGGTCTAGTTGTAGAGATCTAATATACAGATGTAAGACATCTTAAACCTTTGAAGCAATACATTTAAAAAAGTAAAAAATGATAAGATGTGAAATATAATTAAATACAAGTTTCAAGGATATGAGAAAAATAGAATGATTAGAATGAAGATATAACTAGTAAGCAAAGATTTTTAATTGAGCTTTATGTGAAGCCTTCCTAGGATGAAAAGCTTATAAAAGATAATCCTCAACACCTAGTCTAAGTAAACAAAGTGTACTGCTTAATAGTTTTTATTTTTTATGTTAAATATGCCCACAGACACCCATGGTCTTCTGTCAGTAGAGTTATGAAGTGAACTCTGCTTTTCTTAGACAGACGGGGAAGACTTTCAATAGTTCTTTTGGTTTCTCTTTAAGAAATAAATATATCAATGTTTTTCCTAGATATGGGAGACTAACAATGCCATATGTAAATTACCTTTCATTCCATACACATGTGAATTTATTTGAGCAGAGGAGCATGGCCATTAAAATCTTAATTTACTATACATTTCAGGATAAATAGCTCTAAGTCCTATTATGTTATGCCAAGTGAAGAGTTGTGTGGTTTGTGGCCAGTAAGGAAAATGTCACTATATATTCACACACAGATAAAAATTAAAATATATAATACAAAATAGATTATTTTAGCTACAGAAAAAAAACTTAATATATCATGGTGATTTTCATTTCACCTTTTACACAGCAATTCAGAAATTAACTATTTTCCCAAACAACCTGCTTTTATGCTGTGAGCATGTTTCTCCCTCCAGCCGATATAAGTTCTCTTATATTTTCTGTTATAAATACCTTCAAATCCCAAACTCTGTAATCCTAGTATGATTCTTCATGACCAAAGAGCTATAAAAGAAATCCCAGGGAAACCATTTATGTCCCTGAATTTCCATCCAGCTCTTTTTTATGTCTGTGCAAGATACAGAGGGGAACATGGATCTAATTCATGATTACAGCTCGGCCTCAGCATAAGGATCCCACATCATGAGAATACTCACTAGATTTCACTGGCCACTAATGGACATTGTATTGGAGAAGGAGCAGTTAAACTTCAGACAGAATTTCCCTCTCCTTCTCCCTCACTCTCGCTCCAGCTTCACTTATGCCTTTTTTTTTTTTTTAACATGCTGGATAACTGTCTATTATTCCCTTTGAACAAAATGTTCTACCACTTTAAAAATGTATTAGTTTCAAAATCATTGTTCTGAAAGATGAAGTATAATGCCTTAGAAGCTGTCTTCTTAAAACCACTACATTTAAAGTTGAATTCTCCATAGAAAATATTGTGTATCAATGAAAAGAAACAGAGAATAAATTAGTTTATCAAATAAAATGCATTCAAAACAATTAAAGTTAAAGAATAGTATTTAGTAGGTCAAAAGTCTTGATCTCTTTTTTTCTGAGAATCAAGAACCATGGTCAAGAGACCCCACTTATAACTTACTCAAAGTGCATAAATAAAAATTTGTTGTACAAATTTAAGATTATGCAAGCATAAAATGATCATTTTATAAACGTTTTGGCATTTTCCAGGATTCTGCCCTTGTGCACACATAAACCCATAAGAACGAGCTCAGTGCAGTTGTCTAAGAGTTATATACTTTAAAAGTGTGCCTCATGTTTCAATTTAGGCTCATTCCGATTGGGCACTGCCAAACCTCTCACGGGAAGCTGCACATGTCAACGGCAGACACACAAATTAACTTGAAAATACTAATATCTTTCATTCTAACCAATTTTCAGAAATCAGATTCAGCAAAGAATTTTGAAACAAAAACCACTTCATTTTTACCCCAAATAAGTATGATATCCAACAAAAGTGACCAATAGAGCATTTTGAAGTGTTCTTTCATTATCCATTAGCTCATTTGGTCTTCTGAACAATCCCACAAAATGAGTACTATTGCACTCATTTTATATTGTATTGAGACTAGGAGAGGCAAGCAAAAATTCCCTCTTTCTCTCGATATATTTCTTTGACATGTTGTCTATGGGAGAGCAGGTGCGGGAGGGAGAAAATTTCGATGTGAAGGTAGATGAACATTTCAAGTATATTCTTGGATCCATGAAAATGTTCACCAGTTCCTCTCATTATTTATTATAAATGGAGTCATGTGAGTATGTATATACAAGAATAAATGCAAGTTGGAAGCATCAAAATGCTTTTAAAATGCAATACAAGGGGCTGGGGGCTCAAATGCTACTGCAAAATTATGGCAATTAAGTCCTTAAAAGCAATCTTATTTCATTCATGGTAAGCAACAATTAATCTGAGCCAATTTTTATGGCTGAAAAAGAAAAAGAGCCCCATCTCAATTTATACCCATAATGGATCTTTTGGCTACACTGACTCATATTTTTTAATTAGTCACTAGACAGTCAAATTCAACTAATCAAATTACTAATCTGTAATATTGGCCAAACCAGTTGTGTGTGACATCACACTCAAGGCTTAAAACAAACAAAAAAAAATTTAGGTGGTGTCAAATAGATACTAGACTTATCAGGGTGATCACTTCATAAGTTATATAATGTTTAATCACTATGTTGCACACTTGAAACTAATATTGTACGTCAACTGTAATTGAAAAAAATTTTTAAAATTTTTTAAGACTTAGAAATTAAATATCTAATACTCAACTTCAGAGCTTAATGAGAAATAATTTTGTTTTATTAAACTACTTTTTATACTTTTGAAAATGTGGCACATGTACACACTAATAGAATAATTCAAACAGTACAAAAAAGACACAGTAAAACTGTGCATTAGATTACTTGGCTTCCATGTTCAGAGATGACCAGTGTTAGATGCTTGTTTATTCTTCTAGGCATGATCTAGTATAGATGAGCATATATATGCATATGTATATACTTCCTTTCCATTTTTATACAAATAATAGCACACTATGCACATTATTCTACACCTTGCTTTTTGCCTCTGATGTGTCCTGAAGTTTAGCCTATGTCTACATGTATGGAGCTAAGTCATGCTTCTTAATAGTTGCACAATGCTTCATTTACGGATGTGCTATCTATGAGATATGTTCCATGGCTGGGCCTTTAGAGCTTTCCCAGACTTTTGCTATTATTTTTTAAAATGCTATATAGAAAGAATATCCTTCTACATGCACCTTTATGTACATATGTAAGTATATCTGGGAGATAAATTCCTAAAATAAATTTTTGACTCAAAACATTACTTATTTCAGCTGAAAGTTACTCAAGGAAGATTTATCATCATTAAGAGAGAAAGGAATCAAGAGTAATCTTCCTTCGCAAACACTACACTAAAATTAAGTGAAAGCTTTTATCAAGGTGTGTGTGTGTGCTCACGTGCTTGCATGCATATGTGCACACACCTTTAGAAGGTCAGAAAGGAGAAAGAGTAAATTCTATCGTTTGAGGTCTACTCATTCATTAAGACCTCTGGTACAAAGGCTATCAAAAAATGTAATCCACAAAGCTTCTGCCTTCCTTAAGGCTCTGTCAGTCTCACCACCTCTACTGCATGCTGGCCTGAAGTGGCTGAAATGATACATGCTATTTATATATGTAAAAAAATTCTAAATCATAAGCTGTGGTCTGTCCGTACAGAGAAAAGCTCCCTCATCCAGATCTGAGACTTCTTATTTTTCAAGGGTATCCCTGGAATCTTGAGCAAAGATAAGAAAAAATTAGACATATCTGACACCTTTGAAGGCAGAACCAAACTTTCCTATAACACTGCAATGCAATTGTGAAACAATCCCAGCTTAGCTGAGAATCCCCCAAATTTCAGGGTGCTTGAATTAAGGTAGGGTCTGGGTGAGCATAATGTTTGCATGAGATAAAATGTAAAACCTCATCTATTCTTTCTTCTCATACACACAAAAAAAAGTTAAAATTACCCAGCATATTTTTCTAGCCAACTGCCAAAAATCTGAAATGGAGTTTTTTGTCTTGCTCTCGACTGCTGATGCTGGCTTCCTTCGAGGCAATTCAGGACAGCATCTGGCTTACCTCATGTTCCACTGAAATACAGGTTCTGAAAAGCAGCCCGAAGATGACATTCTGGGAAGAGGAACTATGTTGTGTGCAGCGGGGGAGGGACAGAGGAGGCAGGAGCAGGGGGAGGTGGCAGAGCGGTGTTAATGCAAATGTATTCCCTGGGCTTATTCCCTGGCAAACCGAGTAGACATCCAGCCATTTGGATCTGGGCCAGCGAGTTTGGCACATCTTCTGCTGGCAGAACACGAGCCCAGCACAGCATCCTGCTGCTGTTGGCATGTATACAGCTGTCTTTCTTCATCTGACTCTCCACCACTGCGGCAGACTCAACAGGTGTTGCCAGGGACACAGTGTGTTTGGCAGCTGTCAACTTTCAATAATCATCTCTGTAGCATATCCCTTTCTATTCTCCCACCCCAGTTCTTCCCCTTCTCCACTCCCTCAAAAATCCCCGGCACCATTTGGGCCTTAGCAAAGGGCAGAGTTAGGCAAAGATGCTAATCAAGGCGCATAGTCATCTGGAGACAGAAATCCTGCCTGGGCTTCAGCCGAAGTGTGATAGGATTTTTACAAGATACAGGCCTTTGGGGTTGATCCAATTATCCTTTTTCCCCCTCCCTCCTGAGTAAACTGTTAACCCATTTTTTTCCTGACCTTTATTCCTTCCATTATTTTATTAGTTCTTTTGAATGCAAGCTCCTCCCCTTACAGCCTGTGTGATCTTGACCATGTTTTTTAACTATTCAAGCCTCAGTTTCCTCATCTGAAAAGTGAAGATAATATTTGCCATCTATACCAAGGAGATAAATCAGAAAAAATACTTAACAGTAAGAGCCCAGTTGATATTAGTGATTCCCTCCTGTCCCAACTCCTCTTGAGTTTCATCCTTAAAAGTCCTAGTCTTTAACAACTATCCTTGACTTACAAGATGTGAGGCTTTGCTCTATTCTGGGGCTTCTTTCCCACCCTTACTAAAGTTAGACCCAGAAAACTTGATTAATTAACTAGATTATTTGTGTAAACACATATAGCCTTTATTATATACCAGTTGCTTTATAGATATTAACTCATTTCAACATCATAATACTACCATCATATTTGTGGATGAGGAGAAAACTGAGGCATGGAGAAGCAGAGCCCCTTTTTTATATAACAACATGGGTGAATCTCACAAACGAGGTTGAGTGAAAAATGCAAGTTGGCAGAATAATATGTGTATCAAAGAATTGATGTAAATTTCAAAAAAAGTACACACGAGGAAATACGCAATTCATGGAAACCCATGTTTAGAAAATTATAAAAACAAGAACAAGAAGAATATATACCAAGTTCATGTCATAGTTGTTTTAAATGGGGAGGAAGGAGGGTGAGACCAGGAACTGCACTCTACTTTTTAAATTTTATTTATTTTTAAAGGGACCACATGTTAAAATTAGGTAGATTTGGATAATTCATAAACTGTTTTAGGTATATTTTCCTGTACTTGTTTGTGTGTGTGTGTGTGTGTGTATGTATTTGTGTGTGTATGTGAAACAATGTACATACAGAAAATGGCATAAAATACACTTGTAAGATTTCACAAGTATTAAGCAAATGCCATATGACCACTATCCCAGCTAAGACAGAAAACATAAGACACTTGAGCAGTCCCAAGGGTCCTTCCCTAGTAAGAACCTGCCCTGCACCCCTCCCAGAGGAATTCTGAATCCTAAGCTATGTGACGCTCATTGCCTTATTTCTCCCCTAGAATGCCACCACCTTTGTCTGCATCCTAAACATATAATCCAGTTTTCCCAGGGGCTGAACTATAGCAAGCGGAATTATGCAGTGTGTATTCTTTTGTGACTTTCTTTAGCTCATCGTCGTATTCGTAGATTTATCGGTGTTGTTCTTTATTCAATTTCATTGCTGAATAGACTTCCACATTTAGTTATCTTTTTCAGTTTTGATTGACATTTGGGTTATCTTCTCTATAATTTTCAAGCTCAAAAGAAAAGACAGACATTTCATCCAGCAGATCTACTCAAGAATGAATATCTTCAGATTGTTCCTCAGCTCATCCTTCAGAAAGAATGAGAGCAGCCTTAATTGTTTAACCAAGAAAGACATTTTCCTTTGGACTTCTCATTGATTTATTTTCTTTAATTTTTTTTATTCACTTCCCTCAGTCAACAGGTTGCTTTTCTTTGCTACTTTATATGCCTTCACATTGTGAAGTATTGTAGCCCAGAATAAGATCCCTGAGGCCATAATCTAACTCAAACCCTTTGTTTTACACACAAGGAAACACACATTGTGCTCATTTTAAAATACGTTTTAGTACCTCTGAGACCTATAGATGGTAACTTGGTCATTGGAATAGGAGTTTTAAATGTTCCATTGTCTCTGGCAGCTGGTTAATCGTATGTTTAAGAATAAAGCATTGCCAGCATTTCTCTGCAGGGCAAATCTACTCTATATGAGACCCATACTGAGTGCCACAAAGATGTTGCCAAACGTCTAAATGAATTTTTCCCTTCCTCATTATTAATCACTATACAGCATTGCTTTTAAAAAACCACCCCAGGCCCCAGTACTAGGAAAGGAAGAGCCCATGAAACGGCATTATTCTCCCAGCACATACCAGTAATCGGGCCAAGCAGCAAAGGCATTTCTTTATTGTAAGGACCTTGGCGACGCAGTTAAAAGGCATCTTCCTGTTCTCCAATATTGCCATTAATATGTAAAAGCTTAAGCTTGCTAAAGGGATTACTGCACATCCTATCTGATGGTAAACTGGCACTGCAATGATTACATGTATCTTTTTGTCATTTTCTCATAAAACATCTTACTCTTGAACAGTATAATTGGCCTCTTATTAATGTTAATGATTAAATCGGCATAAACGTAACATACTGTTTTAAATGGAAGGCATGTTTGCAATCTCGCGGGTCTTGAATGTATGCTCTACAGCATGGCCATTATATTCTGTGTGTGTGTGTGTGTGTGTGTGTGTGTGTGTGTGTGTAAACACACATAATGTATAATTATAAATATAAGTATATGTTATATATAATATATACATATTATGGTAACAGGAAGCACAAATTTCACAAGTGGGTCATCGAGTGTGATAGTAGAGACACCATACTTTCAACCTTGCTTCATGGATCCATATATTCTAGCTACTGGAGATAAATTGCCATGTATCAGCCAATGGTTCAGTGCATATACCATTGCCCAGAAGACAGTGTCTTAGCCATGCAAAATGTTGCCCTCTAGCCAATCAACACCTTAGTTGAGCTTTCAACTGGCTGTTCTACCATTTAATCCAGCAAGCTACTTCTGAGTGATGAGGTACATAGTAATCCTTTGGTCATGAGTTTATTTTCACAGTTTTTTGTTTTTGTTTTTGTTTTTTGCCATAAAATGGGTCCCTTGGTGGAGGCAATTTGTGGGAAATATAATGTTAATGAATGAGATGATGATGCTAATGGAGGCACTGCAAGCAGACGAGGTAAACCCATATCCAAAATATGTGTTGACTCCTATAAGGATGAACTGCCACCCCATCCCAGGTGTAAGGGGTTAGACGTAGTTGACCTACCACCATGTGGCTGGCTGGCTTCTCTGAGGAATAGTGGCAGGCTGAGGGCTCAGTGTACTTCTCTGCTGCTGGCAGGTTGGACTCAGCCATGGCAGGAGCCAGCTTAGACTTAATGAGAGAGATTCCTGGTATTGGGCCCATGCACAGCTTCAATCCCTTCTACTCTGATCACTTTATTCATTAAGCAAGAATCAAAATGGCTAAGAAGGGAGGCTGACTGGCATTCACAGGATGAGTCAACTCTTGATCTGCTTGTTAAGAGCCTCTTCTGTGGAGGTCATTCACATGGGGCTCAAAGGTACACACGTGTTGTGCCACTCCCACGGGGTTTCCACATACCTGTTCTCCAGACTTCCTTGTCATCATTCTTTCAGTTCTGTTCCTTCTAAATCCCCTCACTAACCAGCCAAACTATTTGCTTTTGCTCAGGAGCTCACGTACATACCATGTATATATGTCAAGCCACTTCTTTCTCCACACAGAGTGGACAATTCATGTGTAATTAGGAGACCATAACTAATATTCATCATCCCCCTCCTTCACCACCTGTTTTCAATTTCTGCTGGTCTAAGTGGATTGACTGGTGGGGTGATCCAGCCTCTCACCTCAAAGGGACCTGAATCCCTGCTTACCATGCCACTCTCAAGCCATAGCTACTGTACTTGTCCATTTGTTGTTAAAACTGAGTGTGGAAGCACCAAGAGACACATCAGTGGGTATACTGAGTGGCAACCATACCCTTCCCTGCCCTTGTTGTGTAGCAGTGCTCCTGGTAATTAACCATCTCATAGCTTCCTGCAAGTCAGACCTCGCCTAGCACCACTCTGACCTGGCCACTAATTGCAGTAATTGTACCTAAATTGCCTCTGATGTCTAAAAACAGCTAACTATAATCCACATTGAGAGAGCACAGCTTTGTAACAGCATCTTCACCACCATCCTTGCCCTGAGTTGGGAAAGAGGACAGCCACCACTGAGCTTCTCGATGATGCTGGTGCCCCCTCATCTTTTTTGAGAAGGTAGAACATATTTGGTTAGCAGGAGTTTTTAGACATATATAGTATACCCATTTTAGCACACCCGCTTCTTTGCGCCTTTTCATCTTTTCCTCTACCACCTGCCATGGCATCTCTGGTATTTCTTCACTTAGCATGGCCATCATTTTCTCCAAGCTTCCAGGAGAATCCCTAGCACTATATAGGCACAGCCTCTGGGGTCCTTAACACACTATTAAATCCTGTATCACAAGAGATTAATCCCATTTCAGTAAATGTCCTCTTATTCAATTTTATGATCTATTCTCTTGATTCAGCACCCTCAGGATCCAGTCCCAAGCATACTCTCATGGCCACACCTCCTTCTGTATTTAGTCTCTCCTCCTTAGCCAGCCTAGCACATCCCTGGCTGGGCATGATTTGAGACTTCTGCATGTTCTTCGATCGAGGGGTTCTATTATATACTGACAAGAGAAGGGACTCCTTCTGCAAGCCTAGTGACTAAGAGAATCTTGGAGTTCAAAGTTTCAGATACATATTCCCAGATAGCACTATCCCAAATCACGAGGCTCTACCCTGGCCTTGGCATAAAACTCCACAGCTTTCACGATTAGGTCCTGAGCCCTGGCCTCCATCTTTCTGCATGTTGTCTATAGGACATTAGGATCCACTTGACTACTGCCAAGCAGGCCCTCTGGCTTTCACATTTTGCATTGAATAAGTCTTTAGTCACCGGAGCCTGACATTTTCTCTCCTCAACTAATCAATGGCACTCAGTAATAGCCACACAATTCCATTTCTCTCACTCCTCTTACACAGTGGAGATATTGCATCAGACAATGCATTCCCTTCCACTGATCTTCCACACAGTTTACTGCTTGTGGAAGTTTTAACAATTGTACTGTGACAGCATGCTAGGGCTAACCATATTCCACCTACTATCAGTGACAGAGCTCTTATTGCTAGTTGGCTAATGATTGATCCGGCTCCAAAGTTCGATTTTAGAATCTGGTTCCTAGGACACTTGTGGTATCAACAGTCTTGGGTTCCCTGGAAACACACTCTGAGATGAAAACCTTTGCATATGAAAGGTTCATTGGGAAGTGCTATTAGGAGATACATCTGAGGGAAATAAAGAGGAAGGGTTGAGCAGAGGATGAAGTTGACCCAGAATGCAATCATCTCTGGGGCCTCAGTTGATTCAACAGAGAGCTCTAGAACCAAGATGGCCCTTCTGAGTTGTTTAAAATTAAGGCAGTGGGGCCAAGACTTTGTACCTCCACATCTTCAGTTATTAGCCAGAGGCCACCAGGGAAGGGGCGTAACCTCAAGTGAGGCATTTCTCAGTGATAGACACATCTATGAGCTGTTAGCCTCCAATATTCCCAGCAGCGGGCGCATTGGCCTTGGACAAAGGACAAGGGCAGAACAACACAGTATCCACTACAGACAGGTAAGAGTTTCCACCTGATCTTTGCTATTCTCAATCCCATTATCCCCATTTGATGGTAAAGAGCCGAGTTCCAAGGCAATATCCTCCTCTCTAAAACTCAGCATTACTATACAATACAGTCACTACCAAATTTATCAAAGATGCACGTGCCTCCCTCACCAATGAATTTCTTATTACTAAAACAAAGGGAGTGTCCTTTTGACTCTCCCAGGGAATATAGTCAGCTAATGGATTATAAGTTTATACATCATGAATCTATTCTAAAATTCTCACATCCTTGAGCTTTCTGACCTCTTCCTCTATGCCAAGGAAATCTGATATCTCCACCTTATTTCAGAAGGAATCTTCAAATCCAGGTGTTAAGGAACTACCCCAGAAAACTCTCAGACTAGCACCACAAGCACTTGACACAATATTGAGTTCTTGGGTGAAGATTCTCATGTCAATAAAGTTAGCATTATACTCCACCTCCTATTCTAAAAGCTTCAAGATATTTTCTACTTGCGTTCTCCCTTTTTCTGACAGTAAGGCAAGACAGTACGACGGTCAGATCTTACTATTCCTTTGAAGAACTGGGAGCAGAAATAAAGCTATGGATCCTTTCAAAAGCCACAGAACAACTGCTTATTTCCTAGTCTTGGTCCACAGGCCATGCACCTGGAACACTGTGATTATTGATTTCTCACTCAGCCCATCATCTCCAAAGAAAAGTAGATAAAAGCAATTTACACAACAGTTCTGAAGAAGCAACTTGCTTGTAAAGGTTATGCCTGGAATCTATCAAATTGCAGGTGTATTTGTATATCAAGTTTCACTGCCTCCTGACCAGGCAGTAATCAGCCTGTACACTTGACCCAACCCGAGAGTTTCTGAAAGTAAAACATGGAGCCCTCCAGCATCACTCAAATTATTTACGTGTCAATGATATTCTCACCACTCTCGTCAGCATCAGGTTACTCAATTGAGTATACATTTTTCCCTCGAAGTTCAGTCAGAGGTTAACTTCTTCAAAGGCAACTGTCAAAATCTGACATCATGTTTGGTTTGCAATGTGATGGTAACACTAAACTTACAAATGTGCTCCCCTCACTAAATCTTCGGGTCATGGTGGAATCGACATGTTTGAGTTCTGAGCAAAAGCTCGCCCGTGGCAGCTTGCTTGGGAAGTGAGGTTCACCCCAGCTGGTAAAACACAACAAACAAACGCGATTTAAAATAATTAGTTCCCATGCAGAGTGATCCATGTAGAGCATTTGCCTAGATGAGATGTTTGAAGCTTTCTTTCATGTAAAGAAGTGGGCTGATGGGCAGAAAGAGGAGGCTTGAGATACAGGTTGAGAAAAGAGGCCGGAATTTTCTGACATATTGTAAAGCAGAGCTAAGAAAAGCAAGAGTTGGCTTCAAGGTTCCAGACATGCTGAAAGAGCATATAAGGCCAAAATTTCCTGTGAATTAAAAGTTTTACTCCATTCGAGTATCTTTCAGCGGTCCAATCACTTCCATTTCACTTGAAAATTTGTTTTATTTGCTAGCGTTTTCCAATTAGGAAAGCTTGCTGTGATCTTTCTTACTTAAAGGCAGTGTTTATTTTGATACTAAGGATGAATTAAGTTTTGGCAAAAGTTTCCCCAGGCCAAGAGCTCTTGCGGGATGCTAGCTTTTGCCCATTGAGCTTATTTGCCAGAAACATTTGGAACCAGTGGGATGGCCAAAGCAGCCAAAGCATTTTTGCCTCACAATAGATTTAACTAAGAGAGGTCAGACCCAAACACACTCAAAACTAGAACGTGAAGTGCAAGTGCACCTGGAGAATTATAATTATTCAAATATGTCGGATTTATAGAAGATACTTATTATAAGGGCATTGATGTAAGTTTAATTTCCAGTTCTCCAAGAAAACAAGATCTCAAGGCCCTTTTTGCTTTTACTATTTACAAAAGAGGTTATCTCTGAAGGAAGGAGTGCCATTCTTTGATGCATCCGAACCTGGATCTATTTTACAATTATGTTGAAAATTGTTAGCTTTCAAACATACTTACTGTATAGAAATAGAATTAATCTAGGTCTCACTTCATTTAATAGAGTTTGGAAGCCCTAATACCCATATAATTAATTAATAATGGAAGAAGAGTCCAAATAGCAGCCATTTCTAAAAGCTCTTCAGCATGATGAGCAGAGAAAGATAAGCATTTCATTAGTGCAATGACCACTCACATCTAATTCTTTGATGTGCCCTAGATAAGCAACTCTAAATGTAATTACAAGGGCATCCTTGGGAGATGGGTCCCACCTGTCATAAATAGAAATGACTCTCACGGTTTTTTTTTTTTTAATTCTCATATCTTAATTCAAATAGATTCCTATTGATTTGACTGCATTTTTATTTATGAAAATATTTAGAAGCCAATTAGCAATAACTACGCATCAGATAAACTTTTTGAACTGCTCTACCGCTCAAAGGTTAAAATGTGTAGAATTTTGTGTACCAACACTTGCTCTTGGGGAATTCTTTCTTTGATAACAGAAAATTTCACTAGACTTGGAATAATGAAGAATATTTAAAACCCAGACTGGGTTCTCCCTTCCAATCTATCTAATGCTTGGTTCTATTCTATTGCCTCCCCAAATAAGAGTTTCTAGCTTTAGAGTTCTTCCAATAATGAGTAGCATGATAAGCCCTCCTAAAATAATCTGTTCTACTTTTTACAAATATTAAAATTTTACATATATTAAATCCAAACCTTCTTCTCTATAATTTCTACCAATTCATCTATGCACTGTCTTCTGGAATCACACTGACTGAGCCTACCAAAATTCTCTTTCCCCAAGATAATCTTCCACAGTATTGTCAACCTTTCCTCACTGAGACCTTGACTGAAAAGCACTGTCCCGTCTCCTCACCCAGCAGAGCCAGCATTACCTTGAATGTACACAAGAGAAGTTTTAAAGACCAATGAGAAGTTATTTTCCTTTGAATCCCTTTGGCTGATCATAGCTCTGTTCTACAGCATAAGGTCCTGCTCTCTTCTCCAAACAATAAACTCATGAATGTGACCAGATAGAAGAATCTATGAGGATAGCATCAACATTTTGGGTGAGACTCATCTTTACAAAATTGTAAAGCTTGTGGAATGTTGACATGGAGTTTGACGATAGTGAAGTCTGAGCAAGGAACTGTAGTGGATGCTGGGACCTGCCAGCCCATATCCTTCTTCAAGAATGAAGAACTGATTCCTATAGCCATTGGCTGTCCATCTTCTTTGGGAATATTCTGGCCAGAGAGAGCTTTTTCACATCAGACAGTGCATATCCAGTGACTGATTGGTGTGCCAAAGCCCCCGACCCATCAAGGGGCAATTCTGAAGGACAATCTTCGCTTCAGAGCTCCCTGGAGGTCAACTGAGACCTTGACTGACCACAGCCCAGCTTCTCCCTCTGCCAAATCCTTTCTTTTGCCTTCCACAGTTGTTGATCCCAAGAGCACTCCCAATAAACATCCTGCATGTTAATCTCCATTTTAGATTTGGCTTCCCAGGGAACCCCACTTGTGACAGGCTCTGATCAGACCATCTTTAGCAAAGATATGCTCCTGTCATCTCCCCACTCACCTACCCCCATCAAAAAGTAGTATATTTCTAAAGGATGTTTCAGAAGATATATTTGAGAGTTGGGGAAACCTATTGCTAGCTTACCTCATCAAAAAATATCTCGCTTTCCCTTTTTTCCAAGTCTCCAGTTCTTATGCCTGTTCATTCTATTGCACTGGGAGTTGCTCAAGGGTAGAGCTATCTCTCATGCACCTTAGGTGCACCTATGGTGCCTAGCAGAGATCATAAGTGCTCAATATCAGACTTAATGCCTATTGTCTCATCTTATCCTCCTTAAAACCCAAATGCATTCAGGCATAGTGGGTTGAACAGTGGCCCTAAAGATATACACCAGCATCCAAATCCCCAGAACTTGTGCATGTGACCTTATTTGGAAAAAGGAACTTTGCAGATGTAATTAAGTTAAAGATCTTGAGATGAGATCATCCCAGGTTACCAGGGTGGGCTGTAAATCCAATGACAAGTGTCCTCATGACAGACAAAGAAGAAAAGACCCAGAGAGGCAGACAGGAAATGACAAGAGTGGAGTGATACAGTTGTGAGCCAAGGAATGCTTGGGGCTACCGGAAGCTGGAAGAGGCAAGGAAGAGAATCTAGTGCCTTTAAAGAAAGTGCTGCCCTTGAGTTCAGCCTTCTGGCCTCCAGAATAAAGAGAATAAATTTGTTGTTTTATGCCACCAAGTTTGTGGTAATTTGTTACAGCACCCTTGGGAAATTAATGTATTAGTTCTGGGAACTGGAAAATCCACAGGGTAGATTCTACCCATACTGTAAAATTTGTGTGTTGGGACTTAGATTTCAATACTGACTCCCAGACACCAACCATGCTGCATCCCCCTCTTTGCAGATGACCTTGGCAATGTGCGCACAAGGGAGGACATTGAAAGCACCCAGGAAATCTGCAGCAGTGGCTCTGGCACCTGTGGCCCAACCTTGGTCAAGCCAGGGTCTGAAGAAAGGCCAGAGCACCTAGACACCCTAGAAGAGAGAGATGGAGCCTCATTTAGGTGACTTTCCCAACATAAAGATTTCCTTGAGTTAATAATTCAACCGCTTAAAAAACAAACAAACAAACAAAAAAACCTCAAGAAAATGCAGTACTGTTAGAATCATAGGCCTTGTTGGAGTGGAAAGAAATTTTTAGCAATCACAGATCAACCTCTATTTTGGATGAGAAAATTGAGGCTGAAATGTGATGACTTGTAGCCATATGTCTAGTCAGGGCAGAGCCTGAAGTAGAACTCAGGAGCAAGAATTCTAGCCCAACATCCTTCCACTGCACCACACTTATATATATTCCTGGAACATCTCTCTCTTTGGTCATCTTGACATTTCTTAACAGTTACTAAAGAGGCTTGCTTATCTGTGTATTTCAAGTGAGCTATATAAAAGTACAGTATGAGTCTTAATTTTTAAAATAGCTGTGTTTTGGACAGATATTTAAAATTCCACACCAGTTTGCATCCTGGTGACATTCAGCTAGATGGAAACAGAAGCAAACAAACAAAAGGAAGGCTTAAGAATTGACCTCCCAGCTGCAAGGGAAAATGGCTTTGAGGCAGTTCACCCCAGCTAGGAAGAGCCAGCAGTGAAGCAGCGTGTCTACACCCTACACATACATATTCAGATGCTTTGTCAAAAAAGCCCAGTGCTGGAGCATTTCAATTAACAAAGTGGGATGGTTTACCTGATAAAATGCTCCCTGTGTGAGTGTAATTACATATTTATACCCCACAGAGATTTTTTAATTTCTGTTTGGTTTGTTTGCCTTGAAAGTGTTTGTCACTGGGAGTGTTCTTGATGTGCAATTTTAAAGTAGTGTTGGCCAACTGTGTGGCTTGTTTTCATTTCAGATGCATTACAGTGTGAAGATGATGCTTTTCCTCCTGTCTACACGTAATATTGATACTTCCACAAGAAGACAATGCATCAAGGAACAGGAAAAGCATTAAAGGAATACTGTCAAGTACCTGTCTTCTGCTTCTCACCTAGTGGTTTTCTCTTTTTTTAACCAAAAAGAGGCTACTAATTGAATCTAAAATGCTTGAAAATGTTTCCTTTCTCTGCAAGTTTACTTGTTTCCCATCTTCTGTTTATAAAGCTGTTCTTTCACCCCTACCCCAACAATATAGCAAAAAAAGCTGAAAAAACCTGGATTGTCCTCTCTGTGGTTCTCCACCCCTCTCTTCCCTGATGAATACACAAACACACAGATACAGACTGATGATCAATTGGGGTTGCTTTCATTCCATCACTAAGCAGCAGAGCTCCTGCTGTATCCTCAGTTCCATTGTTCAGCTTTGGGTATACAGAGATAACTCTCAGTCCCTGATCTCACGGAGCTGTGTGCTAGCAGAGTAGCTGGGCACGGACAGAAGCGATTACAGCCCAGCATAGCAAGTGCTGTAACCAAGGTGTGCGTGAGGTACAGTGGTGGCACCATGGAGGCAGAAATCAATTCTGCCCAAAGCAGGCTTCATGGAGGAGGAGGTGGCTCTGCGGTGGCTCTTAAAGAGATCACCCAGCAGACCTGAGAGCTCGCCAATGGCTCAGACCAGAGATAAAGCCTTGAATAAGACCAACATGGTCCCTGCATTCATTCTGGGGGGAAGCAGACAGTAAGGAAGAGAACAAACAAAAAAATAATAACTGCAGACTGTGATAAGTGCTATGATTGGAATAATGATGGAGATGAAAAAGGGAAGAAAGTCTCTTTATATGGGCTGGTCAGGGAAGCCTCGCTGAGGAGGTGACATTTGAGTTGAGACATGAAGAACCATAAGAAGCCGGTCATGTGCAAAGCTAAGGGATGAGCAAGTGTCAGGCCCAGGAAGGGGCTGAGCAGGCAAGGAATAGAGAAGAGGCAGGTGTTGCTGGATGCAGCAAGGAGGAGAAAGTGGGGAGCTCAGCTGGAGTAGATAACAGAATTGAGATTTGAAACCCATACTGAACCATTATGGTGCTCACTGATGTGTCGAGATGATGCAATTATCCACATTGTCCTTATAATCCATTCCTCTCCTATGGATTTTGCTCATTTGGGGCCTTCATTTTAAGAATATGACTGGTATTTTCTCAAGAGGAATTAAACATCTACATTCATTCTCTTTTGATATCCTAAATCGCCTAACACAAGTGTGAAATTTAGAAACCCATAGCCCTCCACAGAAATAAAAGTTCATATTCTATGCATGTGCACTTCCTTTAAACTGTCATTGGCTCTAAATAGGATTTGTTCCACTGACTCCTAGTTGAAGATGTGCTTAGTAATCCACCAGCTATTGTAAAGAATCAACTTGTGGTCTCTCTTATTGGTATGCAGGCTATGACATCATTTTAAATGGAGGTGTGTGAAGTTCGAATGCTTGGGAAGTTTTCTGTATAAATCAATAATAATAATAATAATAATAATAATAATTGCTTATTTATTCACTAGGCCACCTGGAATACAGTCATGTTATTTTACTCAGCATTCAGGGAAATACAAGGTTTTCATTTTCTCTCTTTTTTGGAAGGAAGCATACTGCTGAGATTATTAAAGAAAATGCAAATCTCCTGGCTGTTTGGGAAGGCTCCAAAAGAATGAAAGTGAGCAGTTGTTACCAGCAGTGTTTGGATGAAACTGTAAAATATTTGTCTTTAAAAATGTTTGTTTAACTGAGGAGAGTTTACACAGCTTGTGGAGAATTATAGTGGAAGAAATTACATCTTGCCTCCACCATCATCCACGTCTCTCCCTGCCAATTGTCCCCATTTTAGTCTGCTGGAGCATTAGTGATGCTTAAAATGATCAGAAAGAAATATCAGCACTTCCTGTTAAGATATGGAAGAATGCAATTAGCTCAAAATGAGGAATTTGCTTACCTCCTGGTATACACACATTTAGAATAATTTCATCTAAAATAAGTTTGTTGATCAGATTTATGTTCCGCTTTCTCTTTGCCCACTGCTACTGAACAGGGCAAAGAATATTTTTAAAGTTCCTAAAACTACTGACCCTTTGGCAAGCACAGAACTCTGTACCCTACCAATGTTCAGTAAATATTTATTGACTAAATTTTAAAAAGTGAATACTTCTATAAATTAGTGATCAGTTAGTGATTAATGAATTTATTTAAGTGCTTTTTGGGGGAAAGAACTCCACTTGAAGCAGAGGTAAGGTAATGAATGTCTAGATTTCTTTGTAACATTCTCCTGTCTCTTCCTCCCAAAATTCCTTCCTTACTGTCAGCCATCCCTAGAAATGGACACCACAAGTCGCAGCCAGTAAGTAATGGGTGGGTCAGAGTGTAATGCAATGGCCCCTCTGTGCCATGTTTCTAAAGTCTAAGTCATAATACCCCCTTTAACACTTTCTTCTTCTCATATTAATATAGAAACTATGAATCACACCAAAGTATATCTACTCCTTATCATATGGAGATGATAATGCAGCCAGGAAAGATACGACAGTACCACATTGGGCTGCCTGCCAAATTGCTGTTTATGAGGCCTCTGGTGGTTCTAAACCAGATCATGGGTTTCACGTGGGGAAGCTTTTTTAAAAAGCTCATGATTCTTGGGTTCACCCTCAGAAAAAATCTAATTGAGCCTTGGTGAGACCTGGGGGTCTAAATTTTTTTAAAAGAAAAATTTCCTTTCTTAGGATCAGCCATGTCTGGGAAATATTTCTTCACATTGCAATAGTGTGGTCCTAAAGAAGCATTCAAGCACATATAATACACAATATGAACACAAATACAGGAGATATTATGAAGAATATATTTGGTTTCCTGTGAAGCAGATACTTAGCTGACTAAGACACTGATGATGAGATTCTAGATTTCACTCACTTTATGTTGATTGTTCTACGATGGCCTGGAAAACAACTGAGTTGTTTTAAAATAAGCACCTTTCTTCTCTATCAAGGTCAAACCTTTTACTTGATGTATTTAACTAACCATGTAAAATATTACATCAGCAAGCCTACGAGGCACTTAGAGATATATTCACATTTGCATAATGTCCTCTGTAAGTTAGTCTTTGGTCCTTAAGGGTGTTTAGAATAACTGCATGCAAGAATATATTTAATCCAATCTCATTTTAGCTTTTGCTCTTTTAAGATTTCAAAAATTAATAAATCCTCCTGATACTCCAAATTACCATGAGCTTTTATAAGCATAACTTTGTAACTTTAACCCATTTATGAACATACCCCACAGGCAAATGTACTAATGAATAAGAAATAACATTAGAAGTTTAAAAGATGGTCTCTTTATGAAGTAATGTAAGAAAATCCTGTTAGCTGGATCAAGTACAAAAGTGCGATTTCTTAAAAAATAGAAAATCCGTCACAAAATTACATGTAATTACAATAACCAAAGGATAGAAAGTAAGAATAGTTGAAGTACCATGCATTATTTAACTTAGTACATGTTATCACTTGCTTGCATATGGATGAAAGCAGGAAGAAAGGAACCGACAAACTCACCGCCTGTGGCTAAAAAAATTGTGGTATTTTGTACCTGACTTCCTGGTATGTGAATTCTTGACCGAAGCTATCAACACACCTGACAAGTAGACTGTGCTTCAAGCTCCTTCAGTCATTACCTCATGGCCCCCCCTCTTCTTTCTCACTGCTGATCTTGTTATAAGGTTGCATTCTAGAGTAAAGGCAGTGCTAATGTCTCTTTCAGAGCCCAATGAAATGCTAGAATCAGTTTGATCAACAAACTGGACCTCTTCTCTGGCAAAGCAGCAAAATTATATCGAGTTGTGTATTATTATTATAGGCATGCCTACATGGGAATTTCTACCTTCCAAACCATTATGTAGTGATTTTACTCACCACAAAAAATACCATAAATACCGCATTGCAGAAAGGCCTATTCCACATACTACAAATATACTGATGAGGACACAGAGGGGAAAAAAATCACTCCCCAGTGTCACACGGCTAGTTCTCACCCTAGCAGAAAATAGAATCTGGATTTACTGAGATTCCAATCTTCTATGGTTCACTGAAGTGATATCCAAAACAAGGAAGAAATGTTGCCATAAAGAATTTGAAAGGAAGAAAAACAAGAAATGATATTACTAGATAAGCTATAAATACAGTGCAAGAGTCCAGCGTATGGACCGTCAGAGTCTTAATGATAGAAAAGAATATGTGGCATATCTGTGACTGAGATGGCCAGAATCAGTCTGGCCCTGGGAAAGATGGAGAAGTAGTGATTCAGTAGATGTTTCTAGATTGCAAAAGTGGAGGCTGACTTCTGTATGCCATTCCTGGAACAGGCACACTCGTAAGTTGCTGACAATCTTGCTGGAAGGCTCCGTGGTCATCAAAAGTTTTTTTATTCCTCATGCTTTAAATAAAACCGAAACAAGAGTAAAAACTTATGTTCAAAAGCTAATTGCAGACTTATTTCTATGCTGAAAAATTAGGAGTAACTTAAATATTCAACAACTGGAAAACAGTTAAGTAAATGATGTTATATTCATGTGATAAAATATTTAATGTCATGGGCAATGTGTTTTCTTTATAATATTGAGTGGAAAAAAGTATATAAACATCTAATAAAATGATCTCCAATGAAAGACATTAAAATGCTAATAGTGGTTTTATTTCTGAATAGTCAATGATGGGGTTTAGTTTTCTGACATTTTTCATATTTTCCAAATTCTTTACAATGAGCATGTATTACTGTTATAATCAGAAATATAATAAACTTCTAAAAAAAGTCATGCTGGATTATTTTATTGTCTTTGGAAAAATGAGTTAGTATTGTTTAATGAGTAATAATAGTACGTGTAAGGATGTTCATTGTAACATTATTTGTAAAAGTGAAAATTTAGAGAAAACAAATATCAGTAGGAAATGGACAAATGAATTAATAATAAAAATTGTCACTGTTATAATTGTTTGTATTATTAAATAAGTAACATATATTGGTCCTTACCATGTGCTAAACACAGTTCTAAGCACTTCAAATGTCTTGACCTTTTTAATCTCCACCATAACTCTTTGAATTAATATTATTATTAGCCTCATTTACAGTCATATAATATACATTATATCCAGCCTTTATAGATGTGGTCATCTGATGTGCTGACGTGGAAAGATGCCCATTATATATTGTTATGCAATAAAGAAAATCATAAAAGAGAATATTTAGGATGATTATCTTTTTTGCTTTTAAAAAGGTGTATACAAAAATATTTGTAAGCATTTGTATGTAAAAAAGGTCTGAAACTACAAACTAAATTATTGATAGGGCTTCCTCCTGGGGAATGAGAGTGGAAGTGATGAAGAGAGATAGTTTCACATTTTACTTCATACACTTCTAAGGTTTTATTTAAAAATAAATATTTACTCTTGTAAATACTCTCATAATTAAAATACAATTATGGTTTAAAAGAAAACTAAGAACAAAATTAGTATACTTTTATACAATACCTAGAGAGACAAAATATAGTCCAGCTGGAAAATAACCACAAGCCAATAACAGAAGTTGATGTGTATAAGCCAAGAGACGCTTAGTATTATCTTAGCCAAGACTATATAGATAAAAAAGTGGGAATCTGCGTGAGCAAAGTTACTCAGAGAAGAATGAGAACTACAAGTTTAGAGGGTATAAAGAGAACAGCTTGATAAGGCAAAGGTTATTTAAGTAAACAAAGGAAATCAAAAGTCTGTTTATATCTGGGGCTTGATCCAATAAGCAGCAGGTAACTACTGTGAGCTCTAAGACAAAGACATTACATGGTAGGTAGGTCACAGAATATTAGAAAAATTTATCTTAAAGATGATTCAGATGGCCTGGAAGGAAAAGAACTCATAGATGGTTAGACCTATTTCAATATCAAGACATAAGATAACTAGAACCAGGACTAAGAAATGTAGAGGACATTTTTGTAGAGGAAATATAGACAGATTTGTCTTTGTCAGGCAAGAGGGCTGGGATCTCAACCTTCAGAGGGCCCTACATGTCACGAAATTTAAAAAAATAAATAGTAAAGAGCATGGACATGTCTTTCTAAATCCAATGCTCTGAGCCGATACGATGCAACCCACAACTCTAAATCTCCATTCAGCTAATACCTCTTAGGTCCCAGTGAAATGTTTTTGTACCTTTCTTGGCCTTGCCTTACCCTTAAAACAAAATGCAGTGGTGTTCAGGCACCTGCGTCCAACACCATGAAGGCTGTTGGCTGTGCTACTGCCTAGCTTAAGCATCTGGAGTGCTTAGGTTCAAGAACAGACAGTAACTTATAAGAGCCCTCCTCTCAGTATAAATGCAATAGACTTTTCCTAGTAACATCGAGAATCCATTTTCTCGCTTCTCTTTGTGTTCCAGTTTGTGCTTTCGGAGTCCTTTGAAGTAGTGTGTATTTAAAACAATTGCACGTGGGAACTGAAGAACATTTTGCAATATGAAACAATTCATTTAGTCTTATATTTGAGGATCTAGATATAACATGTATATAATAAAGGTTTTTCACTATGGTTAATAGTTTCATTTTGACAAGAATAGTTAATGAAATTGAATTCACTTTAAAAAATTAAATTAGGTTAGCGTTAAATAATTTTGATTTAAAATATTGCAATTCATTATTATTTGCATTTTATCTTTTACCTTTAATAGTTAAATTTAATATTTTAGAAGAAAACTTTTTCAAAAACACATTGAGAAATAATTTCAATTTTGCAAATTAATTTAATTTTATTTATTTATTATTTTTTATTTTTTTAACATTTTATTTATTTTTTTCCCACACCCTCCTCCCACCTCCCCTCTGGTAACCACTAATCAAATCCATTGTCCATATCCATGAATCTGTTTGTTTGTCCTGTTCATGCAAATTAATTTTAATTTTCCAATATTTAATTTATATTTTGCTGAAAATAAATTTAAATTTTATACACTTGAATACATTTTATTTTTAATCTTTTGGATTATCCCTGTTAATAGAATAAAAATTATGTGAAGATCTCAATTATAACAACATAATTGGTGATTTTGCTAAAAAGACAAAATAAATTTTATTAAATATAAGCATAACTTATGAAATAGGTATATATTTATTTTACCACTCATCTAAACATTGTCAGCCCATCCACAATACATCCAGACAAGTTCAATTGTTGTAGTTAAATTCAGTCATCTTTGACATTTTGCCATCTTTCAGTCATACATAAACCATAGCTTTACTCACATTATTCTATTATGTCATTATGAATGTATTATTTGTTCAGGCAAAAGGGGACATATTTTATTCAGCAGTCTGTGAGCTTAATTTTTTATAACTTTTAAGTATTTAGACACAGGCTATGTGGGCCACTATTATTTTACTCTTGCCCTGAGTCCATCGAGTGATAGGGGCTTTCCTGTATTCCAGGGCCATTAATAAGAAAGATATGGGAGCAAAGGAAATGAGCCAATAAAGATTAAAAAAAAAAAAAAGATTATGTATATGGTAGTCCCACTGACAAAAAGAGAAGTTGGATTGGGCAACTCAAATCCATCTGTTATTCCATATAGCTTGGCGCTTATAAGTAGTTACAATCAATCATAAACCTGAAGTCGTAAACTGAAAAAGTACAAATCCAGCATCAGTATCATCAGTCAGGAATAATAAGAGGATGACCTCAGCATCATCCCCTTCAGGACACCACTTGTATGGCAATCCTCGCTGGGCAGTGACTGGAGTGGACAGACACTCTATTCTGTTGGGTAGAATTAGACTTAGGTATTTCTACTATGAACAAGTCTAGAATGGTTCTTTAACTGAGATTTCAGAAACATAGTCATTATTTCAGAATTTCTGTATCACACCATGGGGTGGCTGGAAACAAATTTTATTAGAGTCTCTTTATCTTTTCTGTTACTGTTCTCTGAAAATCACTTCCTTTGCTCTTAAGTAGCCTATGCATCGAGGCAATGTCTTAATTATGTGGGCTCAGGTGACCTCATTTTCATGTTCCTTTCATTTAATATTGAGGCTACATTCTTCTCTTAGGTTACCTGACACTTTAGAGAAAGGGACCACCCACTGTCTCAGGTCTACTTCTTGACTGGTCACTTTTTCTTTTTCATCACATTCACCATCCAGGTGATCATGGCCAACGGCTATAGTAGCCGCACACTGACGGTTTTCATGGCCTCAGTCCTGCTGGTCTGACGGACACTACTCCCCTCCGGCTTTGTCCTACGTGAGGCAGGTCTGTATATGGTCCCCACAGACTGGAGAGGAAAAAGAACAGGATCTCAGCGAAGAACCATGAGGAAGACTACCCTCACCCAAACAGATAACATAGGCTTTTCCTTCCTTTCAGGTCCCTATGCCCCAACCACCACTCCCTAAGTCTTTGGAAAATGTCTGGGGTCAAAGCAATACTTTCTGCAACTCTGACCCAAACAGGGCAGTCTTTCAATATTTTTTTTTTTAACTTTTTAATAGACTGTTCTTTTCATTATATGAGGTTAAGATGTAGTATCCTTAACCCCTACTCAAATTCAATTTATCTTGCTATTTAAATTCAGTTCAAGTCAGTTTAGAGAGAGAAACAAAAGGGATATACAACATCGAAGTACTCCCAAGTTCAAAACGACCCATTTCTGGGATAAGGTTTATTAATATGAGTGTTCCCAGTCTCTGCCCGCATTCCCATCCACACACCCTAACAGCTGAAAGAATTTTGGCCACTTTTCCCCATTCTCTCATACTCTAAATATATTTTGGCCTTGCCAAACTAGTTTGGACTCTTTGCAAGACAAAATTTGAGGAATAAGTAGACAGAAAAAGGACCCAAATGAAAAAGGACAATGGTAAAGGATCTCGCTAGCAAAGTCACTTCCATTGCTCATCTACATTTTAAAAAAAGCTAGACAATGGGTAATACTGAAAATTTTTTTTAAAGAAGTATGAATGTTCTACACAATAAATAATAATAATAATTAAAAAAAAAAACAGAGAAAAAGAGGAGCAGGGGACAGAAGAGAAAATATCATGGTAGGAGGTGTCTAGAAATTACTTCCAAGGTAATGAGAGTCAAAAAGAAGAGAGGAGATTTTTGTCACTGTGGGACATGAAATATATCTCCTAAAAAGTTGCAAAGTGATGTAGGCAAGAATTAGAGTTCTTTAATTTCTTGTGGTTGCCGGGTTTCTCAGAATATGACTCTTCACTGAGATCAAGCTACTTGGACCTTAGTCAATACTTTTTTTCTTTCAATTTTATTGAGATGTAATTGATAAACAATATTGATAAGTTAAAGTATAGCATAATAACTTGACTTTCATATGTTGTGAAATGATTACCATGGTAAGTTTAGTTAATATCCATCACTTCATATAGTTATTTTAAAAAAAGAAACTTTTTTTAAATTTGCGATGAGAACTTTTAGAATCTACTCTTTAAAACTTTCAAATTCATCACACACCAGTATTAACTACTGTCACCATGCTGTACATTACATCCTCAGTACTTATTTATCTTACAACTGGAAGTATGTACCTTTTGACCACCTTCAACCAATTCACCCACCCCCCACCTCTGATAACCACTAATCTGATCTCTTTTTCTGAGTTCATTTTTTTATGTGCGTGTTTTTTTATTTTTATTCCCAATATAAGTGAGATCATGCAGTAGTTGTCTTTTTCTGTCTGACATTTCACTTAGCATAATGCCCTCAAGGTCCACCTATGTTGTTGTAAATGGCAGGATTTTCTTCCTTTTTATGACCGAATAATATTCCATTGCATATATATACCACACCTTCTTTATCCATTCATCAGTCGATGGACACTTAGGTTGCTTCCATGTTTTGGCTATTATAAAAGTTAACACTTAAGTTACCTACTTATAGAAGCCTATGTTTGGAAAGATCTCATCAACTCCCTTTTAACATTCCACAGATTAGAACTCTACAGACAGAAAGAAGAACAGGGGAAAAGTCACTGAAATGTGTTCAGACAACAATGAAAATTCTACTTGACCTAGAGATGGGTCCTCAAGGTCTCAGATGCACTCAACGTTTCCCACTGACATGCTTTTCTTCTTTTTCTAAACTCTTAGAAATCTTTTGGAGCTACATGTCTACTTTCTTACTTTTCCTGAAAGAAATTTAAAATTTTGAAATGATGACCTCTTTCTACGTGAGAAACTTACTATCTGATTTCTTGCCATGTTCTGTTCTTTGGACTGATGGTCGATCCACAAATGTTCTTTGTATTAGATCATTTATCTATAGATCGATAAAAATTTTTTATTTTTGCTGTTTTCTGATGTGCGTTTTTGTGTTTCACAATAAAAAGGTTAAAAATTATTAAAAGCAGAAAAAGTATTTTTAATAATTTTTAATCTTTCTATTGTTGTTCATTAATATTCAAAACTCAAATTAAAATTCTGAGGGAAATGAAAGGGCACCCTAATTTATTCTCCTCAATAATCTGAGAGTTGGGGGAACAACTTTAAAATTTGAAAACACTCAGGTTTTCACATTCACTGTTCCTCTCTCACTCAGTTGAGAAATACGGAAAAATAGTGACTCATTTTACAATAGCCTTTACACATTTAGAATTTAGAAAAATCCTGGAAATACTTTACCAAATACTACCCAGATGCATTTTTCTCACTTTACTATTTTAAACTTAATAATGCGATCTGGATATTTGCTTATAGCTCTGTCATGTTTATTGTTTCAAGAAGTGTAGATTACCATCTGTCAGAGTTTGCAATCAGATTCCAAAACAGGGGGCCGAACTCTAAATAAGAACCCATTGAAATTGTTATGACCCATTTTCACGAGGATATAAAACTCTAGAGGCGGCCACAGTTTATGTATGCCAGATTTGGGGATAAAATCCCTTTTGGTCTGTGAAGAGGGTTGAGATTTTAATCAACTATTTTCTTGCTCATAGAATCCCATATGGTGTTGGGTCATTTTGAACATGGGAATACTTTGACGTTGCATATCACTTTTGTTTCTCCCCCTAAAGGAAATCCAAAACACCCTCTATTTGAGGAGCTGCACTGGATGGAAGCTTCTCCCAGGAGCCTGTTGATATCTGCTGGCAAAGCCACCCGAGCAAGTCACGCGTGAGTAGTCTCCTTGCTAATGTTTTGGCATGTCATGATTATGCACTGCTAAGTCTTTGTCAGGAACAGACCTGTTGCCAATGTTTGTTGTTCGTGCCTGTTGTTATTTTCTTTTTTTCTCCTCCCCTATAGCAAACATGCTCTGTTGTAAATGATAAGGGGAACGAGTAAGGAAGCTAAAGGTTGCTGTCCTTCCCTTTGGCTCGCAACAGCAAAGGGAGATGAGGTACAGGACAGGGAGAGAGGAGTGTATCAAACAATCTCAATAAAAGAAGTTCATTGGTATGAATCTGCAAGTCTAAAGCAGTTGTATGCCACCTCGGCTGCACATTAGAATCACTCAGGAAGATATGAAAAGACGGATGTCTGGACCCCTCCCCCATGCTTTAATGTGTCTGAGGCTAGCATCAGGGTTTTTTTTTAAGTTCATGACATAATGCTGATGTAAAGTTAAGGTTGAGAACCACTGCTCTAGACTTAGTGAGCCATCATCATGACGATCTGCTCTTTAATCATTCAACTTTCACTCAGATTCATTGAAGTATACCTTCTCGGTCATCATGGGACGATGTTACATCCATCCAAGACCTGCAAGCCCAGCTAGTCTTGCCCTCTCTTTTGAGGCAGCTGTGATGTGACAGAAAGAGCACTAGATCCAGGTCCAAGGACTGACTATCCTATTCATAGTTAAATGAACTATGACAAATCATGAATAAGTTAGAGCATCACTCTGAGTCTCTTTTTTCTAAGATACTGGACCTTGGGGAAATTCAGTGACCATTAGGTTTCAGGCATGTGGCAAAACATAGTTGCTCAGTAAATATTTTTGTCTTTGTTTCTGTTTCTATAGATGAGGGCACTGCACCCCAAAGAAATAAACTGCCTAGAGCTCTTTCTTTTATGTCTGAGGCCACAAGATTTCTTGTTTGGGTGTAGATTTTTTTAAATAATTGGACCAATTGACAACATATCTTTTAACTCTATCCATTGGTCACCCCTTATCTCCTTCCCTTATCAACATACAAACACATGTAATCACAGATATGGTTCAAGAGGATCCACAATCCAGGAGCAAACAGATATGTTAACACTGCCTCAGAATTTCTAGGGTTTGGACTACTCACCAAATCATAGCTCTGAAAACATTCCATTTTGGGGTCCCGGACAATCTATCTACATCTCCTCCTCTATCTCTTCCATCAACAAAATGGAAAAATTCCACTGGAGATTAATTCTTGCCTGCATGGCACTTTAGAGATTAAAATGCACTACATAAAAAAAAAGCAAAGCATTAACCATGGGGAGGAATAGGAAAATCACCAAAGAAAGAGGTAATAACAAGTGAATCAGCCAAAAGGTAAGCCTTTGCTAAAAATGAGCTACACGATTGATATAAACTTAATTTTCTTGTCTTGATCCCTGGAGTATCTGTAGTTTACCTGATTGAGACTTAACCTAAATCAAATTTCCAGGCAAAGCTGCTGTGTTTATATAGAGGGCAAGCCCATTTTTCAAATTAGAAAAATCCAAAGTAACTTAATTCTTAGGTGAGCATTGGGCCACTTTTTCTCTCTTTTCCTGTCTGTCTCTGTCTCCCTGTCTTTCTTACTCTCATTTGTTGACCTTCACTTTCAAACATGTCACAGTTGATGGTTTTTTAAGTCATACATTAGTACAGCTAAATATCTACCAGTGGAAAAAAAGCTTTTTCTCTTCAGTACTGCCAAAAGTGCTTAGGGGCTATAAAATATTTTTAAAACAGAAAACATTGCCAGGTACCAATACAGACTCTTGTCCCTTACTACCATTCAAAAAATAATAATAAAAAATTCCAAAGTTCCCCAAATGAATCTTATTTGGTCAAATACATGCTAAATCAGATACATGTTTTCTAGAAAACTGTAACATCAGCTGGGAGAATATTCTTTACTTGATATTATAAAGTTTGTCTTTCCTGAAAGTCCTTCATTACCCCTTGGGACAACTACAGTTCACTTTTCCAGAAAGACCCAAGCCTATCTTCTTTCAAGAAACCTCTGCTGCTACGACCTACACTGCAGTACCTCCTCTTCAAGTTCATGAAGTAAAAAATAACAAAAAAAAAATTTTAAACACTAAAAGACAAATTTAAAAATGACAAAGATAATGATTGGCTGCCGTTGTTTGCCCAACACTGTTCTCAAAGATGGTCGTAGATGGGAAGACAGGTTGCTTGGAAGGGAAAGGGGACCCTATGCAGGCAGCTCCACCAGGAAGCAGGGAAGCCAAAGGTGGTCTCCATGTCTCCAGTTTTCCTAGATCAAGCTAACAAAATGATAGCCAACTATCTGGGAGATTCCTGGAATCACTGTCTCTTTCCTGGAAGTCTTGTCAGCCACAGGGCCCAGAATCATTCCACGTATATTCAAGCTGGAGAAAACAACTGCCACCAGGTGGCACCAAACTGCGGCCAGGACCAGGATGGATTCAGATGGCACAGACTCTTGGAACTCCCAGATGGCTAGTTGGGCAACCTCACTCTGGTCATTTCATTAATCTTGCAATGCGATGCCAGGATTTAAGCAAGTGAATTTTTGGGGCCATGCTTCTCTCGTCATGGAGAGTTTTACTCTCCTTATTATTGTACTTAATTTTATACAGTGTTATTTTTGAACTTGTATATTTCAATCCCCAGCCAAACTATAAGCTCACTGAGCAGAGGAATCGTGTTTTCTATTGCTCTTGTGTAACCCCCAGTGTCTAGTGTGGTATGAATGAGGGATAGATATTCAACAACTACCTGTCTTATTGCGTTATTGAAGCTTTAGTACAGTTGAATTGTCTCAATATAGAGTTCTTTAACTTCCTGGATATAAATGTATCTTCCCTAGATACTCTTCCCCCAAGTACATGCCCATATATACAGGAGGATCTTGCACTTGGCTCTACCATTGGCCACATTCTGAGGATACAATTTGTTTATTCCTTTATCAGAGAACTAAACAAAAGAACAAAATGTCTTTATTCAAAATATCTTTGTGATTCCATTGCTCAGTAATATACAAAAGTTTCTACCCTTTCTGATTTTCTGATTTGCACATTGCTACTTATCAAACCTCTATTTTTACTATCTATACTGATTAAGAAAATAGAACACACACACACACACACACACACACGCACGCACGCACACACAGACTAGTGGTGTGTCCTTCTCAGGAGGAGCCACCAGCATAAAAGTCTGGAATGTGCTTGGCTTTGCACCCATCACAGCAAGGCATTAGAAATATTGGATTTAGTGTTGTGTGTCCACAGATATAAAATTAGGCCGACAGAAGTCTGGATCTGGGCCTCACTCCATACTGCTAACTTGCAGAGCACTGGTAGCCAAAAGGGTTTGGAACGGTTCTCTCTCTACAGATGCTGCCATTCATTTCTGTGGGAACAGGACCACTTACATCTAATCACAGTTTCTGCTTAAATTAACAGGACAGACATGACAGCAAAAACTTCTTCAGACTAACTGGTGGGGAGACCTTTAGCTGACACAGCTTATGAAGTAGTTGGCTTGCAGCAAAGCAATGTCAATTTTAAAAAGTAATTTAGAATTCATATGATTCTATCCAGCAATTTGTGGCAGCCAGAGGAAAATATGTGGGGTTGGGTGGAGGGGCAGCAAAGTGGGCAGACAGGAGCATACACCATTTTAGAAAGAAGAACAGATTATCTTACAGAGTCAACAATTTTAGAGAGATTAGGTTATTTCACGCAGTACCATTACACAGCTTATAAGTGGTAGAGTTGACGTTTGAATCCTGACAGTTGCATTTCTGGGCCCTGTCTTTTAACTGCCTCCAAGGACATCTAAGGCACCAGTACACATTGAAATGCCACTTTATCAAACAATTAAGAAAGATTCTGTGCTTAATACTGGTCTGATGACAGTTTTACTGGCCTTCATTCTGACCAGTCAACTTTATGCCGTGGGATCCAAGGTGAATTGAGCCTCAGGACACTACAAATCCCTAGAAAGGGTCATTAAGTAGCCTATAGGGTTCAGTCCCTGTAAAAGTTTACCACCAGCCAGCAATGGGTGCCAGGCTGCCCTTGAGAAGGGCTGTCCCCGCAAATGCCCAAGGTTCACAGAATTTGCCCCCAAACTACCCTCTTGCCTGTACCGTATCTTGCTCCATCTCTCGTTCAATGAGCTAAACCTCTCTTATCCATCTACCTAACCTGCCATTTGGATGCCCCTTACCAGGTTCCAGCTATTGTCTTCATGACCTGGGCTCTGATTACTATCCCTTTCCCTTGATCAAACAATCTGGCAAACAATCACTTTGGCAGGGGCCAGCCTTGGAGCCACAGATGCCCACACACTCACTGCCCCCAGAGATAGCTCTCATCTGGGAAAGACCACCTCTGTAATACATATGGTGGATCTGGGATGCTTGTTCCACTTGGAGTCTAGAGAAGGACAGGGAGGGACTCAGCCTTATTATTTTGAAAGTAGTTACTAAAAATAAAGTTTGAAAAAGTTGCTGAAGGGTTTCAGATCTAATTATACTAGATCTAAGTATAAACGTATTATACATGTATATACAATACATACAAAAAATGTGTACATGAGTATTTTTCAAGAGGAACATACCACATTTAAAAGTCATATTTTAAAATGAAGCACTTAAATGAAGTTCTCTTAATTGTTCCTCCTAATTCCTGATGTGAGGACAGGAATTCCCTCTTTTAAAGGTATATATACTTCCAGAGACTGAATCACAGGAGTCAGAATCATAAAATGATAGCTATCTTGTCCACGGACTACCTAACTTTTTCTGTGATATAATTTTCTGAAGTTCAAAATAACAAATTTATTCCAGGAAGCTCTAGATTAGAAGTCAGCAAACCATAGGCCACGGGCCAAAATCTAGCCCACTGCTTGTTTTTGTAAATAAAGTGTTACTGGAACAGAGCCACGCTCATTTGTTTACATATTGTCTACAGCTATTTTCACACTACAATGGCAGAGTTGAGTAATTGTGACAGAGTTCATAAGGCTCATTAAAGAAAAAACTCTGTTTTCTTTCTCTACTCAAGACTTCTGACACCAAATGTGTGGTTGTTTTCCCTCCAGTTCAACTGACCCTCCAACTCTCCAGATGCTAACTGGGTGTCCTACAGTTCAATTCCAACACTAACTACCCGGAGTTAGTGCAGACCCCCAGGTGAAGGGCCCAGTCCCACAAGACTGCCCCCACTTCAGACACCAATCACAAGTCCCAGGTTGTCACCTCTACTTCTGACCAACAGGTTTTAAAACAGGGTTCCCACAACCTGTTCCTCTGGTTTGATAATTTGCTACAAAAAAAGCTCACAGAACTCAGGGAAATACTTAGTTTAATCGGTTTATTATAAAGGATACAATAAAGAATGTGGATAAACAGCCAGATAAAGAGGTACATAGGGTGAGGTCTGGAAGGGTCTTGAGTGTAGGAAATTCTGTTCTAGTGGAGTCATGGTGCAAATCCTCCCACCATGCGGATGTGCTCACCAACACAGAGGCTCTCTGAACCCTGAAAGTAAGCTTTTAGTGGAGATTCATCATGTAGGTGAGATCGATTATTAACTCAAACTGCAGCCCCTGAGGATAGGGGGTGGGGCTAAAAGTTCCAAGCTTCTGATCATGGCTTGGTCTTTCTGGTGACCATCTCTCATCTGAAGCTAACTAGGGTCCCTCAGACACCAGTCATCCATCTCATTGGAATACAAAAAGACACTGTCATCACTGTAGAGATTCCAAAGATCTTAGAAGCAAGTTCTTATGTCAGAAACCAGAGTCAAAGATCAAATATTAGGAAAAAAAAGATGCTCCTAGCACCCCTATCATTGGGGAAATTACATGGGTTTTAGGAGCTCTGTAAAAACTGAGGACAAAGATAAAATATATTTCTTGGTATATACCACACCTACGAAATCTAAGATATTTACTATCTAGCCCTTTACAGAGAAAGTTTGCCACCCCCCTGTCCTAGATGGATAATATGGGACATATTAGCTTACAACATAGATTTTATCACCACAAAGAAGCCTCTTGGTAGGTCTACTTAAAGGCTAACAAGAACACCACCTCTGATGTCCAGAATCTTCCAAAAAGCTGATTTTTAAATTTATACACTTCACAGTCAATCATTGAAAACTCAACCTTGAATTAAAACACCAAGACATTTTTGCCCATTACTTTCTCCAGGGGATACTCAAGTTATAAAATAAAATCATCATCCATTATTCTCATAGTCTCAGACTAACAGGAGTACATATTTGCCTGATTGATTTAAATAATGAAGAATAATTGGAAAAAAAGCAGCAGCTATGGGGTTAACATAAAGTCTCCACTTCTTTGGAGGTGAAAAGAGTTGAGGAAAGAAACAGTGACAAAAATTTATTTCTCCTTAGAAGACAAAAAACACTGCTTCCAACTAAGTAAATAATTGCTCATTTAAATAGCACTTGACTGTAATAATGATAGGTCTGCAAGTTAGTAGTTTCTGCCCCTCTAAAACCTCTTCTAGACACAGAAATGAATTCCAAAACACACACTGAACAAAATAAAACATACTTTTACCTGTGAACTTAAGGAGAATGAACGGGGGCTCCCCAAGCCCACACTGTACTGGTGTTGAAGCAGCAGAGTTTGGGAAGTTAACAAAGCATGTGCTGGACTTGTGACAATGAATAGAACCATCTCCAAAACCCTGGGCACATGCAAACAAATCTGATCTCTTTTGAGTATGATTCTCCTTTTGTTCATTTTACTCTCTTGCAAAAGATGTTTCTGTTTTATTGATACTAGACCATTGTTTGGATTACTCTTTTGGTTGAGGGAAAGAATACAGTTTGCAAGTATCTCAGTTCTATAACTGACATACTATCTAACATTCCTTGCTTCAAGGTAGAGGTAGAAAAGGAATTAAACCAGAAATCCCAGGCAGTGATTTGAGCCTCATCTCCCCTTCTGTCTAGCTGTGTGATCTTAGGCCATTTGCCCACTCTGTGCCTCAGGTTCTTCACCTGAAAAATGCAGATCGTGAAGGAGGCCCTAACCTACCAAAATGCAAAGCTGTAGGAATAAAATGAAGTAGAAGATAAAGAATAGTTCTTAAAAAGTTAAAGTTTTAATAAAAGTTAGCATTGTCTCCCAGATGTATGTGCTTTCAATTTATCAAACATAAATTGAACATTTTTTTTTAACCTTGAGTGTGCTGACCTTGTTAATACAAAAACCCCAATTAGTTTTGATGTACCAAGATTAGCAATTGACTCCTGTCTTCCGCCAGCCCTTATTGTCAAGTGGTGCTGGTTCTAACATTCTGTGGAGACGGGGTGAGGCTTCTGGTAAGCAGAGAGGGTGGGATCCACCCTGGCATATCCTCACAGCTCAATCTCTCACCGCTGGACCAGTGCAAGCAGAGGTGATTATCTGGGAGAGTCTTGGAATTTCTGTCATTGTTTTGTCAGTCCTAGACAGGCACAAGACCCAGAATTATCCACAGTGATATATAAGCCAAGGTAAAAAATTGCCACAGGTGGTACCCACCAAAGGTGGGAAAGGGATAGATTTGGATGATTCTATTATACCCAGCAACTGGTTGGACAGAATTGCCCTGGCCATTTTCTTATAATACTGTCACTTACATTTCAGCCAATTTATTTTTTCAGATCCCACCTGTCACATGATGATGTGTAATGTGACCAAAAAAAAAAAAAATGCTTAAAATGGGGTGAAAGCCAAAGATCACAGGTTCTCACCTGGATTATTTGGTGGTGACGAAATGAAAACAATCTAGCATGTTAGCTTTACAGATAAAGCTTTGGTCAATGGCTCATTGCCACATAGTATAATTTTGAGTTCAAGAACAAATGAAGAGGGGATCTTGTTTAGTATGGGACCGATCTCATTGAATCTTAGAGTTGAATAACAGTTGCAAACCTTTGAATTTGTAGGTCCTGAATGTCTCTTTGTCTTACCAAACAGAATCTCAGAAACACTCTTTCAAGATCAATAATAACGTAGGAAATATTTTCCCCATGTCTTCCTAATGTGACTACTCAGATATTAATATCATAGTGGTGGTCACATGCAAAACAAGAAAATATACATTACTGGCTATTGGTAAAAAGTGCCATTTTACACAGATCTCCAGCACATTTTGAAAGCAGAAACTGACACAGAACCCTACTTAGAGAGTATGACCAGCAGTCCTTCAGATAGCCATTCCAGTGGATAAAGAAAAAGTGATAGAAATGGAAATTTTAGCCTTCAGCACACTGGTACTATCCTCCTTCAGGCCCCCAATATGCATTATGATCAAAGGAAAGGCAATTTAAATTTGTTGGGCAGAATTTTTTTTCCCCAGCCTATGGGCAAGGCTGTTTTATTTGCTTGACCCTCTCTAGTCCTAAAACTATTTATGGTCAGATATTACCAAACGTGTGAAGAGCCACAGAACAAAATTACATTTCTTTTAACCAAGGGTAAGGGAAATAAGTTAATTTCATGCTATTTCTTGAGGTCAGATAACAAAATGCACATTTATCCAAGAAGAGAAATCATAGGCTTCTCTTCCCAAAATTGTTAGACCTGAAAGTAAAAGCCCCTGAATCCAGGAAGTTGATGCAGCAAAGGTCTGAGAGTGCAGCCAGCTGGATGTAGAACCCAATGGCAGCCGGTCATCTGCTTTCAGAGCACATGGCCATTGCACAATGGCTCCTTTATTGGGGGACTACAATGAGGGTACCTAAGAGAAGCTCCTGGAGATCATCGTTTCTACTTCTAATGAACCCAGGAGAGAACACAGGTGGTCACAGCTTCCTAGGTAGCTGACTTCTACATCAGTAGTTCTTAAACTTTAGTGAGCATCAGAGTCACTCAGAAGGCTTATTAAAACACAGATTGCTTGGCCAACCCCCAGGGTTTCTAATTCAGAAGGTCTGGGTGGAGTTGATGATTTGTTTGCATTTTTAACAAGTTCCCTTGGTGATGCTATGGCTGCTGGTCTGGAGAATCACACTTTGAGAATCACTTTCCTAGATCAAGATAAGGACAGTCTTGGAGCAGGAAGGATAAATAAACCCGTATATTTCCTATTGAATTATATTTCCATGGCAGATTCTATCATACAGCATTGATGAACAACCGTAAATCCTACCAATAAAGCTCTATGCAGAGATTGCCTTGGATTTATGTTTTAGGAGACTTTCACATCCCCCAGGGAATTATGGACCAAGAAAGAGATCGTTAATGGCTGAGAGACTGGTGGACCCAAAGCTAAGTTGGCGATCTTGAGAGGAAACTCTCATCCAGTATTTTCAAAGCCACATGGCTCACTCTGAAGTGGCTTAATCTAGAGCTTTACTCAAGGTCAGATCCACAAATCCAGCAGTCCATACACATCTCTCTGATGCCAGATTCTAGGGCAGAGCACCCAATGGGTAAGGTACTTAGAGGATGGTGACAATGACTTTTGGCCAAAGGATGATCTCAGCCCATTTGTTCTGAAATGGTCCACAGACCAAGAGCAGATGCCTTAAAAATATCATGAAATAATCCAGCCCTCTTTCATGCTATGCTGAAGAGATTTAATGAGCTTCCCCTTTCCCTAAAAAGGGTGTGTGGGGGGGAGGGTTCCCTTTGCACAGAATGTTATAGTTTATGAATTAACTTTCACATGTATTGTCATTTGATTTTCATAATTCTACAAGTGTAAGTATTTGCCTCATTCCCATTTTACAGATGAGGAAAATGGAAATCAATAAGATTTGCCCAAGGTCAGAGTTTTGAGATTCAAACCCAAGCCACGCAAGCTTGATGCATGATGCCACACTGCCTCTCAGAGGCCATGGAACAGATGTACAGCAGCAGCTTTGGAGAATGTACTAAACAAAAGTCAGGAGGGCAACCAACAAAATTAATTAAAATTCTTCATGCCAAGCAAAGTGACAAGTGAGCAGGGCAAAGGGTGAGCTGTTTGGCCAGCAAACAATAGAGAAGAAAAAAAAAAAAGGACAAGATAGAATTGGAATTGTTTTTTTAAAAACATGATTTCGTAATAACAAAATAAGACACTTCTCTGAGGGCACACTTCAAGGTTCTTAAACTGTCTTGAAGGATCCTATGCCCATAGACATATTTTAATACTCAACTTTGAAACAGTTTTTACTTTAAGCTTTTCCAGGAAAAATTGGTAGCATAGAAGCTAAAACTGCTCTGTTAGAGGTGGTCAGTTTCCAAAACCCAGTAATGTTGAGAATACTTGTTAAGACAGTTTTAAAATATGTATTCATGAAGATGCACTTTTCTCATAAGCTCATTCTCCTCCTTACTTCTTATCTCTCTTATGTCCTGGGTCAGAGCCAGCCGTAGGCAAAACCAACAAATAGAAATTTATTTTCAACACCACCTCCTCATGCCTAATCTCCACTCTGCCCATCTTCCTATAAAAACCCCAGGTGCTTATTCCTACTTTCCATTGTGCTAGGGCTTCGTTTTCTTTCCTTCCCAATCAAAATCTGCTCTCCAGAAAGGATGTGATCAAAATTTTCATACTCTGGTAGACCAATGATTTCCAACGTTGACTGCACATTAAAATCATCTTTTATGCCTGAGCCCCACCCTAGACCAACTGAATCAGAATTTCTGACAATGGACCTCTGGCTTCAGTATTAAAAAAAAAAAAAAAAAAAAAAAAGCCTCCAAGTGATTCTAACATGTAGTTGGGGTTGAGAGTCACTCTATATACATTCATAGGAAGGCTTATTATATTACCCTCCCTTCTGGAGATATTGGTATTCTATGTCAAATTGAGATTTCTCAAGCAGGCCATGAAACTGATGCAGAGTAGAGAAATACTTGGAGGGAGAGAAGAGGACTTCTATATTGAAAGCACTCCCACATGGGTGGATATCCCATGGTTTCCTTTATCACCTGTGAGCTTCATGGGACTGGTCACTGGAAGGTCCTTCAGACATGTGCATTTGGCTTAGGATCATTCTATCTCATGGTTTGCCTCTCAGACACAGCACCCTCTGACTGGTGTTCATGTTGCCTACCCTTAGACCCTTCAATTATTTCTTTTTTCTCTATGCTGTCAGACTGTTTTCCTTCTTAGGCCTGGTTCAAATATCTGCCCATGATTTCCAGCGTTCAGCTAAGGGAGCGAGGGGCCCATTTATTTAACACGGTAAGTGCTGTGATGACAGTATCCAGGATTTCCTGTAAAGAGATGGATTAAAACTGGCTGTCTCACAGGGTGGCAACTTGGCAGGATCGCCGAGAAAGCAGGGTCTGGTTCTTAGTTTTATCAGTGCACCTGAGAGTGATCAGGCCTTTATGAGATGAATCGTACTAATCTACCACACATCTCATAACCCAGCGTACTCATTCTTGAGATCTTTGGTTGCCAAATGGACTATTCCTGTTGGCCAGCTTACACCTTAGCTTAGGAAATGAAATTCAGGGCAAGAGCTTTCTTAGTGAGAATAAAGAGAGAGGAAAAGAACATAACAAAGAAGTACCTCCACAAAATGCTTCCTCAGATCCTACCTAGAAGTCCTAGAAAACCAGAGATTCCTACATGTTAGCCATACTCACTGGCTCTTCTTCTCCTCACCTTTGAAACAAAGACCTGCTTTCTGAGAGTTAGACTTTGGGAGTAACAAAAGAATCAGTCCAAGAGCATATCTTTGTTGAAGGGATACTGCCAGAGAGAGTCAGTTACCCAACATCTGCTGTGACCTCTTCGGCCAGACCAGTGGATCTCACACTCTTCAACACGATAGAATCACCTGGGAGCTTTTGAAACTTCCAGATACCTAGGCCACACTCCAGAGCAATCAGATCAGTAACCCCAGAGGTGGGAACCCATAGCATCAATATATTAGGGCTTGTAATAATACTACAGAAATGTGTTGCCTATGAACTCAGTTGTTTTTTTTGTTTTGTTTTGTTTTGGTTTTTTAACTTCCCTTGGGTAATTCCAAAGAAAAGCCGAGTTTGTGAACCACTGATCTATATCTGTTAAACCAATTAGCATATCCACAGCCAGATTCCCTTCTCCCTCAGATAAGGCTGGACATAAATCCCTACTCCCTTTTTCTGTCTGTCATCCTGTTTAGGAGGGTTCAAGGTAAGAAAAGTTTATATTTATATTTACACACCAGACACTGAAGAGGTCTTTATATACATTGTCTCATTAGTTCTGAACCTAAGCTGTGCATCCCTATCCACAGGACTGAGCCTCCTAAAAATACGTATGTCAACCACAACCCTCCCCAGGACTCAGAAACTCTGAGATTGGATGCTGGGAATTTGAAAATTTTTAAAACTCCCCAAGATGACTTGATTTAAAACTAAGGTTGGGAATTGCTGAGCCATGTAGATCACCTGGAACTTGTGACATCTTTTGGCACTTGTCAGACTAATATTAACCAATTTATGCAGAGCCAGATTATGAGGTGGACCCACCAGGCAAATGTCTGTGATACCAATATATTAGAAATGTTAAAAAGACTACGGAATGCATTGCCAGTGAACTCAGGTCTCTAACATAAAGGACAAAATGTAACACGGTCCCATTTCCACTGAAGTAGATGACCCCCATAAGAAATTTAAAGGGAGAAAAGAAAAAAAAGGGAAAAGAAAGCATTTTTGTCAGGTTTAACCCCTCATCACTAAACAAATGTTGAACAAGTATTTTTGGCATCTACAATGTTCACATATATTAATCCAGACCTAATTTCATGTCAGAATTCACTGATGTTATTTGGATTGGTTGTTTCCAGGTAGACTGTATGATAAAATAACAAAGCTGATGGCATTGCCATTTATTGAGCACTTACTGTACTTCTGGTGTTGTTTTATTATAACTTCTTACTTCTTAACAAAGCTTTTTCATATAGGGAGAGTAACCATTCGTTCACTCACTCAACAAGTACTGACTGCTGCAGAAAAAGGCAGTATTTGATAATGGTAAGTACACAGGCTTTGGAAAGGCAGTGTGAATTTGAGTCTCCACCCTATGAGCTACAGGTTGTACGCCTTTGAAAAAGTGATTTACTCCTCTGTAAATTTCCTCCTCTGTAAAATAAGGATAATAATATCACCATAAACAAGCAACTCATTAAAGCACTGAATACAATGTCATTAAGAGTAATAAGCCTCAGAGACTGTTATTGTTACTACGTGTACTAAGTGTGCCGCTAGTCTGACTGGGTGCCTTTATCTTATGAGCAAATTCACCCATCTATTTGTTTGTCTATTTAGTAATTCAATCAGTCAACAAATCATTTTTTTTTTTAACTTCGAGAGCTCACAGGTAAGGGGGAAACTGAATAAATAGTGATGAGAGCTGCTGTGGAAGTGTATGTGTGAAGTGCCCTGGCAGTGCAGAGGGAGTGTCCAGGAACTCTACTGAGGGCAGTAGGCAAAGGTTTCATGGCGCAGAAGACATTTGAGCAGCATCTCGAAGGAAGAGGGCAGCCAGTGACATGAGGGTGGAAAGTAGGGAGGGATAGAGCATGCAAGATAGAGGGAAAACCATGTGACAGGATAGGTTCCTGAGATTATGATCATCACTGACTGGAGAGGAAGGTCCTTGACTTTCCCCTGGATTTGGCCTTCTGAGGGGCTGGGATCTAATTTTTGAGCCCGTAGACTTAGGTTTACCTACGTCTACAGAAAATTCTCATAAAAATGAGGATTTGATGAGTTACTATGCAATTCTTGTGAATAAAATCAGCCAAGCTATAGGCAAGTAGTGTTTTCATTTTTGCAACCACTCACTTACCAGCAAGAAACTACAAGTCCAAAGGTAAACAGGAAATTGGGAAACTGTTTGCAAGGGATATTCCAATATGATTTTCATACTATTTTCCTATCACTTGGATTTATTTTATTAGCCTTTGAATATCAAACACAATTCTGCAGCAAAAAATGGGCTTTTGAAATGTTAACAGAAAGAGGTATTAGCAACATTCACTTATTAGGTTAGAATATATTCTAAACACAAAGGATTCCATCACTGGGGTTTCTGTGGGAAGAAAGCTCTGCCGATGCAGCTATAAAACAGAAACCAAACCTGTAGCACTTTGTGTCACTCGCCCCCAGTCCAGAGGCTGCAAGAGACTCTTTCTGAATGCTTCTGCATGCTTACAGCACTGAGGATGTCTCCTAGAAAGTATATTTTAGCCTTTTGCAATACAAGAAAGGGAGGAAAAAGCTGATAACTAGATACAACAGTGATTATCTCTAAAAAATGGGATTGAGGGTAATATTTTTTTAAACTTTTTATATTTTCCAATTTTTTAATGAACATTTTACTTCTTAAAATGTTTCCCATAGTTACATAAATAAATACATCATAACGAGAACACAGGTCAAATATTAAATTACTTGGGCTTCACGCGTACCTCTTTCTCACTTCTCATAAACCCATTTTGCTTTGTTTAGTGCAACTGTGACAGAGACTCTAATGCTAGTGGTTAAGTGTGTCAATTAATGAAAATCACTATTGTTACTGTTGTAAAATTCACCTGTTAACTTTCATTCCTGTGTATTTTATTTTCTTAGTTGTATCTTCTTTTGGAGTTTATAATTTAATTAATTATATTTTAATAATGTGTGCTGATAAACAATTGATCTATTCCCTACAAAAGCTTTGCCAGAAAACTAGTAATAGGAGCAGGAGGCTTGGAGGCGATTCACTAAAATTTCTCCCAAGAACTTATAACAACTCACATGAAACAAGGAATAACAATATTTTAATCATTGGTAAATACCAATAGCTAATATTATACTTTAGGGATCAAAACAGGATTATTATAATCTTATAGACTGCTTCTTTTCTCAAGAAATTAAATAATGGGGAAAAAACATCATCCCCGGTCATAGTCTTACACAGCAAGAAACATTTTAATTGTAAATATGCCTTTTAGAGCCCTTAAATTTCAAAAAGAGGAGGAGGAGGACTGATCCTGTGTACTTACTAATCTGTAAATAGAGTACCAGGCCAGGAATCAATTCTGAAATGCAGCATCAATTGCACAGGCTTCTACTTAGTTTTAGTTGAATAAAAGCCCTACTAGATACGCAAATAACATCAAACTTGCCAGATTAAAGAGAAGCCCCTCATACTCTAAATCATGATTGTCAATCATCACCCAGGATTAAGGGATATATTTTAAAAACCTAAAAGCAAGCGCTTCCTTTTAACTTCTGCCTACTGCGCATTTTGGATTATCGCCCAGAAATAGTATTACTTGAAACAAGACTGCCTCCCTCCTACCATCTATGAGAAGTGCATTGTTACCATCTGCTGTTGTCTATTTGAAATAAAATTCAGCAAGGCATGCAGTTTAATGTTCAGAGCCCTTCAGCAGACTATGGTTGTGTTTAGAACGCAGCTTCACATTTAAATGGAGCTGGTTTTCAGTTTAGTCAGTGTTTTCTTAACATTGCTGTCCTCCCCACCAGAAAGAAGCAAATTAGTCAAAGAACTAAGACGAATAACCACAACATATTCATATTGTAAAGTGGAAACTTCCTTTAAATCCTGCAGTGACCAATGAAAGCTTTATTTGTAAACTCTCCAGGTTTATTCAGGTGAATAATTTTCCTATTTTGTATTTTCTCATTAGCATTACCTTCTCCCCACATCTATATTACTTTCACCATCAGGTAAAAGCCATGTGTTCTTAGTGAACAATAACCCAAAGATGTAATCATCAAAGGGCCTTGAATATATATATAATATATTATATATCATATATGTATATATATATACATATATATATGTATATATATATAAAATAGGGAACTTTTAAAAATAGTTGTAATAGGTCTAACAAAAAAACAGATTGTGTGAATTTGTATGAAAGAGATATGCATATTCTCTAAAGTATATACAAGAAACCAATAATAGGTTTCTTCAGTTAGGGGTGGGGGGAGACAGAGTCTGGAATGGGAAAGATTTGTGTATATTATTTTGTGCTTTTTATATTTAACATGTAAAGGTATTAAGCATTTTTTAGTCATAATAATATGGTTATTTAAAATTGTGATATATATATACTAATTCTTTAAATATAAAACAAAATCACATTCCAGCTCTAATCTTATCAAAAAATAACCTTTTAATAAGATTATTAAAACAAAGTGTTAATTTATGAAAAGTTCAGCGTTCTATTAAATTCCTAACAAAACACTGAATTACAACCCAACAGGTTGCTTCATTGAATTCATTCATCCACCCCTGGCAAAGACATTCCAAATTTGAACTTAATTAATATTCCTTCTCCTGGTTTCCATAGTTTCTTTTTAAACATGAGTACCAGCAGAAACTGGCAGTAACTTTACTCATATTCTCAATAATAACCCCCTCTGGCTGTCAATATGTGTGAAAAGGAAAATTTTTTCTATACTCAGAAGAGCCGCCATTTTCATGTCTTTTGTTTAAAAATATGCCAGTAACATTTATTTCTCCTTCTTTCTTATTCTGTGTATGCAGTTTGATATACTCAAGTATTTTCCTACCTGTTTCACACAATGCTCAGCTGAGAAAAATGCATGCTTAAGAGTAGTGTTGCCGTTTTGGATCCAAACAACAGCTTCCCATAACCTCAAAATTACAGTGGTCTACAAAACTGGGGCCTGACAATTAAGTGTTCAGGTAGTAACCAATATCATGGCTTGATACATATAGCTGGGTGCAGAAGATTCTTTAGTTTCTATTGTGTTTTAACACGTGAAGGAAGATCTCCTTGGCCACTGTAAACAAAGGGATGAATTGGTAAGAAACTATATATGAGTAAATGGGATTTGGGTCCACTAAAGTGGTTCATCTGGGCACAACTAATTCACTATATCCCACATATTTTCTCTAAGGCCGAATAGTTTTCCTGTGGCCCAAAGGGGATAGAAGTAGTCTCAGGCCTAATTTTGTACCCTCTCTCTGCCTTATCTCCTCTTGCATCCATGCTTGTCCTTTCTGGGCTGATTACCTTCTGCGAGTCTGTGTCTCCAGCAACATGCTGCTGGGCTGTAGCAGCATACCAAATACCTCTGTGTCCACTTAATTTTAGTCTAGATGTCTTCCTATTTCTGCCATGATGTTGTTGCTATTTTTCAGATTTTACTCTTAATCTTCATTTAGCTGTTCTACCTCTGTGCATTTGCACACTCTATACTGCTGGTGAAAATATCTCTGCTGATTAAATATGTCTATTGTGGTTTACAATAAGATTTACACCCTTATTGATCTGGGATGAACTCCTTTTACTCTGGTTTGTACAAATCAGGCCTGGACCACACATCACATCAGCCCCTGTGGTCCCTGCTTGTGCTGATCTTTGCATTCAGTCCTCATTGGCCATGGGTTTCAAAGGTACATATGTAGATACCACCCAAGAGGCCACAGGGTCATTGACCTCTCTGGCTATTTTTCTTTGGTCTTGCTGACAACCATGGCTATCCCAACAAGTAACCACACAGAGCACTCTGTTTGCATGGCCAGTATGGGCCTTGTCTTTTCCACTAGAACTATGACTTTGAGACTCACTGATCCCTCTGTCTCCCCTTAAAGGGATTGTTTACCCTATTCCAATGGGTTTGAGTGAGAAGAATAAACTTGCAAGAAAAAGACAGCTAGGAATACAATATGCCAGGAAACAACAGACTATTTTGTTTCTAGTTGTATGTTTCTCTAAAACTTTCTCCCTTATTCTACTATTATAAGTCAAAGGACAAAAAATATGAAAAAAAAAATGTGCTTTTTATTGAAGCTGCTGTATCCCTAAGAAAAGTCCTAGGAATAAATTCATGTAGAATTTAGATTCAAATAAATAAGAAAGAAATGTGCTGACCCCAAATAGAAAATACCTATATAATATCACTGAAGGGCATAAAACCAGACAGAAAAGCATACCATCTTTTTGGATGGAAAGAACTTAATATTCTAAAAATGTCAATTCTCCCCAAATTAATATACCGATACAATGCAGTTTCAATTGGAATCTCAACAGACATAGCAGACATGCAATTTGTGCATATCTCCTCTACTTATACACGTACTCCATTGTCCCATCATTCACTTAAAAAAACATAAGTTCAAAGATCAAATTGTTAAAATTTCAAGATGTCAGTAGAGTATTAAACCATATGCACGTGTGAAGTTGACCCTGCCATCCTGACCACCATATTTAAAACGGAAACTTTTCCCTGACAACTCTTCTTTTGATCTGTATCCTGACCTATTTTCCCCCAGAGCACTTACCATCTCCTAATGTATTGTAAAATTTACTTATTGTGTTAACTTCTGCTGCTAGAATGTAAGTTCAACATCTGAGACTGTTCATTGATGTATCCTTGTACCTAGAACAGTATCTAGCATATAGTAAATATTGAACTGAGTTAACGACAAACCCTTGAGTACTGATAGGGCCTCTACCCTAATAAAACTCTGTAGAGGTAGAGTTTTGTGGTGATTCCTCACGAAAAATGTGCTGCGTTGACTTCTAAACTTTGAGCACCCTTCCATGAAGAGCAAAGGACACACTGGGCCTCTCCACTCACATGCTTGTATTGCTGTTTATTTGCAGGTTAATTGGGTAAAATAACCTTAAAATTAGTCCAAGTTGTCTTTATTGCCCATCTTTGAACCTGGACCAAGCTTTGGGTTTGGCCTAACTCCATATTTAGACAACATTATTACCAACTGGACTATGAATTCTTACCCACTGGCTCTAAATAACAAAGGAAAGGCTCACTCCCTTAATTCTTCACGTTGGTTCAGGAACTTCCCACCTCTGCTCATGCTACAATGGGCCACGTGAAAGTACAGCTTTGCTTAAGTGTTAACAAGTTTGAGAAGCTTCTTCAATCAAAATTTATGGTATGATTATTAACAGAGTTGAGCTCTAAACAGGATAACTGGGATTTTTCACTTTTTAAATGTGCTGGTTTATTTGTTAAATGATCTGGTTTTGGGGGATTGCTGGATAGATTGGATTTCTGGTAGGAGATAAATCCATTCTATTCTGAGATGTACCCTTTATTTAGGGAAAATTATCCAGAAAAGGGACTTTTGTTACACAAATTGAGAGTTCATCAGTTGATCTTGGAGAAACATGTGAAGTCACGGAAGTACAAGTACAGATGTTATAATCTGTGCAGCTGATATAACTTAGTGGTTAAGAGCACAGGTTCTAATGTCTGACTGCCCATGTTCAATCCTGACTCTACCTTCCCCTACTTGGGTATTTACATTGGGTTTCCCCATGCCTCTACTCTTTCATTCATAAATGATAATGACACTATTACTTTCTACCTCATATTTTTTGTGTAGATTGAATGTAACATCATTAACATAATATGCGGCACAAAGTAAATGCTCCACGAGTGTTAGCTATCATTATCAGGTGTTCTGTTTAATAACTAGATGTGGTGTTGGCTGTGCTGGGGTCTGGAAGCAATGGGAAATGCTTACCTATAGATTTAGATAGACCTTCCAGCGCTCCTAAGTGGTGTTAAAAATAAACTAATTTGAGCTTTGAGAAATCTACTCTACTGTGACTGGCCTGCTCATCCCTCTTTCAATCATTTTAAAGCAGAAAAATGAATGGGCCTTGGAGTCACAAGTGTAGGGGTGGGGCAGAAAGAGCCTCTTTAAGTCTGGATTTGGAGCATGAAAGTTCTTGGAGAGTTTTTATGACGAGCATTAAATTGCCCTCAACATCTGGGAGCTGGATAGAAACTCCACAGGGTCTCTGATATTGAATTTGGGGCTCATGAACCTGAGAAAAATCTTTGCCAATGACAGAGTAAATCACTTTTGGAGCTGTTCTGTGGTTATCCCTCAAACACACAGTAAAGCTTTACTAACCACTAGGACCTTAGGTTTGGGGGAAATTCAAGGTGTTAGACTGGAGTTAAGATTTTAATATTTTTTAAAAAATTGACCATTTGTAGACCAAGCCAGTAAAACAGAACACTAAACTATATATTTATTATATAGTTATGGTTATACTACACTGTATATTTCTATAACGTTTGAAGTATTTATAGCATGTATACATTACTTTAGAAATGAGAAAAGAGAAAAAACACTATTTATATATATGTATTTCAATCTATCTACACAAGAATTACTAGAGTAGGGTTTTATTCTTTGAGGTCAGATGATGTTAATCATTCAACAAACAGCACAAGCCAGGATTTGTATTATATTCAAAATGTTCTAGAAAATGTGCCTCTGAATTGTACAGTATTTTCAACACCTCTGAATTCTACTATAAGTTATGAATACAAAACTGAAGTAGTTCTAATTTTCTTTCAAATAACCTTTTATTAAAATGTAATTCAGAAAAGTGCACAAATTGTTGATGTAATTCTCTATGAATTATTACAAAGTAAACATTCATGTAACTGTGCTGAGATCAAGAACTAGAACAGCACCCAGAAGCTACACTCCTGAAGTACTACCCTCCTCAGACGCTACCCTTCCTTCTCCTCAAAGAATGGAATTCCTGGGTATATATATATGCAGTAGAAAAGAGCAAACGGTTATCCAAAGAGCAATATATCTGTTCCCACTACAAATGTATGCGAATTCCACATTGCTTCACATTTGCCAACATGTGGAATTGTCAAGGTCTCTTTAATTTTTTGCCATTCTGGGGAATGTGTAATGGTATTTAGTTTGCATTCCCTGATAACCAATATGTCTACTGAGAATTGGATACCCTCTTTTGTAAACTGTGTGTCAAATCTTTTGCCCATTTTTCTATTGGAATGTATTTTTCTTAATGATTTATAGTTCTTCATATATTTTAAATATGAATTGTCTATTATGCATATTGCAAATATTTTTCCTACCCTTAAGCCTTTTCAATTTCTTAATTCCCACCAACGAATTTCTCCAAGAATCTTCATTCCTTTAAATCCAGTTCCCCAACCTCTAGGCCCCAGAGGTTCAGAGGCTCTTTCTGTCCTAAACCCCTCCTCCTGACTGCAAAATCTATTCATTTTTATACCTTAGCATGGAAGTTCCTCATTTTAATGTAACCCAACTTAAAATTTTTTGTTACTTGCAAAGATATTTTTCTCTATACAATCATGAATGTATTTACCTGTTATCTTATAGATCCTTGTTTTACCTTTCACAATTGGGTGCATAATCCACCTAGAATTTATTTTTGTGTATGGTATTAAGTTGGAGGATCAAGATTCTAATATACATACACCAAAGTTATCATAAACCAAGTATCCATGTATGTGTCCATTTACTTTTGGACCATCTATTCTGCTCTATTAGTCTATTTTTCTATCCTTTTGTCAATATCACACTGTCTTACTTACTGTAACTTTCTAATAAGTGTTGGCATCTAGTGGTGAAAGTTCTACCAACTTTTTCTTCTCTAAGAATACCTTGGCTATTATCGGACCTTTGCATCTCCATATGAATTTTAGAATTAATCTATCAATCTCCATAACAAGCCAGCTGAGAGTCTGATTAGGATTTTATTAAATTTGTAGATCACTTGGTGGTGAATTGATTTATCATATTGTCTTCTGATCCATAAATATACCATTTCACTCCCTTTAATTTCTCTTAATAATGAGTTACAGTCTTATGCACAGATGTATCTTGCCTGTCTTTCATCAGCTTTAGTCCTAGGTATTTGATGTTTTTGTAATAGGAATCATCTAAAAAATTTTACTTTCAAATTGTTTATTGGTACAAAGAGAAAAATTGTATAATTTGTAGTAGATGATTTTGAGTCCAGCAATCTTATTAAATTCATTTATGTGATAACTTACCTGTAGACTCTTTGGACTTTCTATGTACACAATCACATCATCTGCAAATAAAGATAGTTTTATTTCTTCCTTTCTGTCTTAACCATTCTTTTTCTTGCATTACTGCAATAGCTAGAATCTCCATTACATTGTTAAACAAGCATCTTTGCCTCATTTGTTACTGATCTCAGGAAGATAGCTTTCTGTATTTCACCATTATGATGTTTGCTATATATTTTTTATACTCTTATCAGCTTAAGGAAATTCCTTTTGACTCCTAATTTGCAAAGTGGTATTATATTACTATTATCATCATTAATGGGTATTGAATTTCACTTTTTTCTGCTTCTATTGAGATGATTTTTTTCTCCTTAATTGTTAATATGGTAAATTTCATTGATTTCCAAATATTTAATCAACTTTCCATTTTTAAAATAAACCTAAGATGGTTGTGATATATTTTCTTTTTTATATATCACAGGGTTTTAGACTGCTAATATTTTGTTTAGAATTTTAGCATTTATGCTAATGCAAGATTCTGTTTTTCGCATCAAAGTTATGTTGGCTTCATTAAAGTGTTGGGAAGTTCTTCCTCCTTTTCTATTCTGTATCTGTGAAAAATTGGTATCATTTCTTCCTTTAATGTTGGGGGTATTAACTGAGACGTCATCTGAGCCTGTTTTCTCCACAGGAGTTATAGATTCACTATTTTTAATATAGAATTGTTAATATTTTCTATTTTATCTTTTATCACTGTTTTTAAAATTTTTTGAAGTATAACCACTTAATTTTTAAAGTTTACTAGCAAAGGGTTGGTTATTTTAACCTTTTGTTTTCTTTTTAACATCTGTAGAACATGCACAGACGTTTCTCTCTTTTTTTCTGATACTGGTTGTTTGAGCTTTTTCCTGATCAGTTCTTACAGACGCATTTCAGTTTCATTAGTCTTTACAGAAAACCAACTTTTGTTTTTACTGACCCTTTCTCCTGTTTTATATTTTATTATGTTATTTTCCTTTCTTCTTCCTTTTCTATGTGTTTGACAATTTATGCTTAGTTTTTAAAATGGATATTTGAATAACTGTTTTCAGCTGTTTCTTTACCAATATATTCAAGGCTTTAAATTTTTCTCTATGTATTGCTTTAGCTGCATCCCACAAGTTTTCATAAGCTGTGTTTTTACCATTCTGTTCAAAAATTTTCTAATTTCTATTTTAATTTTTAGACTCCTGAGTTATTTAGAAATTTAGTTTCCAAGTGTAAGAATAAATTTATTATTTTTATTTCTAGCTTAATTCACTGTAGCCACAAAACATACTCTAAATGTTTCAATATTTTGAAAACCGTTAGGACATTATAGTCTAGTGCATAGTCGATTTTGTAAATTTCCATGTGCACTTGAAATGAATGTGTATTCTGTGGTTATGTGTGACTACCATTTACTTTTATATAATTGCCTTTATAGAAAAATCAAAATCAAAAATCTATTTTAAAGACACATCTCTTTACTAATAAAAGTTAAATATGTATTAAAATTGAAATATTTACTAAATCTTTCAACATTTTAATGGAATGTGTATCCATAAACTTATTAAAAATATTCAATATTCGTAAATGCTCTTTTGATCAAAGCCATTAGTAATCACAATGAAATAATTAGATTTCATTGTGTTAATAATATTGCTAAAGCAGAATAGAAAGCATCTGAAATATAAGGATGACAATGTGTGGGGTTTTTTTCTATAAGATTTAGAAATAAATCACCTCTAGAGGATTTTGCTAATCTTGTCAGTTAACTAGTAGCCTGCTTGACACAACCCAGTTATGTCAAACTTCCTAAAAGATCCAAAATATGCTTTCAAAACATCTGTCTGAAATCCATCAAATAAAATTAATTTGTAGTATAACCATAGTTCGTAATTACACTTTACATGTACTATTGCCAAGGAGTCATTTTTCTTAACGTTACTGAGATAAACATGCATTCTTTGGAACTATAGTTAAATGGCTGAGAACTGTTATAGATTAGCAGTGTCTTCCCAGAAGAAGTTACCTGACATTCTCAGAGTTAGAGTGGAAAATTCTGGTTCAGAATTGAGAATCAAAGTGTAAAGCATTCCTGAACAGTCCAACAATAGGAAATCATCTATATACTTCCCAATTTAAATTTTCTAAAGGATTGACTTCAGGGGGAAACTGGTGCCATTCCATTTGAGTCTACCCATTAAGTTCATACACTAAAATTCTGGAGACCTCTTCTCCTTTTTGCTTTAAGAAAACAACAATTATACATTTATCAAATAATGTATTATTTAAAAATCACTCCCTTATGTTCCAAAGACATAAAGGAAAATTGTTTTTTTCTCCTGTCACATTTCTAGTATTTCTGAAATGCAGATTTAAGTTTAAAATTTTTTTACATGACTTTAACCAAGTTCTCCAGGTAAGAGAATATTCTTCCAGCACTCATTGACATCCCTTGTAAACCTACTTTTGCTAATGTACATAATGTAAATCAATAATTAGTATTCACCAGGATATGTAATAAGCTAAAAATTTTGGAAGAATCTTTGATTCTTTCTCTTCCTTGCCTTCCACACTCAATAAGAGACAACAGATACGTCCTATTGGTTTATTATTCCAAGTGTTCCCTGAATCCATAAACACCTCTAGTTCAGGCCTTCAGCATCCAGATTAATGCAATTGCCTATATTCTGCTTTCCTCTCCCCTCTCATCCAATGCATACATTCCTATCAGTCATCTTTTTAAAGAGTTGTTTACATCATTCACCTACTTAATCATCAACGGTTGTTTATCTTCAGAATACAATTAGCGTAACACGTAAGACTCTTAATAAGCTAACCCTATCCCAAGTATTCCAACTGCACTTGCCTTTTTTGGTAGACCACACACTGAGCTGTACTCATAAGGGTCTTCCCATTCCCTGACTATACCAGTGACTTCAAAATGTTAAATTCCATGTTTTGGGCATAAACACTTTACCCTTCTCAATTCAGCTTTACTAATTTGCTCACTACAGTAAAACACACCAAATTATGTTCCACATCACTGCAAGTGTGAGTCACTTCTCCCTGGAATGCCCTTTCCCCTGCCCCTTTTCCTGAAATGCTCCTTGCCTTTGTAAAGTCCAGCTGAAATGTAACCTCCTTTTTATGAAATCTTCTAATAAGTAACAGGACACAGTGGTTAACGCACTGGCTCTGGGAGCTTGCAGGTACAGTTTAAATTCTGACTATTACCTTTTAGATATATAACCTTGATCAAGTTATCTAACTTCTCTGTGCCTCAATCCCCTCACTTGCAAAATGGGGATAATGCCAGTACCTAATTCCCAGTGTGAGGATTAAGTGCAATAACATGTTCTTAGCAAGGTGCCTGACACTTAGTAGGTATTTAATAAAACTTGAATAGCTTTAATTACCTACATCACCCCCTACCAGCCCAGAGGTTTAATAGCAGCTCCTTCTGAGCTCTTATAGCATTTGGTTCCACACTATTACTATATAGCACTTATTACAGAGTACTATAATTGGTTGAATACATTCACTTTCTCACTAGGCTAGACTCTTGAGGGCAGGATATCTTTATCTTAACATTGCTAACTTAATGCAGTGCCTGACAAAGAATAGAATTTCAATAAATATTTATCAGATGAAGAATGAATGAAGTGATCCCGTATAGGACTGAAAACACCTTCAAAGAGCTGATAGAGGTGAGAATATAAGAAATGGCCATGAATTTCTTTTCTCTCCACTTCATAACACTTGCACACGGTCATATAATTAGTAAGTAACAAAGCCAAGACGTATATCTGCCACTTGTCTGATTCAAGAACCTTAGCTCTTAATCACAATGGTATATATATGGTCGCTGCATGCTGATAGCACTGAGGGAGGATTTGACTCTCAGCTGGACTCAGACATGACTTCTTGAGCTAATCTACTTCTGACATCACTACAAGCTTTTAATAGAATGCCTGCATTTTCTTGCATTTAGAATTATAGAATTCTAGCCCCAGCAATGATCAGAGAGACCTAATAAAGAAACTGAGAGTTGAGTAATTTGCCCATGTATAGACTCCCAGTTCATATGAAGTTTAACATGTATTAAATCCAATCCAGATACAGCCTCCTTTCTCACATAGTCTATCTAAAAATGTATTTTTATTTTTTGGCCAACAAAATAATTGTATGATTTTTTCCTTTGAATTTTACTAGTAAAAATATCCCACTGGTATTCATTCCTTAATAGTGAGATTTCCAGTCATACAATCAGTTTCTCTAATGTTCTCTATCAGTAATTAGAAACTACACTTAATAGCAAGGAAATACAGTACTGAAAAACATATGGAATGCATTTCAAATTTAATACCTTCAAAATGTTAAATTCCACATTTTGGGCATAAACACTTTACCCTTCTCAATTCAGCTTTACTAATTTGCTCACTACAGTAAAACACACCAAAAATTAGTTCTTTCTGAATGATGAAATTATGAGTAAGTTTTATTTAGAATTTTTAAATCTTTACGTGTTTTCTGTAATAATTTTCATTCCAACTTTTCTTAAAACTAATTATGCTTTGGCAGCTGAATGTGGTGAGGAAGCCCTCCTCCTGAGTGGGGGAACAGAGAAACCAATATAGGGTGTTGGAGCTCAAGTGAGGTGAGAAGGGTGTCACAGAGAGACAGGAGTGTATATTTGTGTATAAATCTAAAATATGTATATGTGTGTGTATGCTGTACACACACATAAAGCCCCCAGCACTGTCTACTGAGGAGGAGTGAGGGCAGTGCCATCCCAATCATAATAAGCACACCTCAACACAAATTGTGGCTCCTAAATACCAATTTCCACTAAAAGGTGGGAAAATGGCTGATCCCAGAGCGGAGGCAAGTACAAGCCAAATTTGAAAAAATTCTGTGTGCCCAAAAGTAAGAAAGTGCTTAAAAAATGATGACAACATGTCAAAAGGACACAGAAGCCAACATGAAGGGGCTTCCACTGGCCAAACATGGGACAACTTGAGACTCAAAAGAAATAAGACAATAATCCATTGATCAGAAAACCATAAATCCATACTGATATTAATAAATTAAAATTTTGATTAGGAGCGGCTATATTCATAGCTTCAAGCTACCTCCCCAAAAAATACTTACAATGGGAAAAACAGCAACTTTACAGTGAAGAAGCCTAATAGGCTAACTGATCAAAATAAAGACCAGGAGAAATAAGGCAAATTGAAATTGTGTACTACCTGACAGAATGCAATGAGAACACAAAATGACTTCTGTAATATTTCTGCCAAAGAGGAACAACTGGAATCTAACCATGAGGAAAAAGATAAATCCAAATTTAGGGACATTTTACAAAATTACTGGCCTATAGTCTACAAAAGTGCCAAGGGTAGCAAAGTCAAGGAAAGACTGATAAACGGTTCCAGAGTGAAAGAAATAAGAGATTCTACAACTTAAGTTAATACAAGATTTTAAACTGAATCATTATTGGGACAATTAGTAAAACTTGAATGGTATGTGAGGATTAGATAAGAGTAATATATCAATGCTAACTTTCTGATTTTGATGTATCATAGTCATATAGGAGAATTCTTTCTTTTGGGAAATACAAAAGTACTGAAGGGTGATGTGGCATCATGACAGCAACTTATTCTCAAAGTGGAAAAATTTTATTTGCACAGTATTTACAACCTTTCTGTAAATTTAAAGCTGTTTCAAAATTTTTTCTTTAAAAAGCAGAATGCATAAAACTAATCAATAGATTCTTATTATTCTTAGTTGAAAAAGGAATTTATTAGATATAACGCTAAATAAACATAATTTTAATTATGATGAACTCTGTCCAACTCCTATTGTATGCACATTCTTCAAAACTGTTTTAGTTTTGTCATTAATTTACCCAGAAAATTTTCTCACATTTTCAGAATCTTATTTAAGCGTATATGTGCACGCACACATACATACACACACTCCTCCTGTTCAGCTAGTGACATGTTCATAGGTGCTGTTCAGGAAAGAAAAGCTATGTGACTTCTGTTTTTTAAATCAAACAAAAATGCAGGTATTACTATAAAAATAACATCTCCCCCTTGTGGAAAAAAATTAAACTACATTCTACTGGAGAATCTTAATATAGAGGCACTTAGTATTACTCCTTATAAAGTATTTTCACATAATTTTATGTGAATCCTCTAAATAGCACACATTTACAGACAGTATACTTAGAGGTAGTTTCACAGTCTTCTTTAGGTCAGCATTGTCCAGATTTTATTGGGATAATATTCTCTATTGCAAAAAGCTGCAGGTTTGATAAACTGCCACAACAAAACACTAGAGTTCAAATGAAACAAATTTATCCACAGTATAAAGATTAAAATGATAGGCAAGTAAAAAGGAATGGCCTCATTCAAAAGCACCTGACTATATAAGATTACAGGGGCATCAAGAAAGCTTCCTACTTCTCAAAGTTTAATCTAAAAAATTTGAAAGTCCACCACTGGAGAGTAATTCCTTGGAGTCGGTTCCATCCAATCTTCATACTTAGTTTATTACTATGAAGATACTCTGGAAGACATTTTCCTTCGCTTAAGATCACCAACAGCTGAAAAGAAGCTCACTCATCTGAGCTATAAATGAAACTTAACTTACTAATTCCAGATTTCTACCCCTATTCTTAACCCTCTAACTTTTTCCTATTACATCGCTAGTCACTAAAATTCTGTTTTACTGACATTCCAGTGATTATAAAGTAATTTAAGTGGTTTTTGAAAGTAAACTTAATTCCAGTTTCAGACTTTTAAATTAAAAATGGCTCAGCTGGATACTGTCTCTTCAACACAGTAATATTAGTATCTTGGCTAAAATGAATTATTGACAATTTTAATACATGTTGCACAGTACATATTAATAAAGAAAAATACATGTTATCAGCAGCATAATGTTGACCATATTCTAATCCATTCCACCTGCTCAAATATTAGTGCAAATAATTATATATTTGTAATGCATCACTGCTGTCTAGTGCAAATCTATGCCTTCTAAATAAATGACTTTCCTCTGAGGTTGTTTGCTGTTTGGAGTATGATGTGATATATTCATATTTAAATTGGCTTTGTAAGGTGAGGCAGAATGCAACCTTCCAAACCACAGAGAAAGGACTGATCAGTGGTAAGAATAAAAGTTAAGAGTTAAGGCAATTTTTCTAAAAGATTAAACATGCAATTTTTGATTACATAAAAATGACTACCTATTGCTAATACACTGAATACATTTCCCCCTACATTTCACTCCAGTGTTAGCCATTTAATAACTAGCAATGCACTAAATAATTGACAAAATTGGCAAGCTTATGACATTAAAATAGTATATTTTTGAAGGCAGAAATACCGATTTCCTCATATCTTCCAAGGCAGAGTTGTTTTACTCCCATGTTACAAGATATGGTACAAAATACCTGGACTCTTTCTACTGCATTAAACAGAAATAGTAGTATGATTATGTAAAATAATACTTACTGAAGATAACTTTTTGATGAAAATATTTCTATTAGGTACAAACTTAATATTCAATTAAAATTTCATGACCATTTATAAAATTTTCAAAACTAAATTTAAAAACTGTGATGACACATGGACATATTTTTAAAAATCCAGTAGTAGCAAATTAGATATTGATACTGTATATCAACTTTATGCTCTAAACCAGGGTTCCCCAACCCCCCAGGCTACAGACTGGTACTGGCCTGCAGCCTGTTAGGAACTGGGCCGCACAGCAGGATGTGAGTGGTGGGTGAGTAAGCAAAGCTTCATCTGTTTTTGCAGCGACTCCCCAGCGCTAACATCACAGCCTCGGCATCATCTCAGATCACCAGACATTAGATTCTCATTAGATAGAGCACCGGTCCCTGATGCCAAAAAGGCCGGGGACTGTCGATCTAAACACTACAATGAGAACGAATGTTGGATGGAAAGAAAATTAGATTAAGCAAAACTAATGAGACTATCAAACTAAAGGACCTATTTAATGTTACAGAAGGAGAATAGTGTATAGAATATAGAGTGAGCAAAAAGATTTACGTTTCAACCTGAGCCCTTTTACTAGCTGTTGACCTTGACCAGGTCCGCTTAACCTTTTTATGCTTTAGGTGTTTCATCTGAATGGATATAATAGTACCCAGCCCCTAGGGCTGCTCTGGAATCAAATGAGATAATGTATGCAAAGGGTTTACTATAGTACATGGAACTTAAGTCAATAAATATAGCTATAATTATCTTTATTAGGCATCAAAATTTAAAAATTGCTGTTTTTACTTTATGTAGAATTAGAGATTTACTCTAACAGTATGGACTGGTCTTTCCTTCCAAAGTACAAAATATATTTCAGGACAGACTTTCTCAAGCAGAAAGAAGTACTGAATACTGTTAAATTAATTGGATGAAAGCACAGAATGCTTTGTATATAAAATTCTCCATTAGAAACCAGGAGAACTGAATATGCTCCTAGAAAATATCTCACACTTCTGAGTTAATGGCTAACATAGGGGTAATATGTAGAATATTTCTGCACTAAAAAAAAGTTAAACTCCTAGATGTGAGCTTTCTAAGTCATCTACAAATTATGCACCAGTGAACCTTACTTTCACATAGAGTTCAAGCATGCCTCCAGCACTGCCTTATAACATGACCACCTTAAGAAGTTTTGTAGCATTTTAGAAACCAAAATCTCTTTATCTCAATACTTGTAAATATTCAACATCATAGACGAGAAAAAGGGATTTTAAGGAAGCAGTACATTCTCCACTTGGAATCAATCTACCGGCTGATAATTCAATTATTTTACTGCAAGCCAGAAGGCTGATTTAGATAGTAAAATATTAAAATGAAAAAAGAAAAAAAATGACGCGAAAGATACCATAAATTAACCTACTTAGCTACTCTTTTAAAAACAAGATAGGTGCTAGTGAGTTGCAACTATGGCGATATTCACAAAATGAGGCTAATAACTGTCTTGGAATAGTCTATACTCTGGTTGACCATCTTTTTTCAATATCATTACTTATAGAAGCCAGACTTCCTTCTTAAACCTATGTTTTGTATTTCACAGAATGCAAACATAATATACTTAAGTTTTAGAAAAAGAATTTGCAGTGTTTTAGAGCTTATTTTCAACTTCAAAACATTATCTAAATATTGCCTGTTAGCTCATGTGGAACTGCAGAAAATTGCAAAGATTATCCTTATTCAAATGTTGGCTAAAGTTACTAATATACAAAGTTCCATTATTGCTACCTACGATTTTACCATGTGCATATGAAAAACATTTTACTTATTGATCATCTCTTTGGAGCCATAAATTTTGGGCAAAATTTTATAGTGGCTGTAAATATGAAAAATACTTAAAAGATCAGAATTCAAAGAATGCATATTGCTTTATATAAGAAATTTTTTTCCTTAGAGAAAGACAATCTGTTTAGGCAAAATTTCTAATCTCGGTTATACAGTCAACTACTGTTCTGCTAAAAAAAGGAAGACATATGCTATGAAAAATAAGGAACATCTTAAAAATTTAAATAAAAAATTGTTTATAAAATTCAGTACGGATGTCCTTAAAATGTAAAAATAAAGTGAAATAAAAAAAACGATTGCAGGGAATTTGTTTATTGAGCATTAATTTAACACTTTTAAATTAAGTATTCACTTAAGAATTTTCTTTGTCACTGCCCTGTCAATGGACATAATGGAAAATATTGCACAGAACTCAACCAGGGAAATAATAATTAACAAAATATCTATGCAACAAGTATATGCTGTACATTTTAAAAATTAATCCAAACAAAATAATTTGAAGCACTTCTCTGATTTGTAAGTCTTAAAATGTTCTTTTCTGTTTTATTTAAGATTCCCGCCTTTTTTTTTAATACAAATTGACACTGTGTACAAAGAGGTCAAATGGCCAGTAAAACTACTGCTTTAAAATTGTTGGCTTTAGTAACAGAGGTATAATTTGATTTGACATCAGAGCTTTCTAAAATGGCAATGGTACAAGCATATGACTTTCTCTAGTATCCAAAATCTGTTCTGGCTCTCCCTTGGCTAAGGAATAGAAAACTAGACAGTCTTCTAAAGCTGTCACAATTTCCAAAAATGTTTTGATAAAAGTTGGCATACTTCGTTTCTCTTGCTTACCTTGATAACACTGGACTAAACAGAAAGTAAAGAAAATTCAGTCAACAGTAACTTAAATAGCAGCTAGCTCTAGGCCTGAACATTTTGGTGACGTAGATGACTATTCAAAAACAAATTCTTAAAATAAAAGTAGTTTTCAAAAATTAGGCCCAAAAGCCTACATTAAAGGAAAAATGCCAAGAATGAGTTGAACGTTAATCTATCTGTCCTACAAGACTATGAATAGAATGGAAGCTGAAACACTACATATAGTTAAAAATGCATTCTCAAAGAGCAAGTTTATAGAGTTTATAGAGTTAATGGCCTATGTAAATTTCCACTTGATCTTTAAAATTTTATAAGTGATGTATGTCACCAAATTAGGCCAATTCAATTAACTACATTCAGTAGGAATTGCTTCAGAAATGCCCTGAAAAAGATGACAGAAATTATAGATTTGAAAAGCAAGTAGGCTTTGCAAAGCTCGTTCCCAGACTTAGACTATATATTATCTACCAATTCCCAATTCCTCTTAAAATAGAAGACTTCCTTCATGTTTAGACATCCCATTTTATTCCAGTTTTGCACTAAGATAGATATATTAAGGGACTGCACTGCTGTTAAACATTGTCAATATCTCTCATATGCACCATTTAGACTATACCTCACTTGTTAACTTCCCTAATATTAAAATAATGAATAAATATGGTCCTTATGTTAAGGTCCTCTACCTTACCTTAAGTGAATATAAAATAAGGTAGTTTTATTAATTTCTTACTAGCATTGACTTAAAATCTGTTTACCAAATAAGAAATAGTAAACTTTTAAGTCTTTTTTACCCAGAAAGCAGATGTATTCTGATCCATTCCTAATATCTACATAAAACAGTTTTTTCATCATTTTAGTTTAGTTTATAACATTTTTCTTGGAATATTACTGTTGTACCTCAGAAAAAAATTTAATTAACCTACTATGGAAATTATGCTCAATTGTTAACCTTTTGAAAGAGGCAAAAAGTTCTCTAGGAAAACTGAAAATAACTTGATTAACAATTACCAGCGCCAAAAAAGTCATTAAAATTGATAAATAATAAATGCGATTTTACTGTAATCTACCTATTACTAATGCAAAATAAGACGGTGAAATTTCCCAATGGAATATGTTAAAGAACACGAACCAGAACACCTGTAACATCTCATTCACCTTCTAACATTAACATTTGCCAGGATGAAAGCTGTGACATGTAGTTTCACAGAATTTGAAACTTTATAAGTTCAAGAATGGAATTAAAATTCAACTTAAGGGGAAAAAACAAACAAAAATATGGCTAGTAGTGTCCAAATTCCAAAAAAAAAATCTTAAGGGTAAGTATGGCTGCTGTTTTTCCAGTCATTTTTCCATAAAATGTTGGCTATGTCATAAGAAATCTGCTGTGCTTTCTATCAACCAAGGCCTGCTGAAATACAACACATTTCCCTTACAAATTCAACCTCAGCTGAAATGTCGAGCAAGGCGGGCAGATCTATAGTCAGCACGAAGTTGTACGAAGGAGTGAAGAATGTTCTTGTCCAGATTAGCAAGTTGTTCTCCTGAGCAGACTTGCTTTAAATTATCTGGGGCAACTACCAGAAGATTGCAAAGTGCATGCAGAGTATCAAAAAGTTGTAATACCAGTGGAATCTGAATGAGATAAGAGAAGAAAAAAAACATTGAAACAAAATAATTTCTAGTTTTACAATTAGTATGCAAATTCTTCTCACGTAAATACTATTAGTCGGGACTTACTAATGTGGGAGAGTTCAATATATTAGAATTTCTAAACACTCTTGAAGTGTTAAAACTCAAATATTTCAGTTGTTACATAAACTTGGCTATATCTTTTTGGAAAGATTCATATTATGTCAATTTTCTTCAATAGTAACAGCCATTTATACTTTTGTGGAGTAGTACTAATTACCATTAATTTAGCACTTTTCTTAAATAATTTAAACCTTAAGGAAAAGTGATTTCAGAGATCTCTGAAGAATCATGAACGTATTTTGCAGATGAGTGACATATGTAGCATTAGTGATGCAAGTCACAAGGTCATTTGAACTGTGGAACTGAAATATGACCTTGTCTAAAATAATGCACAAAGCAAAAATGTGTTAATACTGAAAATATGGTTAGAACAATACTTCTTTCAGTTAAGAAATATTTCTCACTACAATATCACAAGTTATAAACTTTTCATTAATGATTATAAATCAGCACAGATTTTTGAGGTCTGACTTATGTTCTTGATCCTATACGAGTTTGATATTTGTGAATACATACCTTGAAGTCTTTGGCACACTTCCTATATTCAGCTACATCACAAATTGCTAACATGCCACCCATACAACTGTAGGAATATTGTTGAAGATGCTCATAAATAAGTCGATGAAAACGTACTCCAAGTTCCATCAAAACTGTATCTACATTCTTCCCATCCATGGAATTTTTAATCTTCTCCACTTGTTTTCTTACATAAGCACAGACTTTAACACAGGCCTGTAAAATTTTTTCTATACTTATTACAAAGAAATATGTATCAGCTTAGCTAAGAAGAAAATACATATAGGTTCTCATTAATCTCTAAGTATAAAAGAAAAACTTAAAGCACAGTAAGCTACACTAATGAAAATGTTAAAAAAATATTAACAAAGTAGATATTCTTAGTAGCATATCAAATCATTTTACTCACATTAGTATACTGAATCAGAACATTGTTTTCATCTTCTGGCTTAAAATCTGTTTTCTTTTGTTCTGCAGCCAAGATATGCTTCATCTGTCCAATCATACAATTTAATGTCCTAGAGAATTGAGAACACCATATATTTGATCTATTTAATTTATTTATAGTATTTACACTAAAAGTATTTAATTTCATATCACCATAAAACTATTTTACTATTGATAGACTTTAGATTTTAGAAAAAGTAAATTCTAGGTCTTGATGTCAATGAACTCTTGGTTTTATTAGCGTCCTGTTTAAAATACAGGGCAAAGATTCATTTGCCCAATATTTTATTTAAATCTTAAAAATATTTTAAGCCTGTCACTAACTTATTTCTTTAACACATACATATAAAGAATGTTTAGTGAAGACAGAGGACTTAAGAAGAATGGCCAAAGTTTAAAAGACCAGGTGAGAAGGACATGAGTTTCACAGTCTCAGGACAAGCAGGAGACTGGAGACAAGTGAGTGGTATAGAAGACTCAGCTGAGAAATGACAGCATGAGTTTGTAACAGCACCAATAACGTTTGAGTTGTGTAATATTCTCCAACAGCAATCATCCGCCCAGTTATGGGAAAAAAATAGACTGCACTAACCTAGGGTTTAGGATCTGTAAGACAGTTATGGTTAAAGAAAATGGATATTAAAGGTAATTATGAAAGAGTAATTCAAAAGATGGATTAAGCAATCTAATCAATAAAGTAAAGCTAGAAAAAGGATAACAGACAGATTGGCAAAAAATGAAGACAGACTGGCAAAAAATGAAGATATTAAGGGCTACAGTCCCTACTGAGGTAAGAAAGCAGGTATATGTAATTGGAAGAGGAAGTTGTAGGCATTAAGTAAAATATTCGGGTTCAAGGTTTTTGTTATCAATGATAACAAAGTCTAACAGGATATGAAAGTTGGTAGCTCAAGTTGAGATGATCAAGAAAATGAATGGCTCACACACATGGCAAGTGGAAATAACCTAAGACTCAAGATTAAAAAAAAAACTATGAGCCAGATTCCCAAATCTTCAATAAATGTAGGAAGCTGACATAAATGATTGAGCAAGAACAGCCATAAGAAAGTGAAGATGATATGAGCTTCAAAAGCAAATGGATTCTGGCTGAATAGAAGACAAACATTGGTCTGAAAATATCAGCAGGGATGCAAGTGAATGCTGAGCTCACCTCTTGGCCTCCCTGTACATGGGTAAAGGAGAATTAGAAGTTCACATTCAAAGACTACCACAGACCACTGTGCTTTCAATAGACAACTAATGCAAAGACTTTGAAACTAAGACTTATATGGAAAGACGAAAAAAAATTACCTAATCCATATTAAGAAGACAACAAGAAAATATGTATTCCAACACTTTTGAAGGCTTAACATACTCAATCTCCCCACCTCACAAATATGATTTGCAGGTATTCTGAGGCAAAGCAAGAAGACACAACTTAAGTTAATATGAGGACTTTAGGTTAGGAAAATACATACTTTTTGAAGTGGTAATTATAATATATATAATGTATACATTTACATTATTATTTTATTAAAGGAAGTTCTGTGTATGTATAATCTCATGTGGTTCTGAATAAAAAGAGAGAGAGAGACCAGTTTTTAGGATTCTTCTAAGCATTTAATTCTTTAGTAAACTAGTCTCAGGAATTAATTCTGTAACATCCTTATTTTTTTCCAGTTTTAGTCTTCGGTTTTATTTTCTTTTTCCTTATTATCACATACTCAATGGTAGTTCTTGATCTTAACGAGAAGATAATTGGGAGATGAGTTGTAAGTTTGTCACTACTAATAAAGTAAAAATTATTTATTTTTATAAATTAGAGTGGATTCCAAGTTATCTTTATAATAGCATAGTAGCAACTTTCATTCAAATATGCTTTCTTGAATAGAAGAGAAAGGAGTAGAATTACAGTAAATAAAAAACATGCCCAAACCTAGTAGCATGGGCTTTAGAATCTGAGGTCCAGCTCTACCACCATTTAACTGTGTTATCTTGAGCAAATTACTTAATTTCTTTAAGCCTCACTTCCTCATCTGTTAAATGGAAAGATTCTTCCTACCAAATAAATAAAATACAGGTAAAGGATCTGCACTGTGCCTGGCACATAGCAAATGCTTGATACATGGTACCTATTATCATCATCAATAAATATATGCCCACAATCATCTCAAAAAAAATCCCAGCAACTACTGCTCTATATTATAAATAGGTAATTAATACAATGAACATTTACAAAAATTTTTTGAATGCAGAGTCTGCATTCACTTAATGGAAGTTACCTTTAGAAAATTTAAAGCATTTCATATATGAGCTTGAAAACTGTAAATAAAAATAATATCCTCTATGTTACATACCATTTTTAAGGAGTGTGGAGTGTGTGTGTAAGTGTGTTTAGGAGTTGGTGGGGGTGGGGGGGAGTTACAAAGATAGTTTTCGACTGAATCTCTTTTAAAAGTAAATCTAAACACGCTGAGTTCAAGAAACATGCTGATTTGCGACAATATGGATGGAACTCGAGATAATCATGCTAAGCATAAAAAGCCAGACAGAAAAAGTTGAAAATCACATGATATCACTTATACGTGGGATATAAACCTAAAAGCAACAAAGGAACAGGACAAACAAACAGAAACTCATGGACATGGACTATAGACTAGTGGTTACCAGAAATTACCTGAAGGTAGGGTGAGGAGGAGGGGGAGGTAGATGGGCAAAATGGGTTCAAATAGTAAGGGAGGGTGAAGTGGGTAAAGGGGATCAAATATATGGTAACTGAAGGAAACTGGACTGTGGGTGGTAAACTTAATAGAATATACAGATGTTAAATTATAATGTATACCTGAAAATATATAATTGTATTAACCAATGTTACCCCAATAAAGTTAATTTAAAAAAAATAAAAAAATAAAAAATAAAATAAACATCATTTTCCAGGCTTTTAGCCCTACTACATTAAAAAAAGAAAAAGAAAAAAAGAAACATACTGAGTTCAAGAAATAATAAGCTTGAGAATCCAATAAAAATACCATTCTAATAAGGATGAAGGCAATATGTAAAAATAAAGTCAAACGTTATAGCAAGATAGTGAAATTAAGATAGAATTTCTTCTCTGAAAACTAGTTTTATGCTGCTTTAATGTTTTCACAATTTTTACAAATGTTAGAGAAAAAGTAAAACTAATAACTTGCCTATCAATGCCAGTATCCAATTTCATCTCCATTTGTTCAATTATTTCCTTTTTCTTCTGAAGGCATTCAGATAACTTAGGAGAAGAGCTATTGAATGTTTGAAAAAAATAAATCATGTTAGTAGCCTTACAATTCTACAAGTTTTTCATATCCATGTGTATTGCTATATATTTATAAACATACACATATACATTATTTTAATATGCTCACAAATCCAAAAAGCACATAAGTAGTAAAGTAATTACAGGTAACCTTGAACAACATGGGTTTGAACTCCATGGGTCCATTTACACGTAGATTTTTTTCAATAAATACTGCGAATGTATTTTCTCTTCCTTATGATTTTCTTAATAACATTTTCTTTTCTCTAGCTTTGTGGCAGCCTGACCCTACCTGGCCATTTTCTGCTCGAACGAGTTCATTTCTGACTGCCTCCCGCCCCCAACCTCAAGGACTCTCCAGCTAATATTAGTTTTCTCATACCCTGCCAACCAATCAATGTTCTTCATTGTATCTGTAGCTGTGTAGGAATGACAAGACTGTATAAAACTGCCCATTATATTACAATCGGGGCTCAGCCTTTGGATAAGAATCCACTAAGCCAGTGCCAGCATCAATAAATGCTGCTTCCTGCTTATGGCCTCAGTGTCCCATCTCTCTGTTCGAGAATCCCACAACAGCTTACTCTATTGTAAGAATGCAGTATATGATACATATAAAATAGTCTGCGGCCATGCTACCCTGAGCAAGCCCGATCCTGTCTGATGTGTGATTTCAGAAGCTAAGCAGGGTTGAGCCTGGTTAGTACTTGAATGGGAGACCACCTAGGAAGACCAGGTGCTGTAGGCATAAAAAATAAAAAAATAAGGGATTGTAAGTTGACAAGGTCCTTGCAATCTGTGAGGTCAACCAAGGGTTGCCTCGTCTAAAAATAAAAATAATAAAAAATAAAAATAATAATAATAATACATATGAAATATTAATCTACTATTTATCTTATCCGTAAGACTTCTAATCAACAGTAGGCTATTGGAAGTTAAGTTCTTTGGGAGTCAAAAAAACTTCCAATAGCCTACACAGATTTTCAACTGCAGGGGCAGGAGGGGTTGGTGCCCCTAACTTCTGCATTAATCAAGGGTCAACTGTATTTAGTATTCACTATGTCCAATTCAGTATAATAGTCACCATAGGAAAACTTAACCAGTTAATAGTGAAGAAAGAGGAAGATTTAGATCTGTTACTTTCATCTCAGAGGAGACATCCCTTAAGAATATAAAAATGTGATTTTGAAATTTTGAAATTATTTGGTTTCCTTTTTAATTAAATATCTTGTATAATAGCAAGGAAAATCAGGGACTATCACCAGAGTCTTAAGAATATAGTAAATTACATTAATTAAAATTTAGAGACTGAGAGTTACTCCCATTGTATTTAGCTTTCTTACATTAAAAACGATGAAAACTTGACAATCATATTTGCCTTCTGAATGCTATCAAAATATCAAAACACTATTATATTAAGGAATATGCAATTCTAATAGTTCTATAAATTCTTTGCTATGCGGCATGATAACTCTTTAAAAAGTAAATTTCCTTTCAAAGTATGATTCACAGATCACAAGTGATCTTTTATCTTTGAGCTTGTTTCTGGACTGATTTCTTGGCATATCAATGTTTATAACAAAATGTCTAGAATTTTATCTTTATATGAATATTTCTCTTTAACAATAGTACTACACAATTTTATAAAACATGTTAACATATATACACTACCTTATTTATTGCTCATGTGCTTTAAAAGTTCACAAAATTGACAGGAAGATATAAACCAAACTTTACTTAAGGCCTCACCAAAATCTGTCCTATTAATCTCATAAAATTTGTTAGATGTCTTTTTATTATAACAAGTTGATACAAGCCAAATGTCTTCTTTCACATCAGATATAGACTGATGACAGATTCAGTCTTTTCAAATATAGCAAAATTAATACCAGAGTAGGAAGAGAAAACAGGAAGGCAAGAAAGAAGAAAAAAGACTTTTACTTTTTATTTCATACCTCCCTGTCCTATTTGATATTTTTATGAACATGTATTCTTTTAAATTTGAACAAAAAGATATGTAGAATATTACAATATTCATTGAAATACCAATGGAAATCAGACACTAACCTTATTAGTGGCATAAGGTGATCATTAAACTGCTTGTCGAAAAGATGAAAAATAGTATTGGCCTGTTGCACAACATCCAAAAAATAGAGATTTGCATTCCTAGAATCTGAAGAAGGAATTCCTAAAATTAGAAGGCATATATATGTTAGAATCATACTTCAAAAAGTTCATCTTGGCAACAGAAAAAATGTGGTTTTAAACTACAACTGCTGTTTTAATAAATCAGCAATAATTTTTGTGGACAGAGAAGTAAAATTAAGCTTGTTAACAATGTAATAAAATTCATCCAAAGTTTTTGTGCCCAAACTTTCACCAACTATTCAGTCTTTGGAATTTTCTGAGATAAACCAAAAAAAAAAAAAAAAAATCAAATGAATCATCTTGAACTATACCTTCTCCTTCCTTTTCCCACTCTCTTGTGCCCAATGATTCACTTGAGACATGAATACACTTCACCATTTTTCTTATAGCCAGGCCTCTTTATCTCTGATAACAGTTAAAATAATTTTCTTATTAGCTTCCTGGTTCAAATTTCTTTATATTTTATGCCATAGCAACATATTTAAACTTACTTCACTCACCATGTTCTCTACTATTGCCTCAAAAATATATAGTATCCCCACAGTCTACAGAATAAACTCTTGATTTTTTTCCGCATGGTATTCAAGCCACTCCACATTCTGACCGCCAAAAGGACAGCTGACCATTCCAGATTTCAATTTCCTCTTTTTTGTAAAAGTAATAGATAAACTCTAAGGTCCTTTCTAACTCTAGATATTTATGTACCCAGCTAAAATTAAAAGAGCTAGGAAAAATATTCACGGCAAATGAGAAAATAAAAATTTAATACCTAGAGTTCTTTACAGGATGATAATTTTTTTCAAAGTTTTAAAAATAAAAAACAAAGGTGTTTTATTTTCTCACAAAAGACAAAATCACCAATTGGTACGAAAAAGAAGTAACCAACACAAACTTATAAGAGAAAAAATAAAATCAACATACATATAGAAAATACTAATCCTTGCTATTAATGAAAGGCTTGAAAATTAAAGCAATATTTATGCATATTTTAACCACTAAATTATTAAAGTTTTAAAAGAATATTCAGCAATGTGCAGAAAAACTGGTGCAGTCATAAAGGCCAGTAGCAGTGTAAATTAGTGGGGGCTGGGGGGGAACCCTTTAGGAAAACAGTTTATATTATAGAAATTTTTAAAATGTGTCACATACTTTGAGCTGATCATTTCACTTTTGGGATTTTAACCAAAGAAAATAATTCAAAATAAGAAAACACTTTAAGCTCTACAATGTTCATTGTAACATTATTTATATTACTAAATTGCCAAAAAGATCCAATATGTCTAATAATAGGGATGGTTAACTTTACAATATACATTTATGACAACATTATGCAATCACTAAAAATAATAGCATAAGTACTAACTAAATAGATGCTGGGAAAATATTCATGAATATAAGGGACATTCTTATCCTACCAGGAAATAGTTTCTAAGGCTTTCCAAATTGTGAATGCTACTATTAAGAAGATGATGCTAGGTTTCCATACTAGCTAAATACCAAATCTTTCATACCACATAGATTCAAATTAATGTTACTTTTTTCATTATCTCTTTTAATCTTAACAACTTTGAAGTATTATCATGTCAATATAAACTGCCATATCTTTAAGTCATTTGCAAATGGCAAATGTTAAATACTTGATGTTAAGACTCCTGTAATTAAGAAACAAAAAAGAGAGGATACAAAGCTTATCTACATCTGAAGAGCAGCAATATAAAAAAACTGGATAAGAATAAACCACAAGGTTACTAAATATAACTTTGCTCAATGTTAGAAACTTTATGGAATGAAGTTATATGTACAGTCAATAAATATTTTCTGAGCATCTGCTATATGCTTTCTAGGTGCTAGACTATACTGGTGAATAAGACAGGTAAGATTTCTACCTACAAGAGCTTATATGCTGTTCTCTCTACTTAAAATATTTTTTCTCGAAATACTCAGTTTACTCCTTCACTCTCTTGGTTTATATCTCCTGAGAGGCCTTTTCTGACCATCCTTTCTAAAAAAGCCCTCCACCCTTCAAATTCCCATCCCAGCTCCCAATTACCACTCTCTATCTTACTCAATTTTGTTTTTCTTCCTAGTCATTTGTCTCTTTTCCACAAGAATGTAAGCTCCACGAATGCAGGAGTAGGCACATTTTAATAAGTACATGCTGAATAAAAATTCTGGTGAGTGGTGGCAGACATTAACAGATGAAAATTTTACTGTGATAAGTGCCATGAAAAAAGTTAATCTAATGACAAAATAATGAGTAACAAGGCTGGGAGAGGAGGGCTACCTAAGCAGGGGTGATCAATAAAGGCCTTTCTGAGAAGGTGATATCTTAGTTGAGATAAGAAGGTTGAAAAGCCAGACATGAGAAGAACTGAAGGAAAAGGATTTTTGGGATGGGGAAACATCATGTGCCAAACCCTGAGTGAAGAAAAAGAATGAAGGCCAGAGTACCGGGGGTAGGGAGGAGAAATACAATAGGAGATGAGGATGACTTCTTAAGAGGAGATCAGCTCAAAAGCCATGCTTATATAAAGAGGTTGTTGTTGTTTTCCCTCTAAGGGTAACAGGAAGCCACTAAAGAGTCTTAAACAAGAAAACAATAATCAAACTGACTGTTAACAGAGTCAGTAATTTGGAGAAGTAAGAATGTACACAGGGAGATTAGTTAAGAGTGAACAGAGATTGCATCAGTGGAGATGGAAAAAAAGTAGATGAATTTGAGTTACATGTGGAAGTATATATCAGGGTTGATAAAAAGGAAGAATTATGGCAACTCCTGGGTTTAGGACTTGAGCAACCAGTAGGTCAATAGTAATGCCTTTAAAAGACATGGGGAAGAATGGGAAAGGGATAGGTTTAGGTGAAAGAGTTTCATTTGGGATTTGTTAAATTTGAGATGCATACTGAACAGGTGAAAAGGTTACCAGATTAGTGAGACTGGAATTTAGGGAAGAAGTCAATAATATCCTATTAATACCAGTAATTCCAAAAGACCAAAAGCAAAAGAAAAATTTTGCTGTGAATCTATTCCTTCTCAGACTTATTTTAGAATATTTTTCTTTCATTACTCAATTACCTCAACCAGAATTGCTGTCACCTTAATTTTTCTTCCCTTGACATAACCTATAGCACTGTACAACATTCTGCCATATACCACAGTGACTGATGTAGCTTACCCAGCCCTGTTCAATGTAATAAGCAATATGAGAGAAACTGTGTCTCCGTATAGCTTTCAGCACCTGACAAATCCTTGCATTATAGAGGCTCAAACAGTATTATTCATTGCATTGAATTAAATTTGACATATAGAGTTAAATATATACAAAATAAAATTAAACATAGTTTAACCAAACAGGGTTAAATGAATTTAATACAAATGATAACACAAATAAATATACTTACCGGCAAGTCCTGTTTCCAAAGCATAATCAATATGCTCAATACATAAAAATTCCACAAGAATGGTAAAAATTCTAAAGGCATTCCTTGGTAGATCAGAAGGATCAGAGAGCTTTAAAAACAGAAACCAAATATATCAATCCTCAAGTCTACCTTTAAAAAGGGAACTTTTTTTTTTTTAGCAATCAACGTGATATAAAACTAGTCAGTATTCAGGTATCAAAATGATAACTTACACACCTCTTCTTCCTCGCCCCCAATGCCTCTTTCACGTACATACAATGCTCAACAACTCTCCTGCCTTAGACTAGATCAATGTTTTTCCTACCTAGATTGCAATCCATTAGTGGATTGTGAAAAGAAAGTAAGAAGAGAGAGAGAACCAATAGGAAATAAAGTATAATGTACACAGTAAAATCAAATATAGTTTCATGAAATACATATACACACAAATACATATAACAAAAGTACACTGAACTGCAATGTAAAATGAATTGCTATTGTAGGTCATGGTCAAGGAAGTTTGAGAGCCATCAACTGAACAAAGCAATATTCTAGCAAAACTCACAACAAAAAGCATTTCTTTTATTGGGGGATAGGAATGAGAAAATCAATAAACAGATGCACTATGACAGACTCAAATCTCAGCTTTATCACTTTCTGGTTGAGTGAACCCCTCAAATGTTATTTAACCCTACCAAGTCTCAATTTCTTCATCTGTAAGGAAGGAATATGAATAGTACTTACATTCTAGCCTTAAGGTGAGAATATGAAAATGCATGTAAAAAAAGTACTTTAGTACTTTTAGCAGTGTTTGGCACATAGTAAGCACAATGTTTATTTTGATGTCGATGCCACTACTGACTCAGTAAAAGAATTATTAGTAGTCATGCTGAGAAAATAAAATCCCTCTTTAACTTTTTAAGTTGAAATTTACCTCTCAGCTTCTTATAACTGCTTCCTATATTATTTATCAATTGATTGTTGCCTATCTGTAGTGTCCATTCATGTACCCTGAGTAATGCTTATTATCTGATATATACAGTCAGGAGTTAAAGTGTATAACCCACCTTAAATCTGCTAAATCTCCACTGATTATAAATACTGATTTGGTATTACTCAATTCCCTTCCTCGTCTTCTTAATGCCACCCCAATCTTTATCCTTCATCAGACTCTCTACTACAACCCTCACTGCCACTCTTTGCTCACAGATGCTCAACATATGCCCTTAAAGAAGCGATAAATACAGAACTATAAAAAAATTTTTTAAATGCACGTGAAAAAACAAAGAATAGGTATGAATGGTAAACACATACAAAGATGCTCAACATCATTATTCATTAGGAAATACACACTAAAACCATAATGAGGTATCACTATATACCCTATTCAATTATCTAAAATTAAAAAGACTGATCATATCAAATGTGGAGATCTTGTGGAGTTAATGGAATAGTCACACACTGCTGGTAGGAATGTCAAATGAAACAACGTTGGAAAACAGGCAGTTTCTTAAAAAGAAATATCACTACTACTACATTGCTACTAAGTATACCCAAGAGAAATGAATGCACTGTCTGTTTAAAGACATAAATGAATGTTTATAGCAACTTCATTTGTAATAGTCAAACACTGGAACCAATCTAAATGTCCATCAATATGAAAACAAATTATGATATATTCAAATGATGAAACACTATTCAGCAATGAAAAGCAACATGCTCATTAATACACATGCCAACATGGATGAATCTTAAAATAATTATGCTAGGTAAAGAAGCCAGAAACACATGTATATACTATATTATAATCCCATTTATTAAAAAATTCTAGAAAATTAATCAACTTCTTGGAGACATCCCATTTAGCTTTCAAGACTTAGTCCTCAAATGTCCCTTCTTTTTAAAAACTAATCTATAGAAACATAAAGTAGATCAGTTGTTGCCTAAGGACAGAAGCAAGAGGAAGAGAAAGAGGGATTATAAAAGGGTAAAAGGAAAATTTGGAAAATGATGAATCTATTCATTATCATGACTGCAGTTACAGCTTTACGAATGTACACATAATTTATCAAAGTTACCAAGTTGTGCAGTTTAAATATATGCAGTTTTCTGAATGCCAATTATATGTCGAAATTATTTTTTTAAAAAAAGGAAAAAAACACCAATCTGTTTGTTCATTACACTGCCCTTTCTAATATTCTTTAAAGCTGCCATCATTATCTACAAACTCAAATTTCTATGCAGGGTACACAAAGAGTTTTTGTCTAACCTGTCAACCTCCTCTCTATTACTCTTCTTCTCATGTATATTTTTATTTCAAGCATTTCATGCTGGATGACTGATCTTTATATACATCTTTGCACATGTACTATTCTCTCTGTGTGAAATGGCCTGCCAGAATGGTCTTCTTGAAAACATCCTATTTAGCTTTCAAGACCCAGGCTTCAGATGTCCCTTCTTTTTGAAACCTCCCCTGATAAATACTCTTCCTTAATTCCTTAACGAGGCAAAGCTGGTTGCTTCCTCGTTGGTCCCAACAGTGTATACCCACCCTGTACTAATTCTTTACATGTATACCTTCTTTCTCCACACTATTCTAAGGTAGTGTATATGTCTAAACTTTTTATCGTCAGCATCTAACATGGCAGCTAGTACAAAGTAAACACATAATAATGTTTGTTGAATCAGTCTGCACTGAATTGAACTGAATTTCAATCTTGTGACTTCCCAGACAGAAGGTCATGACTTAGAGCTAGTTGCTATGAGTCAAACAATACAATGTTCACATCTTCATGTTAGATGATTTGAGGCTTTAGAAATATTCTAACATATTTACAGCACTCAGAAAAGTAAAGATATCACTGTACCAAATACCCACATCACCCACCCAGATGTGCCATACTGTAACATTTTTACAAATATACCTCTAAATAATTTTAAAATAATTCTGTTCTCTAAAGCAAAAATCTCTATATTTTTATTATAAAAAATAGTTGTTCCTAAGCAGAGGGCAGATTTATATCTTAGTATAAACAAGGCAAAACTTAAAATACATATATGCAAATAAAATAAATTTACAATTACTCTTACCCTATGACATCTTTCAAAGGCTTGTTTGGTTTCTTGTAAAAGATTAACCACCACTTCTTGGGATAGGAAGGTTTCTCCATGAGTATCGATACTCGGCCCCAATGGTAAGTTGGTACGTTGTCTAATTCTCTCTTTCAAATCTTGAATACTAGTGCATCATATTGACAGATAAAAAAAAGGATACATTATATAGATTTCAATTTAAAGTACTCTCAAACTTAGTATACATCAACGAAGAAAAATGGACCAATAGCCAGGATATCTAAAAGTTCTAATTCTAATAATTAGTTCTGTAAAGTGAAGCAAGCCTTAAATCTCTACATAGAAGACTTTCATCTGAAAAATTAGGAAATTTGGAGTTATGATCACTGAAGTCTCTTTCAGCTATATGATTCTGACTCAACAGCCAAAAACTCCTTGTTTGGTTTCATAGGAAGCGGGCTATTCCAAATAAGATTCCAGATAACTAAATGGTCCCGCTTAAAATAAACTTTAAAATTTTAATGTTTTTAAAATATATTTAATCATTTAAGCATACTGTTCATTATTGTTAAAAAAGATGCATTAAACATAATTTAGCTTTTCTTAATGACTAAGGGTCACTTTGAACATCTATTATATGACGGTATCATTAGAAAGTTAGATGATTTTTTTGCTCCTAGAATATATACCTCCAGATTACTGTGAACTACTTTTAAAAAAATATATTATGATTGTTCTTTAGTATTTCTCTTCCTTTATTTGCTACTGCCTTTCAGATGTCACTTTTTATTCCTCATTATAACCTCTCTCTGATCATTATTTAATATATGACAAAGTGAGAAAAAAGAAACTGATTTGGGTGTATATGTATGTGGACTCTGGACCCCAATTACATGGTTCCACTGAAGTCATTTTGCCTCATCCCAGTATCAACTGGGTTCTAGATAGTCGAGATCTGGATTACTGAGGTGTCACCAATTCTTACAGCGTATCACTTTCTTCTAGTATGTGAATAATCACAAATTTTAAGGTATTAATTAAATAATTTTATGCGCAAATCACTGAAAAGTTTAGGGTACCTAAACTGTGAACTATTTGCTGGTTTTTTTCCACTCCTGCAACGAACAACAAAAAAAAGGATGTGCTTCCTAGTTAATAATTTGGAATAATTTACTGAGCCTGAAAATATTAAAGAAACTATAGAACTCTTTATAGTACTGGTTCTATAGTTCTGCTTTACATTTTAATCATGTTACATTAGGTCATTTCAACATGTAGTTTAAGAGACAGGATTTGATCAATGGCATACATAAACTTGATTAAAAGAGTTCTTCCTAGAAAACTGCAATGACTGTCAATATTTGGCAAGTTTGTCAAAATATAATAAAGTTCTTAATATCTTCAGTTCTAACTATAATATTTAATAAAAACACTCACCCTCCTGTGCCAATGGATCTCTTCTGATGGTTTTTTGAATCATAATAGCGCTGTAGGATCATAGCACTTCTGCTTTTCAAATATCCAGTCTCCACCTCAATATAGTTCTCCAAATAGGAAATGAAAATGGATTTGATAAGCTTAGACAAGAAAGTCTGTTTATCAGTACCTAAGTTAAACTCCATCAATTTGCTGGAAAGATTTGTGGTTCTTTTCATGGAAAAGGAGGAAAAAAAGATTAATATATATTTTAGGTATAGTAACAATACTAAGGAATATATATTTTTACAAAGTGACTTTAACAACTTAGGTTAAACCACCATTTCTTAAACCTTGGGAAAGTACTTAGGATGCAGACAGTAACTGTATAGTGTTATATATAAAGTAGAATGAATATCATGAACAACATTACGGTTTTGAAAACTGTCATAAACTCCTAGGGATGACCTAGAAGAGGAAACTGAGTCAATGAACCAGTGAAGAAATGGCAACAAGTGGCAGAATGGCTTCAAGTATACCCTAATGCCATTCACAACATGGTACCCAAGTCAGAATACTGAGAGGTTTACTCTCTGTTCATTCTCTTCTGACTTTGTCCATGTGGACTTTCCTCTAATTGTCTTTTTTTCATTGTTGAAGATAGGCTCACAATATTGATATGAACTTTCAGATTATGGTTACTTTGAAAACCCTCCTCTCAAAATAATGACACTGAAGAATACTAGCAATAGGGTTGAGTTAAAACTTCTTATGAAGCTTCTGATATATTTCTAACTGTAATACTGCCTTTTACAAAAGAACAAAACAAATTCTCACACGAGACTTAAGGCTGAAATTATTATTTTTAAAGAATTTGTCACTTACTTTCTCAATTTTTAAAGTGTTAATGCAGATAAATGTAATTACACTAGTTCTTGGAGAAAAAAGTTAAAGAACAGTGAACTAGCTTACAATTAAAATCAGAAATGAAATTCTCGACTCTAAACAAGGTAAACAAAGTTTTATGTTTCACTAAAGTACATTACTATATATATCCAATTCCTTAAATTAATGTACTAACAATGCTGCTCTTGTATAACAGTCTATGAAGGCAAGTGTTTAATGCTAAAAGGCATACTGCTATCTGACAAACTGTTATTCAGAAATACCTGAATACTTCTCCATTTTCCATTTAGAAAAAAAGAGAATCTGATATGTTATTCTGTAATAATTAAAAATATACCTTGTATATAAGTCATAGAGATTTTTGAGATACTGCTCTGCATCAGACTTCCTACATTCTTCTAACTGGTCTTTTACGAAACTCTAAAAGAAAAAAAAGTTGAGATTCTGTCAATTAAATATTAAATTACATAGTCAAGATTTTATTTCCAAAATTACTCCACATTCTAAAACTGTTCTTCTTACAAGGCAATGCAGAGAAAAACAGACCAATATTAAAAAATTTTTAAATAAGTTTTTAATTTTTACTGCTATATTTACTTGTACATCTATATCAGTCTTGAGAATAGGCATCAAGAACTTCAAAATTTCTCTTTTTTCTTTTTTTTTGAAAATGGCCAATCCTGGCTCATGAAATACATTTTAAAAAAACAACAACAAAAAATCCCCAAAGAAACAAAACCTAAGTATATACCAATACAGTCAACTCCTTAAAGCAGCATTTACCAAACTGTGGTCTGGGTAACTAACGTAAGAGTCACTTTAGACGTTAACAGGCATTACTCTGCAATAGGGAAATGCTGTACATTACACTCCCACTTCTAGAGAACCACAATACATATTAGTACCTTTAAAGGATATTAAAAGTCCTGAATTGTGTTTTAAAAACACTTATTTAATGTTTTTTAATCCAGTGGTAAACATAATTTAAGAAATGTTTCCTTAAAGTATACTACTATGGGAAGTAAGTTATAAATTAAATTCCTGGGTTGTTTTTTTTTTCATGTTAGTACCATATTATAAAAAATTCTACAGACTGAACTTACTTGTAATTCTTGTTCAATTTCACAAATGCCATCTGTTGGTCAAGGTGAAGATCAAATAAAAATAAAAATCTGAGGCTACCCTACTACAATCTGTTACTGTCACTACTACCACTGTTACACAAAATTCAAGCATGTGCTCTGGTAACACTTCGTGATTAGCATATTCTTTTCTTGGTGAACGGGGAAACATTTTTTAAAAGCACAACTTTGCCATCCCTTTCCCCTTCATGGAATAAGCAGACTACTATTTCTATGGTCATTACTTAAGTAAACTAATTTTTAAAAAACTTTTAAAACACAGAGAAAAAAATCACATATTGCTTTAAAAACTACTTAGTGATTATTTAAAATTACCTGTAATTTGATTTCAAATACGTTTTGAATAAGTTTAGCCAGTACTGTTTCTGGATTACTAAAGATATCTCCAACTTGTTTGTTCACCCGTTGACAGAGTATTGCTGCATCTTCAAATATGTCATTTCTCAAGCAAGCACCCTAAATAGCAGAGGCATTTTATGTAATTAATATATAATTTTAAAATGTTTTTTAAACACAAATTAGCATAAAATAAAATCCAATAAAGTGTAGTTATGTTACCTCCTGGCACTGCTTTATATAAACATCAACACAATGGGAATAACCCTATAAAGAAGAAAGAAATACATTATCACGTTCTGGTTAAATTACAATATCAACAAAAGAGGTATTATATGTAATAAAGCTATGTTTTTGTCCCAATGAATGGCTAATAGTTCCTTTTTTTTAAACACCTACAGCACCTGGTATTCCTAGGTGGTCTCCCGTCCAAGTACTAACCAGGCCCAACCCTGCTTAGCTTCTGAGATCAGATGAGATCGGGCACATTCAAGGTGGCATGGCCGTAGACTAGCTAATAGTTCTTGGGCTTAAATATAATTAATTGTAGAAAACCAATAACCTAATACTGGTATCTTCTCCCAATGGCTTTCTACAAAATTGATCAGCTGATTCGTATCCTTGTAGGACTTTAGACTGAAAGAAAAAATTGAGGTTTAACTGAGTTCTTTATAGTCATTTTACCCTATCATCACCTAGCCATCTCCTTCAACTCCAAAACATGCACGTGTGTGTGCACACGTGCACACACATGTATGCACACACACATAGATTCAAGGTCTTGAGAAAAGGTTTTATTTATATATATATATATATGTGTGTGTGTGTGTGTGTATATATATATACACACACATATATATGTATATATAGTTCCTCTCTTGAATTCAAAGTATTTGTCTTCCCTTGCAAGAATATGAACAGAGCTGTATTTAACTAACATTCTAGACATTTACTCTAAAAATTAAATCCATTTTAATAGAATATTTAAACAATTTGTCATATTAAGTTCACTATAATGAGATTTTTGCTTATTAACAAATCATACATGAAAACAAGTGAGGTAAGCAATATAAAGTATACTATTGTCTCCAGAACCATTCTTAATACTCAGATATGTTACTTAAATGAAAAGTTCAACACTGGCTTATATTTCCCTAATCTGATACAAATATAAATTAACAGACTGAAGGAAGCACTATTTCTTTAAGTATTTGTTTTGGAGAAATGCACTACCATACAGGGATTCTCTCCCCAATTCAAATACCAGTAAGACAGTTCCATAACACAATATTCCTTTGTATTACCACCTGAGATCCTCTGAATTTAAGTCTTTTACTAGTCACATTTCATTTACTCTACATTCCAGTAGATACTTAAGGTCAAGTCTTCTAATTTCTGACCTACTTCATAACATGTTTGACTGAAAAAATATATATATTACAAACCAAGAAGGTAAACATGATTATCTATGTCAATCTAAAAATTCATATATAGCTTGAAATATATTGATGTTATATATATAGCTATTTGATAAAATATTAATGTTATAGAATATAACATTACATTATAAAATCCTTAAATATTAAATACCTAAAAATTTAACATCACTTACGGAGATATGAAATGTACATTCAAATAATTCAAAACAATGAAAATTATCATTGTGATAGTGACACAATTAATAGGGGGAAATCAGAAGAATAATATACAGAATATATATAATCTCCACAGTCTTGAAGACTAATATTCATTTTTAATTTTTATTACTTACCTTAAAATGAAGTAAAACTGCTGCTACTTCTCTCATTCTGGAGATTTCACCTCTTCTTTGAGCACTGGTAAACTCCTGAATCAGTTGGCATTCTAAATCATGATATTTACCTAAAAAGAAAGTCATTCAACTATTATGAAGCAGACAAAGTATACTAGTATATGAATTACTCATAAATATAATGAGTATGGGTCTAGCCTTCTTTTGAAAGGATTACAAAAACAATATGAAATTATAGGCAGTGAATCTAGATCCTATAACATACTGAGGTGTACAAACGTATACTTTCAAGAAAAAAAAATCTTCCTAAATGGCAAAGCAGCTTAACTCCCACAGTCTGAGTTATCATTTTCCGCCATTACTTTAAAAAGCAGCTGACTGGGAAAAACCTTCCAGATGTCATTTCTAATAGAGATAGGAAAAATCTTAAACTTGAAACTATGGAAAGTGTGAGGAAGACAACAGAAATTTTTACTAGAGCTCAGATGCCTTTACATAAACAATGGTGGATTCGACACCAAATTTCACCTTGATATATCAGTAATATTTGATTCACTACCTTCTTGAGGCTATATGATTCTGAATAAATAACTGAACTTTGGACTAATCTACAGTGACCAAAAACAATGCCAGGAAGTCCACTCTGTATGTCATCCTTATTTTAACACTTTTGGGAAAATAGATGGTTCTTTGAACCTTCTACGAAAAATGGTCTCCCAAACAATGACTCAGGCTACCATGGAAGCTTGCAAATATAGTGGCTTTTCCAGAAACCTAGAATGATCCACCTAAAATATAATCCAAAGATTGACAAGGATCAAGCTAGAATTAAATAGGTACTAAAATCAAGTGCTCATATGAGCTTAGCTTAAAAAAAAAGAAAAAAAAAACCCCTACTTTAGAGATACAGGTATAGATATAACACAATTTTCAAGATACATTATTAAATTAAACACAGACAGTGTAAAACTATTTGTTTAGTATGCCACCAATTATTTTTAAATAAATGGGGATAGTAGAACTAAATTCTACACATATATACATGATTTATGTCCTATGCTTGTATATCTGTAGAATACTCTGAAAGAATACCCAAGAAACTGGTAATGGTTGTTTCAAAGAAGAGGAATCAAACTCATGGATGGAGGAGAAGGATGTCATTGTTTCCACTATCTCTCCTTTTACCATCTTTTTTTATTTCACACAAGTCATTCTATTATCTGTTCAAAACGGTTAAATAAACAGAACCCCACTTACTTGCAATTTTAGATTTTACTTCTGAAAATCTGAAAGATAAAGACCAATGATAAAGTTCATTAGTTGTAACAAACATACCATAGTAATGTAAAATATTAATAAAATGGTAACCTGGGTTTTGGGATATATGGGCACCCTCTGTACTAAAAGTCATCATAAAAAAGAGGAAAAAAAAGACAAAGCCAGAAGGGAGAGAGTACTGACAAAAAGTATGCTAGGTAACAAAACTGAAATTGGGCAATTCAGATGGGGAAGGTGGTTCTCATTCATGAAATTCACATTGAAAAAGCAATTTCCTTGTTAAAAAAGGAGGAATTACATGAGGCATTAATAATCCAGCCAGACCCAACACTGAGTTACTGTCCCTACTCGTATTCACTCGCATTTTAAATTCACCTGATATTTGCCTATTCCCCTCCCTCACTGCCCCCGCCCCTGCACCGGGATTTTTTCATATAAAGTTCCATTACTATTATTTAAAATAAAAACAATGATAAAAAGTATATGCAAATGAGTTATTTTAAAACTTGAAGTCACAAAAAAAACTCAGTAATGTGCCCAGCAGAGTAATCAATCTTTGCAAATTCAGAAACTTAAACATTAAACATAATCATATACTAGAATTTTTTCAAATCTTAATTATCAAGGGGAATGCACATCATGGAAAATGAATGTTGAAAGATCCTATGCAACTATTTGAAGAGAGAGAAAAGTGGCTGGCAAAAAGATGTTAAAGACAGATTAAGAAAGTAATAAAAATTTAGAGTTATACAAAATTGATATGTTGTCATGTCCCTAATGACAGGAATACATTCTGAAAAACGCAGCATTAAGTGATTTGTCATTGTGTAAACATCATAGAGTATACTTACATGCACTTAGATGGTATAGCCTAATATACACCCAGGCTATATAGTACATAGCCTATTGCTACTAGGCTACAAGTCTGTACAACATGTTACAAAATTGCAGAAGAGAAAAATGATGTAATCAAAATACCCGGTAAACACAAGATGATATACTGTTTTATGGCAATCATTTTTTATAAGTAGAAAGACTATATCTAAAATAACAATAGAAAGTACCGTATAGTAAATACATAAACCAGTAACAGTTGTTTATTATCATTATCAAATATTATACAGTATATATAACTGTATGTTCTATACTTTCATAGGACTGGCAGCACAGGTTTGTTTACACCAGCATCAATGCATTGAGAAATGCATCGTGCTACAACATTACAACAGCTATGAGATCACTAGGCAATAGGAATTTCTCAACTCCATGACAATCTCATGAGACCACCATGGTATATGTGGGTCCCTGGATGACCAAAACGACGTGCAGGGCATGACCGTACCAAAATTATGGAAGATCACAAAGTGCTTGTAAGGCCATATTGATCTTTGCAAAAAACTTAAATCTGATTAGGATATACATTCAATTCCAAGGCTTGTTAGAGAGGCTAAAATAAAACTGTAAGAGGTATGTAGTTGTGAAGTGGAAGAAGATGAGTATATGCATGTGTGTTTTGTAGAAGAATAAGATGGAGAGAAGGGTAGGAGATGTAGCCAACAATTATGCACCTATTGTGAGCCACACATTTTACCCATTTAAGTAAATGGTCCAACTATGAAATGAGATAAAGCTAAAGAGAGATTTTTGTGGGTGACTTTAAAAGGAATTACTCATAATGCTGGGCAAGTATGTGATTATTAACAATAGCTAAATGACAGATGATCATTACTGCTAATCCTTTATGATGACACAGAGTTGAGAGTAAAATAAAATATATTTTGGGGGTAGGAAATTCACTATGTTTGAGATATAGTGGTCAGGCTTTAAGTATAGCAATATACTTATATTCTACCTATAACAGAATCATCAAGTATTACCAAAATAACAGATATATTGTCTGTTATACAGGAAGACATAGTTCAGATATTCACATGGAGAACTATTACCAAAATTTTATTAAAGTGTCTGACAGTCTATGGAGTAAAAGAAATCATGAAAAAATTTCCTTCTCAGTAAAGTTTCTTTTAGGATAAAACCATTAATACCTGACTCAGTAATACCCCTAGAACCCTGCATCTAAAGTAGAGGTTCTTAACCTGAAGTCCCTAGGGAGGAGTCTGAAGATAGGCTAAAGAGTCTAAAACTCCATAAAACTGTATACAGCAATCTGTGTGTATCTAAATTTTTTGAAGAAACTTTCTAGCTTTCGTCAGCTTTTCAAAGGTCCCTAAGATCCCCCAAAACTTAAGAACTCTCGTCTGGAGATAGGAAAAAGCAGCTGAATGGCCCCATGTTTAAACTCTCCCTGTCCCTTCACACGCTGGTTATCAAAGTCCAAAATATGAAAATTCAAAGTCTCACTTTAGTCAATTTTAAAATTCTCCATCGATTTTTTTTTTAGAAGGAAAACAAAAGATTGAAATTACTTCAAGGTATATTACTAAATTTATATATTAAAAGACCACATTTTTCAATCAACTATTACATACTATACTTTGTACAAAGAAGGTACTCAATAAATTCTTGTTAATGAGCAAATTCATATAGGGAAAAATACAATTTTATTCTATAAATTATACCATTCATCCAAATTAGCTCTTCAGAAACAAACTTGCCTGTCAAAAGGTAACTCCTGGGCGATTAGGTGCAACTTCTGAATGATGTCTGCTGCCTCCTTTATCTATTGAAAAATAAAAGCAATAATTTTTTTAAAACTCTTACGTATACCAAAAAAATAATTTTATAATTGAAAATAGTAACATTCCCCTATGTATGCCTACAGATCCTAACCCCCAAAATTTTCTTTTAAAATCCACAACAAATAAAACTTTGTGGGTAACCGGAATATATTTGGGGTATCACCTATGAGTCAGTAAAATATAAACACCTGTTTTTTTGGCACAGAAATATTATGATTTTATAATGCCACAATCCCTTCCCAATGAGACCTGCTGTTTGTTTACTCTAAAACAACACAACTTATTGCTTGCTGAAAGCAGAACTGTACGTTTCTTCTGAGTTTATGAACCCAAAACAGATAAAATTTATGAAAATAATTCAGGTCATACTGTTACATATATCCCACTTTAAGCTAAGTGAATAAAATAACAAAAATGTCACTTCAGCTTATCAGTGATTTAAGTCGCACCACCCCCTCATCCAATGGAATGTAACTATTCAAAAACTATAAAAATCCTGTTAAAATTAAAAGTCAATTATAAAATAGAAATACTCATTAACAGTTACCCCAGTATTTTTAAGCCATACATAATTTCATAAACAAAAACGCCAAGCAACCCAATTAAAAATTTGAATATAAACACTTCATCAACAATCTGTAGGTAAGTGCACTAATTTACATTTCACAATAAAAACTTTTAATAAGTTAGCTACTCAGTAATTTGAAGTCTGACTCTGAAAAGTAATAATTGTAGTTTGTAATTTAGGACATTGCTATTAAAAAGCTGCAATTTGCTTTTATCTTTCTAACAGTACTCACCTTTTCAGAATTTGTAAAAACATCAGATTTCAATTCTCCATCAAGAAACTCATTAAAGTATTTCATCAATTTCTGAGCCTCTACTGCCCGTTGTCTGGGTGTGTTTACCCCTTCCAACTGGTCTCCAAGGTGACAGACCTTGGTTGCTACATAGCTGATGTGCTCATCTAGTTCCTGGAAATGTTGGAAGGCAACCTAAAAAAATGTGCATAGGTATAAAATACAACAACAGAATCCAGTTTATAAGTTAATTCATATAAAAACTAAACCAATTCATCACTACTCTCAAACTTAGGTAACTAAAGATAATAAAGAAGTTATACATGAGAGGATCTGAAAAAACAATTCATGCCCATTAAATAACCACACAATCTGAAAACTTAACAGAGTTGCAAACTTTTATACTTTTAACTATTAAAATCATCATATTTTATCATGAATATATTTCCTAACCAACCAAACAGCAAGGCTGCTTACCATTCATCCTGTTTAACAAAGTTCCCAGTACTATTTACTCCTAAATAATGATTCTGAAAACAATGAACTAAGCATCAAAGGGACCAATCATCTGAACAACTCACTTGTTACTATACTAAAATGGGCCAAAAATATGTCAGAAGACACCAATTAAAAAGAATATTTAACAATCATTTATTTAGAATATTTAACAATCATTTATTTAAAATATTTAAAGAGCAATGCTAGTACTATAAATAAGGTAAAATGGTTTTTGACCAGTTTTGAAAACAGAAAAGATCACAACAATTATTCTACTGAGGCAAAAGTACATTACTTCCTAGAATATCCCTTTTCCCAGGATATACCGATTATCCTATGGTAGATGAAAATTATATGCCATGAATGCTTTAGAACTAACTGCCAATAACAAAATTGCAGATAATTCAGTTTGGTACTTTTGTTCTAACCTTAAATTGAGGGGGTAAAGCTGAAAACAGTTACTAACAACGTTCTCTATTACCAGACACTATTCTAAGCATATTACATGGATTTACTTATTTATTCCTTACAACCACCTATTTTATATGCAGATAAAAAAACTGAGGCACAAAAAGGCTGAGTTGCTTGAGATTACACAGCTAATATCTGGCAGAGCAGATTGGATCCAGAGCTTGTTAGATTAACTATTAATACTATTTTATTACCATCAAGAGAAATCTGCATTGGAAGTATTTGGAATCTATCACCTCAACTACTTAAAAACACATCTTCCATCTTATGTAAATTATTGACTTCTTTATTAAATATTTTCTCACAGCCATATATGCTTAAGTGAAAGAATCTAAAGGAATCTAAATAAATGAAATCTGAGCAGAAATCAGTTTGCTAATCCCTAGCACTACAGAATAGCCCCCGGGAGGCAGTAGAACTAAACAACATTCCTCAAACTTATAGATGTGATAAAGAACAATCTAGTTCCAGATCAGGCCCAGGCTATGAAAGGGGTTCGGAGATTCTAGATTAAATCTAGGGCCTAAGAATGGTTAAGAAGCTTGGCCTACTTAGCCCCGGGGCTAATGATCTGATTTTATTCGAGAATGGACAGAGGAAGAATTCTGCATCTGCTTTTCCCACAGTTACACTAGAATTCTCATTGGGGCACAAACCTCATGACTTTTGTCAAACTTCCCAGACTGGTTTCCTCTAGGGAAAAACCTAATCTAGATAATAGCTGGTCTGGTATTACTTTGTTTTATGATTGAGAATGCAAATGACTACCTAAATATCTAGTCTAATAATGAGACCCTAAAGATACAGGTTTGCTGAAGCATCATTTTTGAAGGCTTGCACTGTTAAGAGGGGAAGCAAGGACCACACTGTACGGGATACCACCCCATCCTAAGAAGGAAGTACTGTGATCTCAAACCAACATTCAGTGCCAAGATAGTCTGATAACAATTCATTAACATTTATCCCATGTCAATTAAGAGAAACCTCAATAGTTACTATCATTTGACTAGACTTTTATGAAGAACTTAAAAATGGAAGGAAATAAAAATATTATAGCCTATTGTAAACTATTCATTGCTTAGCTAAATATTTACCTGATTACTTTTCTGGAGCTCTTGTACCTTCTTGGCAAATTCCTTGGCTTCTTTTTGACACTGCTGCTCTAGTTTCTCTACTTTCCTTTGAATCCTTTCATCCATTATCTGCAGTTCTTGAATATGATTTACAAATTCTTCTAATAATCTAATAGAAATGAGAATGTGTATCAATCCATCTATAATTAATTTTAGGAACTAACCAGTTCCCTTATAATTGTAAATAAGGTATTAATAAGCATTTCTTGAACTAAGGATGATCATGTTAATCTTCTCTATGGCATCTTGTTAAGGATTATCTCTGATATAAATGAAAAACCTCACCTGGAATCTCCATTCACCAAAACAGAAACCAATTTCAAATAAACAGTCAAAGGTAAATAAATGTACTACATAAAAATAATATTGTGCATTCTAGGGTACAGTGACTGTTCCCTCAATTTACGACTATACTTAAAACAACATATTCAACATGTTTTTATTTTAAAGGTATTACCAACACTTTCTTATCATAAATTGGAGAAAATATTAAATTCTTATAACGAAATCCCTTCCCTCATTCCAGTTAAAGTCCTCCACTAAAAGAAAAGGAAAAAGAAAAAAAAAAAATCAATCCCAAACTTCTGATGCTTGTGTCTTTTAATGACCAACTGTTAACCGAAATCTTTTTACATGAACATTCAGAAGAATTCCAACAGTCACATCTATTGTAAACACAAATTTGTACTAGATTAGGTCTATGAAAAAAAAAATTTTACTTCACCTTTTAGGATCAAAGGCTTCAGATCCTCCTCTAGAGCCTCCTCCTGGGGTTCTCCATACAAGACGTTCAATATACTCATCTGCCACAAAAGGCTCCTAGTTTATAAAATAATGTTCTTTAAAAAAGTTTCATAGAATATAACAATACCACTTACAAAAGTGAAACAGGTTCTACTATGTGAGAACTTAAAATGAAACTAAATTACTAATACCAGTTAAAACATTCTAATGGAAAAGTGAACAAAGGACACAAACAATTTATAGAAATACAAATGGTCAAGAAACAGGAAAAATATGCAACTTCATGAGTAATCGAATAAAATCAAATTATCACTTTTTTATCTCACAAAGTGAAAAAGTTTTTTTAGTTATAATATGTAACGCAAGAGAGGTAAGCTGAAATTCACATTTATATTATTGTTGGAAATGTTAACAGGTACAATATTTATGGAGGGCAATAGGAAATACTTTGGTAACATCAATAGTATTACAAATGCTCTTATCCTTTAACCCAAGAATTCTACATTTAAAATTTTATACTTTTGAATTGTACACTTGAAACATTGGATTTCATTAATGAATGTCACTAAAATAAAAATAATAAGTAAATAAATAAAAATAAAATGTTAAGAAAAGCAGATATGAACACAAAAATTTTTGCAGAATGTTCACTATTACATACAATATTGAAAATTTGCATAAATATTCAACAATCATTATTGAAAACTTGGGCAAACTTATAGGATGAAAAATTATGTTTCTATTAAATCATATTATAAAAAAATCTAATGGCATGATAAAATGCTCACATATATCATCTCAGGAAAAAGGATATAAAGTTTTCTAAGTTTTCTCAGGAAAAAAGCATTAATTACAAAACAAAAGAATATAAGAGTAGAAGGACCAATCAATAAAATAAACATTCAAATGTTCACCATCAGCTGGTAATGCATTTTTTAGAGTAGTAAGTATTAATTTACATATTTCTCATACTACCCTCTTTCATGCAAATGAATAATGTATATTTGCTCCCACTTTAGTAGGTAACCTAAGCTGGTAGCATTTGCTAGTGCTTCTAGTTTGAATTGTTATATCTGTAAAATTTTCCATGTATTAATCATTCTTTAAAAACATTTTCATTGATAAACATTCGCTTATAAATAAAACTTCTAGTGCCAAGTATGTTGTTAGGCTTTGGAACAAAAAGATGTGTAAAATACAAACTGTACCTCCAAAAACCCATAGTCTAATAGAAAAAAATAAAAAATGCAATAGTATGTGATAAGTAAAATTAAAAATGGATGCACAAACTTCAGTTTTAAAATTGCTGAGTGAACTGTCAACTCAGTAAGTAGATGGAGGATGGAAATGGGATATTTATTATTTCAGCGAATGTTTACTGAGCACCTACTATGTGTTGGGCAATGTGGTAGGCACCAAGAATACAGATGTAAATTTAATAGGTAGGGTCCCTGAAAGGTCTCACAGATATGATCTTCTAAGTAAGGATGCCAACATTAAACAAACAACTAATTACGATTGTAATAACTGTGAAGGAAAAAAAAACCTGGATGCTCTAAGTGTGTATATCAGAAACAGAGATGATCGAAGATGGTGAGGGATAGAAAAAGAATAGCAAGAAGCAGGTATAGCAACAAGCAAACTCTGAGAACGTGATACATTAGATGAGACCTAAAGAATGAAGAAAAATCAGCCAGACAAAAATGGAATGAATAGTTTTCTAGACCCTAGGGAAAGAGACAATAGAGCTTAACCCATCAGAGGACTGAGAATTAAGCATAGACTAGATCACAAGAATCCAGAGAGAGGTGATAATTAAGACCAATGAATGATAACCTTGTACTTTTTATCATCATTGCTATCATCATAATGGCACTTGGTCTGTACAATAAGGGTTATTATAGTAGGAAAGTGCAAATAGAAGTCTCTGAAAATGCCCGCTCTCTACTCAGTATAATAAATCAAATGGAATGGCAAAAATCAGTGCTATTCTTAAAGCTCTAAAGCAAGGATCAGCAAATTTTTTCTTAAAGGGCAGACGGTAAATATTTTAGGCTTGCAGGCCATACAGTCTGTTACAACCATTCCACTGTAACACTATAGTACCAATGTAGCCATAGATAATATGTAAACAAATGGGCATAGCCATGTATCAATAAAACTTTAAAAACCATTTTAAAGTTTAGGCTGTAAGTTTGCTGACTCCTGATCCAAAGGATCTTATAAAACCAAATAAATCTCAAGAACTTGCTTTTCTAATACTCAACCTTGCTACGAATGAGTTTACAATGAAAAAAAAGATAGCCAAATTAATAATTTCTAAGACCTCCAAATGACCAAGTCCTTCCAAGAGGATTCTGAAAGATACTTGTAAACAATTTTCTTCCAAAATCTTTCAGAATTTCCTGAACTTGACAAAGGTATATCTTCACCTTCTATTTTACTACAGTAATTAAAAGCAAAAACTGCCAAAACAAAAACAAAAATCTAAGAAGTATGCACTGCAGACTAAGATACTATCATATTAAATCCAACTTTACATAATTGGTTACTATGTTTCTCTGTTAAACTGATTTCATTTCATACTCTTTACAAATGCTACCAATTGTAAGAAAAACATGAGGTTTGTAGTCATTTCTATTAAAAATTAAGACATCAAGCCCTTGGATAGGAACAAAAATCCCTAATTTAACATTGTCTTTGAGAAAATACAACTAAACTTTTATATTTTTTATAGCATCTTTCTCAAAAATACAATGCGTTACAACCATCCGTATCTGCCTCTCCACTCTGCTCTCCCAAAAAAGTCATGTTAGCTCCCTTCAGGATGGCCTATAAAGCCTTCTCAAAGCTTCCCCCAAACTGCCTCTGTGGTCTCAACATCTTGTTAGAAGCCACCACTCCCACACCTAAAACATGCACACGTTTTGAGAAGATCCTAACTCTTCTCAATATTTCCTGAACGTACCTCAACTTACAAATTGGAGTCATCTTCTATCTCTGCCTTGGAATGAGCTTCTCCTGAAAAGTTTCTACTCATTTATCGACACCTAATTTATATGTATTACTATATGAAAACTTCCCTGGAAGATATCCTGTATTCCTACTGCACTATATTATCTGTTAATGAATTTCTCCCTGTAATCTCGTGATATGAGAAATATATTTTGGTCTTTGTACTCAGCTTCTGGCCATAGCTCCTAAAATCTTTGCAATTTCCTAAGTGATAAAGATGCTAGGAGCATCTCTTATTCTAATATTTGGTCTTTAATCCTGGTTCCTGACATAGAGCTCCTAATCTCCTAGAGTTTCCTGAATGATATGAGTCTTTCATTCTACTGAAGCAACTCTTGGTGGGCTCCTGGATGGGGGCTCCTCACCAGAGAGATCATGATTAGAAGACTGGAACTTTCAGCCCCAACCCCTATACTCTAGGGAAGGGAGAAGAGGTAGAGATTGAGTTAATAATCAATTATTCTTACATGATGAAGCGTCCAGATAAATCCTTAAAGTACGGGGTTCAGAGAGCTTCCGAGTTGCTGAATACATCAAGATATTGGGAGGGTGGCACACCTAGAGAGGGCATGGAAGCATTGCACTCCTTCCCCCATACCTTCCCCTGTGCGTCTCTTCCAGTTGTTCCTGAGTTGTACTCTTTTATAATAAATCAATAATCTAGTTAGTAAACTGTTTCCCTGAGGTCTGTGATCCATCTTATAAATTATTAAATCTGAAGAGAGGGTCATGAGAACTTCCAAATTTATAGCTAGTTAGTCAAAAGCACAGGTGACAACCTGGACTGCAATAGATACATGAAGTGGGCTGTCTTGTGGGATTGAGCCCTTAACTTGTGGGATCTGATGCTAACTCCAGGTAGAGTATGCCAAAATTGAATTGTAGGATACCCAGTTGTTGTCTGCTGGAAAACTGAATTGTTGTGAGAAAAATCCCTACACATCTGGTGTAAGAGGTATGAGGTGAGAGGAGAAAGAGTTCTTTTCCTTTCACTCCCCCAATTAGATTTTTAACTCAAAACATCTTTTAACTCCAGTATCAGGAGTGACTTCTGGCCTAGGGTAGGTAAGGTACTCAATAAAATGTTTGCTAAATGAATACATTTTCTCGCATACGTTACACTGTAATTGGTAGACAGGTTCCACAAACATTTATTTCAGCTAATATGGCTGAAACAAGTAGCATTTCAGCACCTTAAAGGTAAGGAGTTATCCTTACTTGTATATTTCATGTTCAGTAATATATATTTAGCTAGTTAAATGAACAAGTGACCTTTTTCATTAAGTCTGTTTAAAGAGCTTTTGTTATTTAGTTTGAAAATCTGAGCGACATAACCAAGTTTGTGTGTGAAAGTGTTCTTGGCTATTCAATTTCTAATCTGGAAGTCAAACAGCCATTGTCACCATAGTCAAATTACATGACCTCAAATACTATTATCAAAGCACTTAAAAAAACCAAATTCCCAATCCTGGCATTTAGGACCTCCACAATTAAACCCCAATTTATCCTGCATGCTACTCCTTTTCTTCATGCATGCTACACACCAGCCAAAATGAACACTTCTCTTTTCTCCAGGGGCTACACTTACCTCTTTATGTCTTGGCTTTTACTGTCTGCTTTATTAGAAAGTCCCCTTACCTAGTTCCACAAACTCAAACTCAAATCTAATTTATTCTTTGTATATCATTCAAATAACATCTCCTGATCCTTTTGCACTTCTAGAGGTAATCCACCATCCTCTAAACTACAATAGCACTTTATCTAGATCTGACACCATTTATAACTTTATTCCAAGAGTATGTAGTTATATATCTATTTTCTCTCCCTCTATTTAACAGTAAGGGCAGGTTCCATGTATAATTCAACATTTTCCAAAGTATGTTAAATGAAATTGACAAAATTAATAAGCACTAGAAAAGTTTCATTGTCTAAAATATTTGGGAAATGAACTCAGAATCTTTAACATGCTAAGGTATATTGGAAATCTCTAACGAAACAAAGTGTGCACATTGCCAAAATTTATTTGGCCTCTGAACCATTGGGGTTATTTGCAGTACATCTCATAAGATTAATATTTTTATGGCATGCCCTTTGGGACATGCAGCCTAATTAATCTTGGCACCTTATCTTGAATTTAATAGGTACTCAGCAAATATTTGTTGAATGAATGGGTAATGGACTCTAGTTCTCAAAAAACTCTCCTATTAAAGTAACTTGCCCAGGGAGAAGAGAAGACTACAGAAGAATAACAGGAGAGAAAAGTAGTAAATGAGAAAGGAGTACAATGTCTTCAGTAGTGCAGCAAGAGAAGACAGGAATATTTGCAACAACAGAAAAAGAATTTACTATTCCAGCCATTTTTTATATGTAGAGGAATAATTAATCCAAACTACGTAAGAATTCCTGTTTAGTATGTCCATCCTGAGGTGATTATTTAGAAACACTGCACATAGGTCCTTTCAGAAAGCTTTGTCAACAAGGGTTGAAACTAAAGGTATTCTGGTCAATTTCCAGGATACTCAATATTAAAATAGCTGCATCTACTACTAATCATTTCTGTAAACTGAAGAAATATCCTATAGTTTGATTTTGTTGTATGAAGGTGTTCATGTTAAGAAAATGGAAATCTTACGAGACCAATAACAAGATTTTAAAAGAAACAAAGTTAACACATGAAATTTCATGGGTTCAAAACATAATTTTGTATTGCTTTGACCTCATTCAATGTGGAAAAATGAAAGCACAATTCAACTTAATAGTGCTTTAAAACCAGGATGCATAAAAACAAAATATCCTTGACTACATCCTGACCTCTATTTCCCACAGTTCTCCAGCTGGGACTAAGAAAGGGAAGCAAGAGAAAAAGACACTCCCTGACTTGTCCTACAACCTAGATCCAATAGCAGTAGCAACAGGAAATAGCAACAATGACTGAGATTTGGTTTGTTTCCCCCACCCTTCCTTCTACCCTCTAAAGCAAAGAGACTAACTTTTCACTTAGGAACGAAAACTTATCCAAGAGTAGAGTCTATTGTAGGGCTGAAAAGATAAATATTTTTCTTAATCATAATATTCATATTTAATTGTAACTAGTAATGTGATATGCTTTTCATTTTGATAAGGCAACGAACTATATATGATCTGAAAAGAAAAAGTCTCATGAGTTAAGATCCATAAGCATGTTTAAAGTTGCTCTATGAACCCTCTGGCCACAGAACCAGTTGGTCTCTGTCGTCACTGGTCAGTAAGTGAATATTACTGGTTATCACATAACTAGAGTCATTGAGACCCTAGAAAGTAAAAAATATATATTTCTCTACCTCCTCCCCTTCCTCCCTGGAGGGGAACAGAAATCAAACACATTTTCAAATAAGTTATGTGAACTCATGTGGTTAAACATGTAAGAAAAATAGACGTAGCATGGTCTGAAACACAATTGGGAATGTCAAGCAGAATTCATTAACTCAAAGATTAATACCTTATGAATTGTATGACGAAATAACAGTTTTCTATTAATACCGAGCTGGTCAAGTATTTCATTAAGTAAATTAAAGATCTCAACTTCATAAATAGTGTTCTACCTTTATAAAATGTAAAAAATAAAACAAAGAACTACATACAGAACTTTAGTATCTTGCCCCAAAACACACAGTAAACCTTTTAGCAAAAGGAATGTCTCCCTGCTCTTGTTGATAAACAGATGACACAATTTTGGAATTAGATAGCTAATGTAATGTATGTCCCAACCCTTAAATCTGATGAAATCCAATTAATATTTCCAAATTCTTTCTTGTACTTATAACCCTTCACTCGAAAATAACTATTTTACTACAATTTAACAATGGCATATGTTATTCCTCCATCAAAAGTATTACCTATCCAAAAGCTGACAAACTCAAAATACAGTAACAAACATGAAAAGTTCCCAATTGTTATGAAAACTGTGGCATTCAAATTTTAAGGCAAAAAAAAGCCAAACAAAAACAAAAAACCTACTGCATCACAAGCAGAAAAAAGATCCAGTTTTCACTCATAGAGAAATTCTCTATTGTTGACTGCATTCTTCTCAATTTTTATTTACACATTGTTAATCATTTGGAAGCACAAGCACACACTTAAAGGGTTTTCCTTCCTTTTTCTTCACATCTCCGTTTTCGTTTCTTTCAAAAAAGGAGATTCTTTATATGTTTCATTGTTTAGTGGTCCAATTAGAATTTTCCTATTATTTCAAACAACACAGCTTCTTACATGGAATTTCACTAAATTAAATTTTAAGTTTTAGAGACTCAAACTCTCAAGGAAACACATTAGAATGAATGCTCACTGTCTCACGAGTTAAGGATTCATTAGCTAGCAGTTAGGTGAGTTTTTTTTTTTTTAAATACACTTCAATTCGTTAAGATCTGAACATAAATGTTAATTTTTAGTTTTGCCACCCTTCAGCATGAAGGGTTAAGTAGGCCCGTATTGGTCTAAAAAATACTTCGGCCTTTTCAAATGTAAGGGTAAACTGACAGGCAGATAAGTGCTACTTCTCCACTTTACTAACGGAATGATTACTCAACAACCAGAAGCCCCCAAACGTCCCAATCTCAGGTGGCCCCGAGACTGAGTACCCAAGCGACAAGTCAGGGCTCGCCTAACTTGGAGCTCATGGCTCCTCTTTCCACGCCTGAGTCCGCCCTTCCCACCACTCACCCTGAGTACACTTTCCAACGCCCAAACCCCCCAGCCCTGCGGATATAACCGCCCCTCCTCCTTTTGGACTCGGGGATCCTTCCCCGCCCTCCCCACTTCACGCTCCGCCCGCGCTGACACCGGAGCCGCCACCCACCCCTTCTCTTCCACACCTTTCCACCGAGGGCTGCCCCCGGGCCGCGTGCGCACACCCGCTGCTCTGCCCGCCCTCCTCGTAGCCAGCACCTAGGGCCTGCCACTCCCTGAAGAGCCGCCGGGACCCACCTCGAAAAGCTCGGCCGTCGTAGCCATCCCGGCCGGCTGAGAGGCTCGCCTCGCACTGGACGCCGTCTCCTCTTCACATGCTGCGCCTCAGCGGCGCCGCGCACAGGTCTCTGCTCTGCTCGCCGGCTCCGGCTCCTGGCCGCCGCGGGCTCCCTGACTCCCCACAGAGCCCAGGCGGGGCGGAATAGCGGCCATGAAGCGAAGCCGCAGACGCCTGTCAGCTGCCTCTCGGCACCGCCCGCGCCGCTCCCATTGTCACCGCCTCGCACGCCGGAAGTGGAGCTGCGCGCGCCGGGTTGGCTGTCGGGAGGGGCCGACGGGCGAAGCCAGCAGCCGGTGAACCGCTGAGAGGCTCGTCGCTCGGGCGAGTGAGGAACTGTGATCCTTGCGGGCCACCATCCCGGAAGTGGAATTTAAAGGAAGCAAATATTAGGGCTGCTGGGGATAAATAAGTTTCTAGAGATTTTAGATGCGGATGCACAGAACTTTTTGTGATATGTGTTGGCCAGGAGGGACTCTGAGCCCGACCTGTTTGTGGTGGCGCAGAAGTGGCTAAGGATGAGTGAGCCTCGGGGCTTCTAAGAGTCCGTCTGAGAAAGCCGGTCTGCGCTCTTCCTTGTTGGCGGCCTCAGAGGTGAGCTCTTGCGTTAGCGGCGTATCATGGCCCTGCGGGCAGTGTGGCTAATAAGCCACGAACCGGGGACCCCACTTTGTGGCACCGTCAGATTCTCCAGGTAAATGATGAGTCAGAGGGGTGGATGATGTAGCCTAGCTTTGTGATGCAAAGTATCCCTGGTCTGCCACCTTGGGCGAGTTACTTAACCTTTGTTTCATCTGTTTAATGAAAATTTAACAATACTACCTCATAGTGTTGTGAGAATAAAATGAGTCTGTGCCTGGCACATACTAAGTTTCATGTGTTTTCCAGTACAGTATTAGTATTACTGTATCTTAAAATTAACTCCACCTACTTACGATTGATATGGAGATGATGAAAAAGAAATTTATTGAGCACTACACATGTTTAAATTTTTTCTTTCATTAATAAAAATCATTCAAGGACATTTTTAATTCATTCTTCTGGAAAATCCGTGCTGAGCAGTATCAACGTTATTTTCATTTTATGTTTCATTAGTAGGAAATTTCAGATCGTTTCCTAATTGCTGAAGAAAGATTTTTAAAGTACAAAATTAAATTGTATTCACTTTTTCTTAGATGGTATATATAAGCTGACCTGGTTCCAGTTTTAGAATTTGCCACATTTTATCAAGATACAATCGCTAATTGTAAATGTGGGTGGCATTTGGGGACTCTTTCACCTTTTATTCTCAGTGGCTATTGACAGTTCTTGCCAACAAATTCTTCCCTGATTTAAGCTCAGTGGTGAAGTAGCGTAGCTCTGAATTGAGGTTGAGGCAGATAGAGATAAATGTGATTTTAAATGAAAAGTGGTTGGCGATATGCATGTGAAAAATTCACTCTTTGCAACCTAAAGTTGATGAGGGCATCAGAGTTGGAGTTTACCATTTTCCTCCAGGATACATGACTTACATTTGTTGTTGTACCTCAAGTAAGGAGGTTAATAATATTCTTTAGTATGTTTCATAAGCCTCATTGGTATACCATGGTAGACCAAGTTTTACTTATATATTCCTTCGAGTATCTTTATATCTGCCATTCTCTCCCACCTCACAGGTAACTCATATTTTTGTTGCTATCCTGTATTCATGTGTTTGTGTATGCATTTTTCAAATTACATAATTATGCTATAGTCTTCATTCCCTTTTCTTGTCAGATTTGTCAGCAATATTTTTAAGGAACTTTCATGTTACTTCGTGTTCCTATAGAGCAGCACTGTTCAATAAAATTTTCTGCATTGATGGACGTGGAGAATGTTCTAAATTTATGCTGTCACTAGCCACATGTAGCTGTTGAGCTTTTGAAATGTGTCTATTGTACCTGAGGAACTCAATTTCGTTTAAGTTTAAATAGCCGCATATGGCTAGTGCCTACTATATTGATCAGTGCAGATCAAGGCCATTACTTCTTACTCTGTAGTACTTCATGATTTACATCCTCCACATTTTACCTGTCCCAGTGATGATATTCCGGATTGCCTCGAACTCTTGCTGAGTTCGCTACTGCTGTAGATATTCTCAGACGATCCTATGCTGATTTTGACTAAATATTACTTAATAATTAGCTCCAAGGAATACTTTCACCAGTCTACACATTCAGCAGCAGTGAGCAAGAGTTTTTTGCCGGTACAGTATCTTTATTTTCATTGCTTTTCTCCATGTAGCAGTGATATTTAGCCCTTAGGATTTCCTCTTCTGTAAATTGCCTGTACATATCCTTTATTCATCTTTTCTTTGAGAGTTGCTGGGTTTTTTCCCGTTAATTTGCCAGCGTTTACTATGTATTCTCAATATTAGTCCTATGTCATTTTCAGCTATCACAAATGTTTTCTCTTAATTTATCATTGTCAATCAACTTTGTGTTGCCCTTGGTTAAACAGAAATCACTAATTCTATTGCAAGCAAAGTAGTTAATACTTTGGGAGATTTGTTGAAGTCTTTCCCTACTCTTATTTCCTAAAGATATCTTCCTACATTATCTTCTCTTTATCATTTTATCTGTTATATTTAAGTCTTCTTCTGTAGTCCATCTTTGGATGTGCTGTTAATGAAGGAATCTCATTTTGTTTTTCTCTATACCGTGGGCCAGTTTTCTAACATCATCTTCCAAACTATATGTATTTTCTTAATTGATTTGTTGGGCTATCGATAGTTTATTATGTTTCCCATATAAACATTGGCCTGCCTCAGTTCTATCACTTTGTCTGTTCTTGTACCAATACCATACTGTATGTATATCTCTGTGGCATTGTAGCTTATCTTAGTATCCCATAGAGGTAAGATTTTTTTTCCTGCTTTTAAAAAGCTCCTTGAAGAAGTCATGCTTGTTTTCAGAATTTTTTCCCCACTGTACTCAGAATATTTCAGAAGAAAATTTCAGATATGTTTGGGTGGATATTTCAGCATCTCCATTGAGGCAGCAAGTTGGGTTCAAATAATTTACCAATTCACCAATTCTGTAGTGTTAAGTTTTATTATTTTCAGTTTTTTGACCTCTTGGGGCTGGTGGTATGCACTGGTATCTTAGTCACGTATATGCCAAAAGATAATGGCCTTGATTTAATTTTAGAAAGCAAATGATCTTCTCTATATCTAACTTGGTTTAGATTCTGTTTTAAAGATTTGCTAGATAGGTAGTAATAGTATCAGATTAAGTCTGGCTGAGGTTGGTATTGTACCTCATAGTTGTAGGACCGTTTAGGTTTGAATCCTAGTGCAGAAAAGACCTAGAATAAGTCTGGATGGCAGATTGAGTCATCTAACAAAAATGTTTATTGAGCACATATTGAAGCATTATGAAAGGTCCAAGATTAATTTCTTATCTTTACATTGAATCATGAGATTCTTGCACTTAACAAGAATTCTAATCATCCTCGAGATAACTGGTAGATAAGCACTGTACTAGAGTTTAGTCCAAAGTTCTCAACTATTCTTATCCAGAGACTCAGAAAGAAATGGCATTCACCTACTAGTTTATTACAGGAGTGCTAGCTAATTCTTTCCCCTTCTCAATCAAGACAATGCATCAGAATGTGAATTGAATGATTGAGATGCACTAATATATCGATAACTTTGAATACATTATTATTTTTCATTTTTAAGTTTGTTAGTAATCGTCAACATTTTATTAGTAGTATTAGTGAAAAAAATTATTTTGGTCAGGTGTGTTTTTGATCCTTGATAAGAATTACTGGTGTGTTCTCTAGCCACCTTTTTATTTTACAAATAAGAAAATAGACTTGGGGAAATTAGATGATTTACACAGAAGTTAATAGCCAATAGATGACTTTGTTATGGACTTTTGAAGTCTCCACTAGAGAGGTAAGTAATAGAGAAAGTACATATTTTTTGAACTAGGAAAATGTAATCTCTCATTTCTATAACTGAGCAAAAGCATCTTCTGTTCTCCCACCAAAAAAGGGATGAATGAATAACTTACCATTCAGTCCAGAGCATGCAAACCATTAAAGATTATTCAAATTTTATTATTTTCATTACTTTATAATATATTCCAGGATGTATTTTTGTAGGAGTTGGCAAGAAGACTCAGTGTACCTGTTATTCTCTATGGGTTGAGTAGAATAGAACATTTCTTTTTACAATTGTATCATCTCAACTAGTGAATTCAAAATTGGAGAGGATTAAATTAACCACTTCTTTCGATCCTACTCTACCAGATGGCATCATAAAAAAATTCTTATAGGTGTCTAAAATGTGTTCAGGTATATACTTCTTGCCTACCAAGTGTGAATCTGAGCAGCCAAGAGACTAGGGTTTTGAATTAAAACCATGTGCTCTACCTATTTTAAAAATTAACTAAATTGAATTATTTTTTAGTACTAGGAAATGATACTTTATCATTTGAGATAATACCAAGTATCAACAGTCACTATAGTCAGAACTTAACATGTGATATTTTTTTGCTTGTGGTTTTCGCGAGTGTGTGTATGTATCTGTTAATGTGTTTTTTATTGTTATTTCTGTTTGCCTTGTGTTTTGAGGGGTTCTTTTTGTTTGTTTTTAGATTCTTCTATTTTTATTTGAATGAATCATTTATAATGTTTTTGTTTCCATAATGCAGACGATATCCAACTGTTGAAAAACGAGCCAGAGTCTTCAATGGAGCAAGTTATGTGTCTATCCCTGAAGATGGTCCCTTTCTTAAATCATTACTGTTTGAACTCAGATTATTGGATGAAGATAAGGACTTCATGGAGAGTCGTGATAGCTGTTCACGCATCAATAAAACATCTGTTTATGGACTTCCAGTTGGAGGTGAAGAACTCTGGCCAGTTGTTGCTTTTCTGAAGAATGGCATAGTATATGCTTGTGTTCCACTAGTTGAACAGACTTTATCCCCTCGTCCACCATTAATTAGCATTAGTGCAGTTTCACAAGGCTTCGAACTTCTTTTTGGGATACAGGATTTTCTTTACTCAGGTCAAAAAAATGACACTGAGCTAAATACAAAATTGAGCCAATTGCCTGACTTGCTTTTACAGGCTTGTCCATTTGGAACTTTGTTAGATGCCAACTTACAGCATTCATTGGATAATATTAATTTTGCTTCTGTGACTCATCCACAAAAACAGCCAGCCTGGAAAGCTGGAACATACAAAGGAAAACCACAGGTTTCTATTTCTATTACTGAAAAGGTAAAATCCATGCAATATGATAAACAGGATATAGCAGATACTTGGCAAGTTGTTGGAGCTGTCACTTGCAAGGTGAGCTTTTTCTCAGGTATTTGTATTATCATAACATTTAACTATGAAAAGGAAAACTTGTTAACTTTTATTTTGTATTATATGACATTTTGATTTTTATCATAAACAGCAGTCATCAGATGTTAAGATTCATGTGAAAGTTTGTATGTTACCTTTTTGCATTCCTTACAAATTGTATTAGTTATGTATTGCTGCGTAATGAATTGCTTCATTATCCCAACAATGAACATTTATTATCCTCATAGTTTCTGTGGGTCACGACTTCAAGAACAGCTTAGCTGGAACTTCTAGTGTGCAGTCTCTCATGAGTTCACAGTCAAGATTTCAGCCAGAGCAATAGTAGTCAACTGAAGGTTTGATTGGGGCTGGAAGATCTACTTGCAAGGTGGCTTACTCACATGGCTGGTTAACGGTAGGAGGCCTTAGTTCTTTCATGTGGACTTCTTAACATGAGATACTTAATGTCCTCACAACTGGTGACTGATTTCCTATAGACGAAATGATTAGAGAAACAAAGACAGACACAAAGTACAGGTAAAAGCTGTTCTTTTTATAACCAAGACTAAAGAGTTCAGATAGCATCACTTCTACCATTTTCTCTAGAAGCAGGTCACTAAGTCTGGTCCACATTCAAGAGATCTGGAATTAGGCTTCACCTTTAAAAGTAATGTCAAAGAATTTGTGAAAGTGTTTTAAAACCACCATACGTATTTTCCTTTTTTTTTTGAGAGGAGGATGAATTGACAAATCTCTAACTTAATATCTAAAACCATTTTGAAGGGCTTTTGTTTTGTTTAAACAAGTCAGTAGATTAATATAGGATTCTCTGGTTTAAGTTAGAAAATGGGAAAAGACAATAGAAATAACAATATAGTTAGCAGTGATCAGTGCCATGTTAAATAATGATCGAAAATAAAAACTCTCCAAGTACAAGTTCTACAAATGCATATTAATATTCTCAGATACCTTTATTTTTCTGGTATCTTTTTCTCTACACTTATGAATATAAACTTTTTATATATCAAACTTAGTGATTAGTAGCTAAGTACAAATCCTGTAGATAAAAATAGATTTCAAGAACAGAGAATTGTAACAGTCCTGGCAAACAAATTGGATCTTTTCTTTCCTTTTTAACTTTAAAGTAACCTAAGAGTTGGTGTGTCTGTTTTAAACTCACGTCCATCATGATCAAAAATACATTTCAGTTATTAACTTTATTAGAAATAATTATTGTACATAGCTCCAAAATTGAGATGTTAATGGATTATATTATTCATAAGTCTTTAAAGTAGTTGAATTCTCTTTCTTATAAGTTCCGTAAGATAAAAGTAGGAAAATTCGCTATTTCTGGGTTTTTTTCATTCTGTGACAATAAGTAGGGAATATGTTATATATGATTTACTACTAATTAGTATCATGGTATAAATGTCTCAGTTTATTGTTAGGTTGACCCTCGTTTATGACATATGGGAATTTTGGATTGAATCCTGTTCCTAGTCTAATACAAATTATTATGATGGAAAATTTCATCAAAAAACTTTCTTTTAAAAATAAAAACAATGGGTGTGTATCTTCACTCACATGCTAAATGTTTCTTTAAACTTGTTTGTAAATAATATAACTGTTAGCCAAACACTTTTTAAGTATTTTAGGAGCTTAGTATTTTAAAGGAGTTTTATCGTGAAGCCTATTGTAAATGGAAATAATTACCTTCATTTTATCTTAGTCCTAGTAGAAAACCTGGTAAACTGAAAGCTAAATGGACTGAAGTTTTAGTCCCCACTCCACCACTAATTCTCTGAGTCTTTGGAAAAGTCACATCTTTTTTTTAATCCTTTGTCATATTTAAAATAGGTAAGTTCCTAAGCCCCTTCCGTTTTTATAATTCCTTGTTAACCAGATTTACATATACTAGATTGGTTTAAAGGGTAGTGCATAGATTTCTTCTAGAATGGATGTTCTCATTCTATAGTGAATGACTGGTGATATGGTACTTTAAATGCCTAGGAAGCGGGTAATTTATTCTTGATTTTCATAATGATTGCAATTTTCTAATCCTTTTGAGTATGTTAGAAGCCACTAAGTATAAACCGAATATTTTGAAATTCTATAGTATTTGCTATTAATATTTGCTTATTTTCTTACCTCCATAAATATCTGTCAAAAAACAAAACTACTTTTGTTCTTGCTAGTTCACGTATAAAGAATGAAGTAGCAGATGGTTTAGAAGTTGAAACACTAAAATATTTTTAAATTTTATAATAAGATTATTTGGCATTTTTATTTTCAAATGTAATTGACATTATTGTAACTCATGAAAAGGCACTAATTTTATATGACATTGTTCATAATGCCTGTCTGCTCTTAAGTGCTTACATTATGAAGCACATATATTCTTGAATTGACACATATGTCAGGCAGTAGATAAAAGAAAGACGTGAAACATTTCATATTAGAATGGAAAACAAAGGTAGGTCCATAATTAGAAAAAGATATCCATTCAGCAAACATTTTTGGAGTGTCTCTTGTGCCTAGCAATGTGTTAGGCACTAGAGAGATGAAGAAAAATATAACAGTTCTTGCTTTCAAAGAACTTACATTATCAAGAGAGAAACAGGCAGAGGCAAATACCTATAGGGGTGAATAGTTATTGTATGAGACAGACTGTGTATATGATGTTGGAACTAACTGCTTGCATTTGGAGCTAAGCATTATACTTGCTGAGTTTCACTAATTTTTAAATTAGTGATCTAGCCAAAAAAAACATATCAATAAGCTGTACGTGGCTCAATTGACTAGTATTAACTGGAGAGTTAATAGAGGTAAACGTCAAGTTAGTTGTGGTAAAAGGAAGAATTCGACTACCCACATACATATGAATAAGGTATATCAGTCTGGTTGGGTGCAAAAGAAGCCACTGTAAGATTTATGGGAATAAGTGTGTTTAATATAGGAATTAGGGCTTACTCAATTTTAAGAAGAGCCGAGAGAATAAAAGTGTGATCCTCTAGCTGCAGCATTTCAGAAACAGTGACTAAATGACTTCAGTCTGGACACTGGAAGGAGATAGAGAAGCCAGGGTTCACAGAGAACTCTAAGAAGCTGCCATGTCAATCTGTTACAGCCTTAAAGCAGTAATTCATGGAAAGGTCTGTGATAATGCTGCATCTGGCCACCACAGCTTTAGCAGGAGCTCAGTAGAGGTTCGTGAAGCTGTCAGTTCTGGCTTCCACGACCTTCCAAGAATACTGGCTTTCCTTTTCCTTCTACCTTCCATGTCTATCTTGAGTACCTCTCATTGGCAAACTAACCCAGACCACATAGGAAAGAATATCCTGGGCTTCTCTACATGGCAGAAGTAGGCTGTAGAGGTAACAATTTTTGAACATAGGGCCCCACACAAAGTCTCGAATAAGCTAAGGTTACAAAGAGAAAGATTGTAGCTGAAGGGAATAGCACATATAAAAGCATGGAGGGGTACATAAGACATTATGATTTACTCAGGGAAATTCAAGAATCCAATGTCGACAGCATTTAGTTACCAGGTAGAAAATGGTTAAAGAGGTAGGTACGAGCCCAACAATGAAAGACTTTAAAATTAATACAGTACCAAGAGGAAACTACTGAAAGATCTTGAGCATGGATACAATATAATTAGAATTATGTTTCATTAACATAGCTCAGCATCAATGGAGGATGGATTGTTTAGAGGAAAACAAATCTGTGACAAATTGTAAGGTCCTGTACCAGTGTGTTTGCAATGAGAATGGAGAGAAGTCAGTGGATTTAAAATAGCTTTCTATAAGTTTTAGGTATAAGCAGAGAGCTCTAGGAAGTATCTGAGAGCATGATAGAACTATTAACCAGAACACAGAAAGTAAAGAGAATAATACAGTGAGAGAAAAGTGAGTTAAGTTGTGGAAAATAACTCATAATTTCAGAAAAGCCTTAAGATATATGCTTCTAAGATCTTGCTAAGATCTGTTTCTGTTTGTATTGCAGTGTGATTTAGAAGGAATCATGCCAAATGTTACCATCAGCTTGAGTCTTCCCACCAATGGATCTCCACTTCAAGATATTCTAGTTCATCCTTGTGTGACTTCTCTTGACTCTGCCATTCTGACTTCTAGTAGCGTTGATGCAGTGGATGATTCTGCATTTAGTGGACCTTATAAATTTCCATTCACTCCACCGTTAGAGTCATTCAACTTATGCTACTACACTTCCCAGGTAAACAACCTTGGAGAAATTGAGAGTTAGCTAATTTTCATACTTAAGAATTCTATTTTAAGCGAATCATTCATATATTTGGTCCAAACGAGAACTTTTCTTGAGTTATTTATCAGGCAATAATTGATGAATGAAGATGAAGATTCAGCTCTTTGAATAGGATGCCTCTTATCTCTGGAGTCTGAAACAGCATTGACTAGTTTTCAAAGTTATGGGATTTTTTTAATGTTCCCTGATAAGGAGTCCATGGTATAGGATAAATCCTGGTAATATTTAGTCATGAGCGTGTAAAAATACCTATAATCCCAGGCAACTGTGCTTACAAATATATAAATTAATAGCTGTTGCTTATTGAATAACTATGGTGTCAGACATTGTCCTAGGCACTTTATATATTTTTTGTCTAGTACTTTTAACACCCATAAGGTTGGTACTATTAGCCCCATTTTACAAATGAAGAGAGTCTCAGAGAAGTTAAATGACTTGCACAAGGTCATATAACTGATAAGTAGCAGAGCCGAGATTTCAGCCTAAATTTTCCAGACTCCAAAACCCAACATCTTTTCTGCTATACCATTTGTCTCTTGTCCTAATTGTGAATCGGTAGTTTAGGAAAACCTACTCAAGCTAGCTTAAGTAAACGGAATTTATTTTGAGAGTGTAAGAGGCAATCTTATTGTCATACAAGGATAAGAAATTAGACCCAAGATGTACTGTAACTAGAACCAGAAGACTAAAATTAAAATCACTCTGTACTCAAGGTCTACACTGTCTCATCTCTGCTTCTCATACTCCTCTTCTAACTGGCTTTCTGTGCTTGCATGTGACCTACAGCTCTAGGACCTATACTGTGTAAGTAGGTCCTTCCTATTTCTGACTTCACATGTACCTGAAAGAGTGATTAGCTCACCTCAGCCTACAGATTGTCCCCGCTTCAATCAGCTATCAATAACCAATTTAGTAAGCTAGTGCTGAGCTAGGAAGTGGGGATGTCACAAGATACAAATGGGGCAGCAGGAACTATGGGCAGGTGTCAGTGATCAATATGTCTAGTGCACATCTTATACTGCAGATCATGGAAAACCTGGAGGAAGGGAACCTGGATGAGCAAGAGTAGGAAAAAGAATGTATTGCACGCCTTTTTCTTCTCTGAAAACAAAAAGAGATGGAAGAATCTTTGCCTGTAGAACAAATGTAGCTCCATTATCTATTATCGAAACAACTTGGAGTAATCTATTAGTCATTAAAGACATATCTGTATATAATGACTATATTCTTACAAGCCTTTTTTCTCAATCACCATTGTTATTTTAGACCCATTAACCTGAGAATTATGTAAAAATTTGTTTATGTTTGTTTCTAGGTTCCTGTCCCACCAATTTTGGGCTTTTATCAAATGAAAGAGGAAGAAATACAACTAAAAATAACAATTAATTTAAAACTTCATGAAAGTGTGAAAAATAATTTTGAATTCTGTGAGGCTCATATACCTTTTTATAATAGGTAAGAATAAAATAACATGACGCCATGATTTCTGCCTTCCTTAGTACATATCCCCTGCCCTATAATAAATTACTTGTATTTTTTACCTTATTTTTATGTTATTCAAATGAATGCTGATTCTGAGCCAAAACATAGTCATAAAAATAATCTCTTTACCTTTAAACATGTCTTTATTTCGCTGGTAAAACTTGCTAGTAAATATAAACTTAAGCCAGTGTAGCTTCCTAGGGGGTTATTTCACTCCTGGCTTTATTTCTAACAGTTTCTCTGTATTCTACATACAAGTCAAGCCCAATAATCAACTACCTGGTGGATTAAGCCATTTATATCATAAGATTTCAGTTGATCCTGAACAACTCTGGATTTGGGCCACCGAACCCTGCGCAGTTGAAAATCCACATATAGTACAACCTGAAATTTACTGGATTTTGTTAACCAGTGTCACACACACACAAAAAATTTTTTTTAATTTAAAAGAAGAAAATCCACATATAACTTTTGGCTCCGCAAAAACCTAACTACAGTTGGCCTTTCACATCTATGAACTGGACTGATAAAGTTGACCTTTGAACGACACGGGTTTGAACTATGTAGAGACCTGTGTCGTTCAAGGGTCAACTGTACTTCCTCATCAATTCTTTTAAATTTGTTCTACAGCGTTCTATTCGTAGGATATCTAAATATGTAGTAAAATCATAGTTTTAATGTTATGTCAGTCCATTGTGTTAATACATTCTATGTAAGTTTATAGTTGTCTTTAGAATTAATAATGAAATGTAGATCGTCACCAAAAATATCTATTATGTTTCTGGTGTTTTTCGAGACATAATGTTTGTTACTTATTCTCTGTTCTACAAACTTGAATATAGATATGTTTTTATGCTGTCCTTGTATTAAGTAACAGTAGCAAGATTTACTTAAATTTCTTAAAACTGTTATATCTGTCCTCATTACTTCTCTTTGTTGTGTCCTTTTCTTTTGTAAAGAGGTCCAATCACACATGTGGAATACAAAGTTAGTTTTGGCCAGCTCGAAGTATTTCGAGAGAAAAGCTTATTGATCTGGAATATTGGTGAGCCAGGTTTTGTTTATTAATTATTTTTCTTTCATTTGCTGTAGGATCTACTTAATTTAGAATATTTGATTGGTGTATTTGTGTTTTTAGGACAGAAGTTCCCCAAATCAATGGAAATCAGTCTTTCTGGAACTATAACTTTTGGAGCCAAGAGCCATGAGAAGGAGCCATTTGACCACATTTGCATTGGAGGTACAGCATACTTAAAGGTAAATATGTTTGTATGGCTCACTACATTAGAAACATTTCTATTGTTTCTAAATTGCATATATCTAATCGACTTTTTAATGTTTTCTAGCCATTTTTTTAAGTTCTATTATGTCTATGCAAAGTTTTTTTAAAATTTTTGTGAGATTCTTTTTTAGTATTAGTCACTTTCTATTTCACTTAATACTTACAAATATTGAAAATGAAACTGTTAAGTACAGCCTAAACACTTCAACTTAATCTAGTTCTACCCAGCTCTAGTTATCACATTTGAGATTTGTATATAAAAATATGTATGATGTAGTCCTTGCTCTCTAGGGATCTTTCAATGATCAGTGTCAATAATTAATCAATGCTAACTGCTTTTGGTGTTTCAAGGAAAGTGTTGCAGTAGAAGTGGAGTTTAAGCAAAACTCTGAGGCCCAGATAAACATAACTATGAAGCTTTGAAGAGTGACTAACATTTGCATAGGTAAAGAGATAATTTAAAGGAGTGACAGATAGCAAGGCATGCTTAGGAATCAGTACTGGAAATAGTAACACATAAGGCTGGATAAGTGATCTAAGTGTGGATTTTAGATTGTTTGAATCTCACTTTTATTCCTTTGTTACAAAATGTTACACTTTTTTGGGGTACGGGAGTGGTCTTTCAGAAAGCAATACTTTATGAAGTTCGGTCTAGAATGAATGTGAGGAAGATGAGTTAAAAAACTAGAGACAAAGAAAGTATTTTAGCTATATTAGAATTCCAGATGAAAGGTAATAAGTTAAAGATAATGAGCTAGTATAGTGTCACAAAAAGAGAAACGAAGGGAATAAAAGGAAGAGAATGCTATAAGAGTTGTAATAAAGATAAAGCCTTGGTCACTAATTAAATATAAAGACAAGAAATAGTTTTTAAGTCAAAGATGGTGTTATTAAAAATATATATATAACTTAAACCAGACTGGAAGCCCCAAGAGGGCAGACCATGTGAGTCTCATTCATTGTTTTACTACCAACATCTAGTCTAGTACCTAGCACATAAATAATTGCCGAATGGATTGATATACTTAGAAAAAATTATTGATATGGAGAAAGGAGGGAGTGGGCTTCATATCACTTATGTTGCTGGTAATATAACATCCCAATATAAGTGTCCAGTAGGTAGCTAAAAACCCGGAGCTTGATTCTGAAGAGAGAGCTCAACTATGTATAGGATTTATGGGTTATCCATGGAGAAGAAATAGTTGAGTCAGTGGAAATGAATAATCAGGAAAAGATAAGAGAAAATAAGGAGGAAGATTCAGAAGAACCAATGAAGGAAATTGAAGGAGCGATCAAAAAGGTAGCAAGAAATCCTAAATAAGATGGTATCAAATTAAAGAAAAAAGATCAAAATCTATCCATAAAAGCAATTAGGGGAAATGGTAGTGAAGTCAGAAGTATACTAGCGATATTCACTTCTTCTGTCTTGGCTTCAACAATGTCCACAAGATTTGTTTCAAGGATTATTATAAAAATTTCTACTTCCAGATGTTTTTCAGAAAAAAAATGTGGGATGTTAGTACACTGTATGTCTTTCAGTAGTAGAGATTATGATTTTTCTATTCATTTCTAGCACTTAACCAGTTATAGTTTAGTCAAAAGCATGTACCACATATTTGTGTTCACTCACTAGATTTATTTTTATAATATTTAGTTGTGTGGAAATCATCCTTTATGTAACTTCCAGCATCTAGATAAGCAAGCAGTTACACCAAAAAAGCAAGCAAGAGCCCTTTACTATTCGAGGTAATTTGAATTGCAACAAGAAAAAAATTGCAAAGATCTGAAAATTACATTCCTTGCAAATGATCATCAGTTTGGCAATCAAAAGGAGAAAGTTAGGAAACAGGGAAAAATTAGCAGGGAAGGGAGATGGAAGAAAAAAATATATAGAAAAGGTATCGAGATGCTGCAAAATCAGGAGCTTTTAGCAGCAAAGATGAAGAGAACCACAGCAAAAGGAGACTGGAGCTCTGTAAGATACAGACCTTTCATAGTTAAAGTGAATATTATTCTGACTCAGAGGCACTCAGTACCATGCCTTCAGAGCAGGTACTGACGTTCCTGTCTACTATAGTACAACATAATAATTGGCATTTATACTGATGATGCCACATTATCAATTAAATCCCAGAAACAATGGATTATATTTTAGAAAGGTTTTATAGGTGAGAGATAGGGTGATTTCTAAGCTTAGTTCTGTTAAAGTTGAATTTCAGTTTTGTGGAAAATTAAAGTAGATCATCTCATTCCTTCTAAACACCAGAATAAACTGGCATTTCGGTTTTAGTAATTGCATTCTTGTGTTTTAATAAGTGATGCATACATTTCTGCCTATAGAAGAATTATGATCTGAAACATCACAATCACAAAGCCTTAGAGATAGAAGAAAATATCAGAACACCAAACACGATAGGGGAAAGAGCATCAGCTTTTGTAGTCAGTCATATCTGAGTTACAGCTGCCAGCTCTGCTACTTACATGTTGGGATGCTAATTGCTTCTGTCTCTGTTTGGAAAATAGGGATACCTTGCAGTATGGATTAGAGTTCATATTAGTGAAGTGTCTGGTATGTGTTAAGCATATAATAATGGCAAACTCGCAAAGAAACAGCCCTAATGCAAAAGGGAAATGGTACATGTATATGTACACATCTACATGCATACACACAATATTCAGGTTTAATGTTTGTGATTTTAATTTTTTAAACTGTGTGAATTAAATTCCTAAAACTATGTTGAGGAAAAAAGTGAGACTATTATTTTTACCAAAGAATCACCTTAATTTGGTACATTTCTTTTTTTCTAGCTTCATTTTAGGATCTTAGATTACACCCTTACTGGGTGTTATGCGGATCAACATTCAGTTCAAGTTTTTACATCAGGAAAACCAAAAATAAGTACATGTAAGTTGCACAGATTCAAACCAACTTGAGGGAATGAAAATGGTGTCACACAGTTATTACATAAAGTAAAATTAAAGTGTAACAGAAAGAGATCTGAGAATAATCCCAATTATAAAAATTCTGGCCTGAATCTATTCTTTGTGTAAAATTGTATCTTGTTTATTAAATTGTATGAATGAGCAGGGATTGACATAGAGGTGGGCTTTAGAATAAAGTTGTATTTGTGTTCTGTTTATAATGTTTACTTTTATTAAGAGGCTGTTCACAGGCGCTTTGACAAAAGATTTGAGTCTGGCTCAGACAATTCATTATCTGTAATTTTAGGCAAATTAGAGACCTCAAAGTTTTAATTTCCTCATCTATAAAATGGAAATTATAGTATTATTTACATCAGGATTGTTATGAAGTTTAAATAAAATTATATCAACCAAGTACTTAGCATGTCGCTTAGCATGTAGTATGGATTCAATAGATTTTAAATATGATTTTTTAAAATTTTAAGTATTTCTAGCAAATGTTGTAGTCAATGAACATTACTTAGTACTCTCTCTATTTTACTAATAGGAAAGCAATAGAAAGAAGGTTTCCTGCCTTTGGTGTGTTTGTTGGTTATAAAAAGAATATGTATATAGTGTACATGAAATATAGGGAGACAAAAAGCAATTTGTAAATGAATTAAAAATTATTTAATTTAGATCAAATGCATACACGTAGCATAGAACAGAAAAGTAGCTAGAATGAGGTAGAGTTAGCTAAACATAAGTAGAACTCTTGCCTCGAATTAAGGAGAATAAACTATTATATTTAGGTAAGAATTTCTTAAAGATTAGTGTCCTTAAAATAGGAAAGATAGGACAGGACTTTTTACTTGAAAGTTTCAAAACAATTATAGAACTCAGAACTACAGAATTCTAAGTAATTACTTGTAAAGAGCGGTAATAAATTCTTTGTAGTATAATAAACCATATTCTTTACATCTGTAGGCTTTCCCTGTATTTTCTGCTACATTGTTTTTTGGTCGTTTTTTAAAGAAATGCATATATATGGGATAGTATTCATAATGCATTTTTTTTATTAAGGCATAACGTAATTACATCAGTTTGGACAAACCAATGGTTTTGTCTAAATGTAAACAAACCAATATTTTAGGTTTTATCTATAGGATACCGAACATAAAATGTCAATTTAAATAATAATAGCTAACATTTATTGCTTACTATGTGCCAAGCACAGTTCTAAGTATTTTATGTGTGTTAACTCATTAATCCTCACAGCACCCTGTCAAGTGTTGTTATCTCCATTTTACAGATGTAGATAGATGCTGACAGAACAGAGAGATTACGGTCCCATAATTAATAAATGGCAGAACTGAGAATCAAACCCAAGTAGTCTGGCTCTGGGGCCTGGCCACTTAACCAATATGCTATGTTGCCTCTCAAGGTTACTAAGTTTCCAAACTGAAAGCAATAAAATAAAAAAGATAAGATAATATATCCTACCTATATCCTTTTCATTATGAAGAAGGGCATGAAGAAGAATGGTAGAAAAGGCAGAACTGAATATTTAGTGATGTATGTAATAATAAGAATTCACATGTGACTAGTTCCAAATGAGCATTATCTCAATTTTACATATCAGAAAACTTCAAAGAGATTATCATTTGTCCAAAGCTACAAAGCTATTAAGACAAAAAGCTTAAATTTGATCAGAACTATCAGAAACTATTGAAGCAATCTTTTAAAAACATTATTAGGAAGTTGGCTGTTTATTTCTGTCTCTGAAACTTTGAATGAATAGAGAATAACAAGATCAGAATCAGGACCATTGCAAAGAGGTTACTAGAGAGAAAACAATAAAAAATGTTTTTATATTGTAGTTGTAGTTGAAGTAATGGTCCACAAGAAACAAAATTTAGGGAAAATGTGAGAAAAATAATTAGGCAAAAAAAATTTGGCATAAGTGAGGGATATTGGCATAAACGTGGCATAAATAAGCTTAAAGATGGGTTATTTAAATATTTAATAAACCCATATTTTTCAAGTAAGAGTTACAAGCCAAAAGTCAAAGTAAAATGAATATTTCAAAATATTGCCTGCCTTGAAAAAATTATTGTTCCACAATTTTAAATATCATGACTTGGCTGTCTTATTGAATTTTTGTCAAGATGATACAGTCTTATCATTTTTTTTTTTTCAGATCGGAAACTAATTTCTTCTGACTATTACATCTGGAATTCTAAAGCTCCTGCTCCAGTAACATATGGATCATTATTACTGTAATTATTTCACATTTAAACATGATTTATACAATAGTAGCATATCTTAAATCATAATCTTAGTATGTGTGCATAGTACTTATGTGTGAAAAAATTATTGAATGATTTAATTATAAAAACACTCTTGTTTGATGTTTTTAGTCTAACACAGTTTGAAAAAATATTTTAAAAACTGATGTCTCCAATTTCGTTATCCTTTGATTTTACTCAAGTACTATTCAGAGCATAAAACAGTAGTGAGTGAGTCACTTTAGGCTTATTTTAGACTAGTCTTGAGTCATCTTGCCACACATATTCCTTCCTGTGCCTGTGGCAGACCTGGCTAATCTATCATAGCCCTCTCTCTTTCTCTGAGCCTTCCTGGATACAGGCTCAGGCTCCTCTTCAGTACAGAGCTGCAGGCAGCCACTCCTGATGGATTGTAGATGATGTGCAAAAAAACTACTTACTCTTCCAAACCTGAGTTCTAAGTTCCTAGTACATTGTGTTGTTTCAGAATACCAGAGACCACATTAGAACAACTGTAAATCTCTTGGAAAAAAAGCCAGTGAAAACAAAGGAAAATTGTTTAAATAGTAACCTGTTCTTAAACAGAGCTATCCTATTGACTAATAAGGAATCTGCATAATTCTACTTAAGGTGTTTATCTCTGTTCTAGAGTAACTTTTCTTGTAAACTTATTAATCTGCTACAATAACATTTTGCTTAGGGTGTCAGCAAGAATGCTAAGAGGGGTGGGATAACTTCAGAAGACGAGCATGTTTTGTGATCACAATGTCCGCAGCCAAATTTTTAAAGATAAATGTGGGTATGATGTTTTTTTCATGTTCTATTATATTAAAATTCACTAATGAATGAATTCAGATAAAAATTCAAAAGCCATTCTGTGGAGAGTATCATTTAATTTTATTTTAGTAGCATATTTCAATCTTAATCTCATGTAGCATATTTTCTTTAAATTTGTCACTCTCACTTTCTTGTGAGCATTCTTTTGGTTTTCTCAGGAACCATCTTGTCATAGTCTTTATTCTCTTTACCTGTCTTTACAATTGTATGTCTCATTCTGCTTTCAAACCAGTTCACTGTCAAGTTGGATTTTAAGTGACCCTTCATGAAAAGATGAAATCTCAAGATCCTCAAAACTTAATCCATATCATTTATTTTTACAGAACAGAAGTAGAAGTATTATAAAAAATACATTACAGATTAATATTCAATCAAACTATATCTTGGTTTTTATTTTTTAATGAGTCTCCTAAAGAAAAGTTGAGAAAAAGCTGCTAAGTCTTTCGAAGAGAGCTGTGATAGTTTGAAAGAATATTGCATATAAATTTAGGATTTGAAATATGATATTTTAATTAAGATCAGTTCTACTCATTACAAACTCTTTTTCTGCAAGGCATTTTCGTGGCACAATGTTCTCTGTTCAGAATTATCCCAAATAATAAAGGAAATAGAATAATTGCCTGACCAGGACTTTAACTTATTATTCTAGCCTAATCATAGTAAAAAACTTTCCTTTTGAAAAAATAAAAAAACTATTTCCCTTAAGCTTTTGATCTTCCTTAAACTCAAGGAAAGCTTAACATTTAACTGACATTAAAATTAATGAAACCGTTTGGACATCTCGATTGTATAATGTTTAGCAAAGCACACTAACGTAAGCAAGAGGCATTTATCTAGTGAGTAGGCAAAGACTCAGTATAATGATCCCCAAAGGAAAACTTTATAGGCAATCAGAGAAACCAGTGAATCTTTGACTTGACATTTCTAGAAACCTAAGGAAAATCTAGGAATACTGGAAAAGTGTAGGGCAACGTGATGCCATCTATTGCCGTTTTATTCTAACATAACACTACAGAACTAAAATCAACTCATGTTTTCATCCTGTTGAGATCAGCTGGACACACTGTGATGCTTTTGATTTTGTCTAGAAACCTGTCACTTCAGGATAATTTCTGAAGACAAAGTCTGTTTCCCGTTTGGTAGGTGACCTGTTTAATGTTTTCCCTGTGTCTGGGAACTCCTTAGTGTAATTAGCGACCTTTGAACTCCACAACTAATCCTGAGCTATTTTGTATTCCTTACTCATCTTTAAGGCTGGACCTTTCTTTTCTTCAGAGTCCGCTGCCACAATTAAAGAAGAAACAGCTGCATTTCAAAGGGATTCCGATTCCAGAAGCTTAATCGTGATTGACATGTTCTTATTCTAAGCTATAAGACACTATAAGAGTTCTTTCTTGGGTTAAAACTTCAATCATTTTCTAAAAAATTATCTCACTATGGATTTTATTCATTTTCTTTGATAACTATTCTTTGCATTTTTTTAACTTGAAAGATGCTTTGCGTTTGCAGTGAATATGTGCACCTACTTCCAGTTAAAGATTTGGATACTATCAGACCTACTCTAGATGCAAAATTGCTAAATTAAATTCTCTTTTGGTGCCAAAATATGATTATGAAATCTGATGTCTATCATATGGGTAATTATTCTTCAGTAGACCCAAAAGATACAAAACACATTAAGTTTCTGGAAACATACTCCAGAAAAGATGGTCCATGATTTTGGTAAAACTTTTCTTTTCTTCAATTTTTACTAAACAATATTTTTAAAACTTTTTAAAGCCAGCAAATACCCTTACAGTGTAAGGTAATACCTTAACAGTAGTGGGCATTTTTTACTTTATAAATAATGTATTCAAATGTCAAGTTTGAATTAAATAACCTTGGAGGATTATTTGTTCAAAAAATTTTTTTGCCTAAACATTAGTCTGTCTCAAAATTTAACTTTTTTACACCAATTCAGTATTTCTAATTAGTTAAAATTATTGATTTTGTATGATTTAAGATCTTTCAAAGCACAATTTTCTACATAATAACTAAATTTTTTAAAATTTATTTTTATAGTATTTCAGACTACTTTTTATAGATATTCATAAACTCCTGCACCACCCCTAGGAGGTAGGTAGGTCGAGTTTTCATCTAGAGCCTCTTCGGGGACGGGGACGGCTGCCACAGCAGAATGGTGGTTTCTAAGACAAAGGTCAGAAAAGGGATGTTAATAAACAGTCCTCAGGTTTAAGGGACTTTTTTAGGATTACATCTTAAATTCCAACAAATCAGATTTAGGAGTTACTGAAAGTGAAATTGATCCATCCCTCATCCAAACTTTGCAATACTTTCCTGTTCTGACATCATTTAGATAGTTAGCTGTATTATCAGATTAGAAACCATTGTACCAGGCTGGTGAAAGGAAAAGGAGGCAAAAAGCTAAACATGGGATGAATTCTGAACCTTTTAACCTGGCTGAAGTACGTTGGTCCCTGTTATGCAAATACCTTCAATCCTCTGCTAAGTTCAGTGGAAATAATTTTCTTGAATGACAGGTTTATTCAGCAAGGATTCAGTTGGTGATTAATCCCCCTTTGATCTAGGGTATTTCACTTAACTACCAGTTACCTCGTTCTGACAAAGTGCAACTGAGATTAGGGAGATCACTAGAACACTACCAGGGTGTGCGTTTATTCTCTCTAACCTTTTAAAGCAAGGGCCAAGAATGCAATTTATTTTCAGTATTTGAAGATGTAAAGTCCTGTCTGTTAAGTTAGAAAGTCAATTGAATACCAAATGAAGTTTATTTCTTACGTAATAGAACAAACATTTCTTTTTGCTTTGCTTAACAATGATTTTAGGAAACAGGCTTTGAAGGAAGAAGAAACAAAAAGACTACATTCTAAGTATTTGGTCTAGTTTTGTTTCATGTAGTATATAGAGTATATACTTATTGGCCCTGAGATAACCTGAAAATCAAAGTGGTGGCTACCAACTTAGGTTAAGAAGATGCTTCTATTTGATTAAACTGCATGGTTTCTTCCTCCCCCACCCCAACCCCCCATTAAAAAAAATGTCATGCTATGTGGTAAAGAAATCCAGTTAGGGAGAACACAATACACAATTACTCAAGACTTCTGATTTCAAAGATTTATTTGTTGACTTCATCTTTTCTTGAGGAAAAGGACTTGTTATGTTCCCATCATAAGAATAATTGCATTTATTTTCAGAATGAAGATATTTCATAAAGGTAAATGAAGCCATTAAAAAAATACTTTCTAAGTAATTACAATCTCAAAATAACCATTTTCACAGTATTGTTTGCTGTTTTTTCTCTCTTTTTTTTTTTTTCATTTAACTGGATACCTCTTCTACAGCTTTAAACTTTGAAATATTCTATGGAATTTTGCACAATGAGAATAAATTTTTAAGATATGTTTTATGCTAGGTTTCTCAAAAAAATTCAATTTTAAAAACATCAATATCAATGTCAATATTTATCTTTTAAAATATCAAATTTGGGGGGATATATTTCTCACATACGTTTCAAGATCCTTAAGAAACTGCTTTGTAACAAAATTTGTTTTTAAGTTAAATCATTATAGACAAAGCATTTTTAAATGTTTTATAATTGTTCATTCCAGTAGCAGTTTGTAATATAAGCTGTGTATTTACATAATTATACGTTTTTTTGGCTCAAACATTTTGTGACCTAATTTCTAAATTGAAACAATAACTCAAGTGCATGTCTAACTTACCATGGTACCAAACCAGTCTCTCTAGTTTCAATTTAGTAACTTGTTTGCATATATCTTTTGATAGCAAGTTACTTAACCACAGTAAAATTGAGGTTCAGAGAAAATATAAGGTGAAAGGCAGGATTCCCTGCCTATGTTGCTAAGAAACTGGTATTGTTAACAATTCACTACTCTATTCAGTAAATATTTAGTTAATAAAATGTTGCAATATATTTTGAAATATGCCATCAGAGAAAGAATTTATATAAAATGTGTGTATATTTATGTAGTGTATATATGTTAGTGAGTGTGACTTAGTGGATTTCTCCATGAAATATTTAGTATCATGTCAGAGGAAGAAGAATAAAGTCAAATATTCGAATATCTTCCCCCCAAATACAATATTAGTTAATAGTAATGAAGAGGTTCATTAAAATGAAAATTTCCAAAGAACTCATAAGATCACTTTTACAAAATGATTAATATTCTTATGAGCTGAAGCCTTTCAACTAGCTTCTAATTTTTTTCATCAACTTTTATGGATATAATAATATTGTCCATATATAGCATGGAGCAATTCAAGGCCTTATCTGTATTACTAGTTTACTGTCTTGTAAGCAGGTTACTCTGAGGTCCAGGTTGATTTCTCTAAGGCCATGGCTAATCTGCCTGATTGTTGGCAATGTGATGGTAATGTATGATGTACAGCATTTACAGATTGACGGATGCCCTGGAATGGAAACCACCTGTTGAGTTGTTTTTCCAGTAGGACATGTGAAAATTTGTGTATTTGGTAACCTATTAAACATTTAAAAGTCAAACTGTGTTTCTATCAGATGTCTTTTTAAGTGATAGTTTATGTTAAAAATTGGTTTAGATAACACATTTCTAATAATAAAAATGAAAATTTTTATCTCGTAAAATTTTTACTTTTTCCTTCAAGGTACTTGAGTGCCCTCTGCAGGTTATAAAGAGATAATTAATTATTTTATTTTTAAACCCCGTGACTTCCCTTTTAGAAGCATAACCAGCGTAAATGTGATCTATTTTATTTATGATGTTAACTTTGTTAATTTGCCAGCAATTGGAGGAAGAGTTTCTTTTTCTTGCCTGTTTTATAGTTGTGTTTAGTGTAAAGAATGTAATACCATTGAATTCAAAACACTTAGCTGGGGCTCTTTAACAGTTGCAATTGTACACATTAGAATTAATACACAGTCTCTCAGAGAAAGGAGATAAGGAAAACATCTATTTTGAAATGTATTGAAGGTGTGGAGAATAACTTATTTCCCATAACATTTTTAGAATGTTATACATTTGAAATAAGCCTTTTTCAATATGCATCTTGTAAAATTTTTAAATTGCATAAGAGTTTTATTTCTTGATCATGTTGATGAATGATGATTATGTTCAAGCTATAAAACAAGTCTTAGAATTTAAACAAAATTAGGATTGAACAAATAATGCTTTGGTATTGTTGCATAGGTCAACTGACTAAAAAGAGTATTTCTATTTGAAGAGCAAAAGGCAAAGGTTTTACATCTGAGTCACTCATTTCAATGTACCCATATTTCTCAATGGATATAACAGATTAGTTTCTAAAGGATATCAGAGTTCACTTTCTGCATATAAAATTATGGAACTGGAGCACCAGCAGCACTTCTGATTCACTTAAAGCTTCCAGGGGGACTAAATATGATGAGAACAAGAGGAGTGACTAGATCAAATTACTAGAAATAGATTTTTTTTGCAAGCAACATAATGATCCTGATCATCAACCTTGAAAAAGTAAATTAGAACAAGCAAATTGCAGTTGAAAAATTCTTTCAGCACTCTGCTGTTGCTACTCAGCCAGAGGCAAGGGAAAAATGCACTGTTTTGCATTAACAAAGGAAACATTATTAAAGTGAATGTTTACATTGTGTTTATTGAAGTGTTCAAAGAATATTTGCATCTTCAACCTGCTGTTCTCCCTACTATTACAGTGCATGAGTGATAATAAAAAGTCATTTATACATTATAGAAAAATAACTTGTTTCTGAACTATCTTCAAAATATTTAAGTATCAGACTTAACACTTTCTTAAAGATTTTTGTCTCTAGGAAATGTATCCCATAAAAAAGACTCATTTGCTTGAATATAACTTACAATTATTCCCAAGTGCTTTATGTAACTTTCATCCTAGAAACTACAACATATAAGAAATAAGCTAAAAATCAAACAAAAAATAATAATTGTGAAATTACTGGTGAGTTTGTAATTAAATATATAATATATTCATTTGAGAAATAACTTGATAATTGAGAGCTTTTGTGAGCTATCATTATCTTGAACTACATAAAAACTAAATTGAGAATAGACAAAACAATTGAAAACAGGCATGCCAATGTGTCATTAAAAATTTAATAAGTGTTACATGTACTAGTAAAATAAGGGGAAAGTCCATAATTAAAAATTCAGAAGGAACTTTAGCTTTCACCTGTCTGAAATGGACAATTAAAATCACCTTTATATTTTAGAAGTGGGGGAAGCATAGTATTTAACAGGAATTAAAATACCATATTTTCTTGGTCTCTTATCAGGTGTTATTGAATACAATTCAGTATTCAGTACTTGCTTATGGATTAACTAATTTTTGAAGAACTTTTATTAGTTTCACCAATAGGATAAGTTGTCCATCTTCCACATTTCAGCCTAAAAAATCTTACCTGTCACAGTTAGCAAAGATTATTAGCCCATGCTATAGGCCCTTGAGAACCTCTTAGCTAGATATTTTATTATTTATCATTTCTATAATTTACAGAGCAGCATGCATTTATTAAAGTCCAAAAAGAATTGATAACATTATTTAAAAGTTACGATTGACTATATACAGATATACGTAATGAATATTTGACATTTTCCTAAGGAACGTCAATCTTTGTTCATAATCTAAAAAAAAAAATTTGTTTTTAATATAAAATAAAGCAAATGCTAAGACTTTCACTCTCCTTTTGCTAAGAAGTAACCAGAAGTGGTTAGTAATGCTTATAGCTTGCTAACTAATAGTAGCAAGAAGACTTTCTAACTAATGAGAATATTAGCAGCTTCATGCCCATAATATGTATTTCCCTTATATATGTTAAAATAGTAAGTGCCATTTAATATTAAGGGCCTAAACAATTAAACATAAGGTATAATTTGGAATTAGAAACTGCTGAGTAATCTAGTTGACACGGAGAGCTTAATTTGTCAATAAAAACTCATCATTGATATTAAACTTTTATTGTGCTATTATATGCCACTCCAGAACTAAACAAAAAGACAAAAAATAGTACCTGATTTTGAATGGTATAACTCCAGCAATTTATTAGTATTATAATATGAGAGACTACATTGTTAATACAGAAATTGTCCAAAGAGGTGATGGTTAAAGTTCACTAGCCAAAAGAAAGAAGGGCAACATCTATCTCTGTAGGTCTATCTGACAAGCAGAATCCCAGAAACCTGAACATCTAATATGGTAAGAATATGTATGCAAGGGAATATTTTTTGCTTCCAAATGTTTAAACTTTGGATATGTAAATAAATATAAATTCCTAAGGAAAGTAATTAATTTCTAGCCTATTATACACACAAATGTGAAAGCACTCCTACATACTAAACATACACTCCCAACTGTCTCCCCCTTCTAACTCTCTTCCTTGCTCACTTTGAGTGCATGTTTACATGTGTGAGTATGAGATTTTCCTCTGCATTATGAATGAAGAAAATATGAAGTATATATAAATAGGATTATGAGGAAAGCATGTAAAGAATTGTCATATACTCTATTAATATGCTAATATGTATTATACTGAGTCAATTGATAAGCTAAATTTTTGTTTAAGATAGTTCACATATGGAACTTCTACTTCAGAACACATTCTTAGCCTTGTTTCAGTTGAATATGTATATATGTGCACATACGTGTGTATAAAATGAAAAATACAAGTTCTAGAGCATTGGTTTCATGTTTGCAAATCTTTCCCCCTACCTCCTACACCGACATTTTTAACTTTTTGAGGACAATGACGTTCATCTTCGCAACTTTGTATTCCCAATGCCACCAGAAACACAAAAGCAGCTTAGTCTCGATTCAGTAAAGTAGCAAAATGTTAAATACATGAGAAAGAGGGTTGTTCTCCCACCTAAAACAAATCAATGATGTTTGAGTGATTGTTTTGCATGTGTGTATAAAAAGTCTATGGTGCAAACAGTGGTTCAGTCCACATTCAGCACAGGTGATTTCAACCCTGTGATATCTCTGGCACTATTCAGAGAATTTGTCACTATTTATGACACTGCTCTTCAGACACACTGTGCATAGCTTTGGTTCAGTCTGTCAGTCTAGCAACAGCTGAGGCCTGCAGTTGCTGTCTGTCATAGGACACATTCTTTGCAGTTATGCTTCAGTGAACCTTAAAGCATCTGGCACTCCCATCTTAGAAATTCCCTTCTGGAACTCACTCTACAATGGCTTTGTGAGCTCCCCACTATTCACCAGAGTCAATCCTGACTTTGGTTGGTATAATATGACCTGATATGACTCCCCTCACTCTATAAGCCACAGCTTTCAGTGATTCTCATATACTGATAAAACAAGTTACCAGTGTCCAAGAATTTTAAGTGACTATTTTGAACATTTCCATTATAATATGGGAGACTCCATTAACCATAGGCAGAGTGGTATAAAGGAAATACACAGCCTTTGAAGTCATACAGGCCTTGTTTCAAATCCCAGCTCTGCTATTTATGAGCTAGGTGGCTCAGGAAAAATTACTTAACCTCTCTGGTCTTCATTTTACTTCTAGCTTCATAGGGTTATTGTGAGTATTGAATGATACCAAGTTTTGGTATTCAACCAATATTCATTCTCTTTTACATCAAAGTTCAAGAATGGTCTTTTCATGTTCTGTCTATAATTAGACAGTTATGCCTTCAGGTTATTAAAATTATATGAATTATCCCTTTCAGCTTGGTTTTGAATGTTTAGCTGTATATTATATCGCAGAAATGCCTACTTTGTTGCTTGAATGGGTCCTGGGAGCTAATAAAATGGCTGTAGAATTGAGTGGATGTAAGCCTTTTATAAAAGTTTACTAAAGTTTAACAATTCATTATTCATAGAAAGACATTTACTCATAATTCGTACAAGGTTTGAAAAAAATAGTGATATTCTGCCAAAAGTGGGATTGAACAAAAATAAAATTCATCCACAGGAACATTGAACAAATGCATTAATAACCCACAAACTATTAATGGAGCTCAATTAACTTCTGTAAAGCTTTTCTTTATATTCAAGATATGGTCTGCATCATTCATAACTATTTGCTACAAGTAGAAATCATTTCTTCATAAGATAAACCACTGATTAAACCTGAGTTTTGATGTCCAGTAAGGAAATGAACACATTCAGAATATTCTGACATGTTTATTATGCAACATACTGTATAGGCTCTAGGAAGAAATGTAAAGATTAAGTGCTTGCTTTCCCTGAATTTACAATCTGAAAGATATAGAAATGCTTTAAGTACCAGCTGTTATCTCTTGAATTTTCTTGAAATATTTTTTCTAAAAATAATAGAAAAATATTGATTTATTTGACAACATAGTTTTAAATGTCAGATTGCTTGATTTATTGATTTAATATAACACTATTTAAGTAGTCAAACAGCTTCCTAGAAATCTGAAGTTTCGGACCAAAGAATCTTAAGTCTTAATAATGATAAAAAGCTGAAAATGATTTGTTCTCTTCTCATAGAAAAAGGACATTTTGTTTTGTTTTATTCTACCAGCTCTTTTGCCAAAATTGGCTTTATTGAGTAAAGTACTTAAAGCTGCAGCTGCAGTTTTCTAATAACAGAGGGCATATTCCTTCGTCTTCCCCAGGGCTGAGCCTCTCTGACCCTCAGAAAACTCCTGCTGAAGACCACGCCCCTACAACCAAGAGGGGAGGAGCTTCCTAACTTTCCATAGCACATGCCCAGTTGGTGGTACCTCAGCGCTTCCTACAGGCTGCACTGACTCACATCTATTAATAGTTATTTGTATGCTTCATTTTATTTCTAGAAAAAAAAACACTGGTTTAATATTTTAAATATGATGTAGTGACAGAATTTCCTCCTTAAATTTAAATTTAAAATGAATACATATAAAGAAAAATATCGAGTAAGTAATAGTTCAGATGCTAGATAGATAATAAAAGGGTTGAAACTCAAATGAGTGCATCGCTAAGCATCGCTCTTTGCTTTTTGAAAATCAAAAAGCAATGCTTAGGGAATCTGAAATAGGGATAACTTCATTATGCTACTTAAGACAGTTCTTCAGTAAAGCCCTTGGAGGGGTTAACAAGCAATGTCGTTAGTGGAGAATATACTGTGGTTTTGGCAGACACAGTTCAAATGCTACCTCTGTTTAAGTAAACCTTGGGCCCAGGGTCCTAATTTGTAAAATAGAAATCTTACTTCATAAGATCGCTGTATAAATTAAATGACATAGCACATATAAAGTGAATGGGAGGTAGGCGTTATGCCTTCATTTCCTTGGACACTCGCTCCAATAATGATGTCGGCTGTTTCTATTTTCTTAATGACTTATGAACTGGAAGTAGGTCACAATTATTTACATTCCATTGTTTTTTGTAATGTGCTAGCAAAATAGGGGGAAAATATTAAATCCACACATTTACTGCAACACGGAAAAATTAAAAGTTCATATTAATGACAAATTCAGATTTAGATTTTTCATCTAGTTATGGTAATTAGACCCACTGCTTCTCCTTACACATATACACAGACAAAATGAACTCACACATATATATATTCTTGTAACGGATAATTTTCCTCTCTGCTTTGGGAACTAAAAGCTGAGAGTTAAAATTTTGACCTTTATTTGACCTTTTCCAGAGCTTTTCATATTCATTTTTGGTTATTCTCTTTGTATTGTATTTATTTTACTATTCTCTATTTTCCCTTTGCTTCAATTTATTTGTTTTTTATCTTATCGTAACCTATTATACTACCCTATCTTATTACATTGACCTTTGTTAATGTTATACTATTATATGTTTCATTGTTAGTTTCCTCAAATCATTTTTGAAATAAGATTAAGAATAATTATATGTATAATGCACCACTGATAATATTCTATGCAAAATTTAAGAGAAAAAGATTGGAGAAAATTTAATATGATCCTGAAACTGATTGAGTCAAACAGTTCCCTGGTGACTTCTAACTTTAAGCATTTCATTCTTGCTCAAACACAGCTAACTTAATTATGCTACCAACCATTGCTTTACATCAACAACCATTAGAATCCATTTGACTATTTTTAAAAAAATAAAAATAAAACTAACTTCATTAACAAATCTACCAATTCATGTATTCAAATATGTATTGTCTTTCAAATTAGTCTCCTCTAGAGATGATTCTCAGTGAAACCATCATGGCTAGAAAATATTTAAGGGACTCTTCTTTGTAAAAGCCTTCAAAGCTAATTGAGAAGCTACAGAAGAAAAAATGAACCTTATGATTGCCTCTTCTTTTTAAATAAAAACCATTTTATCTAGCTCAATCAACTATCTTATGTTCATGGGCTCAATTTTAAGAAATCAAGCATTTGGAAGACTCTGCCACATAGTTTGAAGGTCATTCACAAAGAGAAAGGAATTCCCAGAAAGATTTGGCACAACAACAGAGTCGTGGAGTAAATGTGTGGTTAACCAAAGAGAACACTTGGAAGCTCGGCTTCAATTTCTGATGTGTTTGTTTTCATGTGAACCTCAATAATAAGCACACATCATACAGCATAATCCTACATGTTTCTAGGAAGCCAAAATATTTTTAATATCAGGATTTATTTGAGTTCTGTTTGTATAAAGCATAAAGATAAATTTTTAAAATAAAAATGATAATTTGAGGGTCCTTTATAGCAAAGATCTATTCTGACAAGAAAATTACAGCAATTGTACCTGTAGTATATAGGCCTGCAACTGCTTAAAATGAAGGACAAATAAAAGAGTGTTTGTGCATGTATTTTTATATTCTAATTTGGATATTCTATCAAGAAAAACTAAAATTTGTGTTTTAAAGGGCATTCTCATACTTATGACAATCTTGTGATTATTTGTATTTAATGTTAAATATTTCCTGACATTTTTACTTCTATTATTTTTAGCTATTCACCCACAAATTCAGTAAGGCTGATATAATTACCCCCTTTTAATCCACAAAAGACATGTATTTACTTATTTGTTATAAGGCTTTTCATACTAGCATGCTGTTACTGTGGTAAGGCTACTTTGAACACACAGTAGGTAAAATAATATCATATATTGCACAGCAACTCCAGTAGCTGAATGTTAATTTAACCAGTAAAGACAAAATAATTACAATAATAAGAATTCTTATTTGCTGAGAATTAAAGATGGAACTCAAGTTATTCTTATATAGCCCATTGCTGGCATAGTAATCGCTAGAAAAATCAACCAAAGTACAAGTATGTTGGCAAAACTGCAATTAGTTACTAGAGATCCTAGTAGTGTACACTTTGGTGGCACACTTAGAGTATTCGCCACCAAGAGTGGACTATTTTTTAACACCATTATAATAAAATTATTTTCAATAATGATCATGAAAGGATTAAGAATGATGTCCAGAAAAGAAGTGCACATAGTGAATATTGTCTTTTACTAAATGTGTGCATGTATGTGTGTATCTATATACATATAGATATATATATGTGTATATATACAGATACATATATATAGGTACATGCACTATATATACCTATATATCATATAACCATGCCAATAAAAATCACAAAATGAAATACTTATTACAGAGCAAATAAACAATAGTATTCTAATACTTTAAAGTTACATTAATGTATCTTGATAATGGGACAAATTTATTACTACGTATTGGTCTGTCACAGTAATTCATAACATTACAGTAACCAATAAGTAAGTATTAATAAAACCAAAATATCTGCAAAAGGTACAATTTAGACAACTAAATTATACCACTGCTGGAACATTCTATTTTCTTGAGTTATGCTTTAGTTTAAAACAAATGATTAACAATAAAAAATAAGTATTCAAATTTAGTAAAAGATTTGATGTTTGAAATAAAATATACACTTCTTAAACAAAAACATTACACCTCTGGGTTAGCATGCTGTTTCACTATTGTAATAAACACTGCCCAGAATGGCCGAATTGAAGTAATTCAAATTCTATTTCTTCATCTTTCAAATCACTGTGCTAAATTGCTAATTTCAAACATACTGTTTAAACACAGGATTATGTAGGGCCACGAACTTTGGAGATAGAAATTACCTTCAAAGCAAGCTTCAACAATTCTCAATGGTTAACACACTGGAAAGGAATGAGTGCAGCTGAGCCTACATGTACAGGCCAACGGTATCCCTGGGAATTCCCCAACTTACATGCAGGATGCAAGGTGTGCAAAAGGATAAGTTATCAAAATGTACTAATTTGAAGCTTTCATATATTTTACTTCGACTCAACAATAACCATAGTAATTGCTTCAAATTTAGACTGGTAGCTTGGGGGAGGATTGTTTCATTGCTGACATTATTTATAATTGTTGGCACATGACAATATAAAAAGCAGACCAATTTTTGGTCAGTTTCATTCCTGTTTAGCTTCTTTACAGAAACTGTATCTCTTTATTGCCTATATCAGGGGCAGACCACCCTGCCCTCCACATATCCCTGCATACTCTAATTTCATCTCTACCCACAAAACCTGCTTTGTTTTGGGCCAGATACATCAATGGCAGAAAATACCCAGAGATGTACCTCATCAATCTCAATATTCATCAATATTTTACATATTCATTAATATTCACTTAGGAGATCCAAGGGTGCTATCTATTAGTAAAATTAACAATTTTTAAATAACCGTGTCAATGCATCCCAGTGCTGTTATACATGGTAAATTCTGCATCCATCCCACTATTAATACTATTAAGGCCTTTTTTTTTAACCAATTTAACTGGAGAGGAAACTCAGAGGTGGCTTTAAGTGAGAAGTTGACCCTCAGCATTTTTGCTTTATCTTCGAGCACAATCCTAGTTTCTACTCTGTTCCCTCCCCAGTCCTAGAATCTCAGTGCTCCTGTGGTCATAGATTTTGGGAATTACTTTGAAGTTGCTATGTTTCCACTGAAGTTTTAAGAACCTCTGTGTCCCACCATCAGAGGATTTACTTTTCAAATAAGATTGCAGAGTGAATGAAGCTTGACACAAAGGCCAGTGGTGCAATTTCTGACATTGGGAGTGTTCTGTATTCTGGATTATAGAGCCTCCATACTACCTTTCAGATTATATCACATCAAGGACTCCTTACTCATTCTACTCATGTGGCCCACTCTGCTAAAGTGACTTAGCCCAAACAATCACCTTGTGATTCCAAACAGGGAATTAGGGCATGGAAACTTAAGGGAGTTGCTATCTTGATAAGGACAAGTTTTCAAAATTTTTTATAAAGTCACAAGACTTTTCTATCTTAAAACTAAAACAAAAAATCTTCAGTTTCAGGCAGTGCTGGTAGCTATGCAATCACAGCTCCATTATTTATTGTCAATATCCTCACCTTAAAAAAAATAGGAACAAGGCAAGGTGGTTGAATGATTTCCAAGGTTTGTTTCACCTTCTTTGCTTCTATTGTATGTATATATAAATCAAATGTTATATAAACCAAATTTTATCATTTGTAACCATGTAATTTTGGAAAAGAGAGGAGATAAATTATTAACCATTGGAAAAAATGATGGTGGTGACAATGCAGGGCTTCTGGTTAAGAAGGGAAGTTGTAGAGGAAGAAAAATCCTTCCCTTATAGAATTGTCTTGGTTAGATCATACACACTAAAAAATTTTTTGCTAAATTTCACACACAGATTCTTCTTTAATTCAACACCTATTTATTAAGCATCTATTATGTTTGGCATTAATCTAGGGATTGGGGATTCAGCAAAAAAAAAAAAAAAAAAAATCAAAATGAAACTCCCTGTTCTAGTGGAAATTATACTATAGTAAGGGGAGATAGAAAATAAAGACAAAATAAATATTGAGATTTTCGTGAAACTGCTCCATAATATAGCTGCTGTGGCATCCATTTTGTGTGGTTAGCTGCCAGCTAGCCCCTCTCTCAAGTGCATGCCTCAGCTAACAGCCCAGAAAGTCACAGTAAATCTAAATTATTGATATGACTCTCAATGACCCTTGTGATAAGACCCCCGTGGAGCTTCCAAAACCCCACTCTTTTTGGTTTGAATTGACCAATCAGGCTTTGGCCTGGGAATCCCAAAGCACTTTACCGGTGGACCCTAATAAAGGCATGGGCCCCTGGCCCCGCTGTTCACTACCTGCCCCCTGCCTTGATCTCCCTCATGGCCTCTCAAGGCATTCCATGTACCTCTTCCAGGACCCATAAGTAATAATTTCTCTATTTCACTTTCCTTGTGTTTTGTTGAATCTTCCACTCACCATGCTCACCATCTTACACCTGGGGCTCTACTTAACAAATGTTAATTTAACAAAGTCACAACGATAAAAGGTGTAGTCTGTCAGGTAGTGATAAATTCTTTGGAGTTTAAAAAAAAAGAAAAGGGAGGAAAGAAGAATGAAGAATTTTAGAGGTGAAAGTGGGTACAATTTTTTTAACATAATGGTCACAGAAACAGCAGGCGGGGGAATAAGAGTGAGCCTGCTGGTAATCAGGAAAAGAGCAGCAAGTGCTGTGAAAAGTAGCATCTACATCATTCAGGAAAAAGAAGTGACCCGGTCCTTGCTTGTCACAAGGTGTCACAAGGACAAGTGAAGGTGCAATTGAGAAGTACTTCTACCTCTCAAACTCAATATCTTGATACAAACTAAATAATTTGAAAACAACTGTGGTAATATTACAAAACATATAAAGCCTAATTGCAGTTGCAAACTAACTTATGACACGCTAGCAAAATCCACAAACACTAAGGATAATAATGCTTGAAACGCTGTATCCTAGGGGAATATACTTTCTCAATAAGATAAGATAATCTAGTATTGGACTTGCTTTTTTTTTTTTTCCATCTATCAGTAATTTACCAGAAGTCAGAGGTTGGAAATTTGCAAGACAAGAAACTCTTCTGAGGGTGTTTTGAAGGTTTAAACTGAGAAGTTGCTCAGTTCCTGGAATTGCGAACTCCAGGGAAGGGTGGTGAGAGAGGGTTTTGGGTTGACCAGTGGGTTCTAGATTGACCAGTCCTGATCCAGAGGTACCGAGGTTGACTGGTACCCTGGAGAACATGGGGTACAACACAGAAAGAGGCACAACCTAGAGCTGCATCTTTGGTCAAAGTGAGCTCCAAGGAAGAGGAGTTGGCCTTTATCTAAGAACTGCTTTGACAGGCTCACAAAGGCCTCCTTGCATCATAGGCATGGCCTACTGGACAGTAGAGCACCCGCTTTTCAAAAACAACTCCATGTGGGAATGGGAAGCAATAGTAGTCATGGACTGGTGCGATCAAGATCAATAGTATTTTGCTTCATTGGATGAAGTTGGATCAAGCAAAAGCCCCTTGTGTTCTGAATAATGGTTGGGGGGACCCATTATTTGCCTACATTTATCCATATACTTAGAGATAATTTGTAGAACAATTCAGACATCTTCAAATTATAGAAATTGTACTTCTTAACTGAAGATGAAATTAAGTGACTACTCACTCTCTACTACCCAAGTGAAATTTAAATTCTGGTTTCCAGAATGAAATTTTGAGAGTATTCATTATCACACAAATATTTACTTACACCATACAAATGCATAGTGTTCTAAGCTGATTATGAGCATAGATAATAATAACAAACATTTGTTAAGCACTTACCATTCATCAATTAATCCCTGGGCATTTTCTCTTTAATCCTCTCAATAACCCATGAAGGTTTGGTACCTCCATCTTGCAGAAGAGGAAAATTGGAGTTTAACAAGGTTAAGTGGTGGCATCAGAATCTGAGCACAGGGCAGCCAATCTTGGGATATTTCTTCTCTCTCATACAATGCCTTCCAGAAGGCAAACCTCATTGTTTGGCAGTTGGAGTGAGAGCCCTCACATCTTTTTTTTTTTCTCTCTTGTGGTCTCCTTCCTAGCATAAATACACTAAAGCTAATTACTCACATTAATCCAGTTCATCTTTTCCCTAAATAGGTTGGTGTGACTATTTCCCTGCTTTCATCTTTCTTAACCCCTCCTTTTACAGAAGGTGCTATTCAGTTGATGCATGCTCTCTAGAAAGCCTGCCAATAATACTTTGTAGTCATCTGTGAAATAAACTTTCAGTCCTGACTCCCTCTATTTCCACAAGCAAATGACTCACTCAAATTTCATAGGGAAAAAGTGAGAAAAATGTAAATATGATTCTTTGAAATGTCTCCTTTGGGTTCAGGGAACATACATGTAGGGGCTAATTGTCAGAAAGTTTAATTGTTACCCAGCATCTCAAGCTTCCCTTGTGTGCTAGGGCACACCATAGGTGCTAATAGTGAGAAAATTTGACTGTGGCTCTGCTGTGCTCTCTTCATTAAGCTAATGGAACATTTTCCTCTCATTTTCTCCCTAGGGTGGCTGTAGGAGTACAACCTTGTAATTGTTGCTCTTACTGTAATTGGAGGTAGTAGGAGTATATATAATCTTATTGTCTTTCTTATATGGTGGTAGTTTATTTATGACTTATTGATAATTCCCAGCCAGCAGCAGCAAACTCAGTGAGTATTACATTAGCATTCCCTCCTAGGAGAGTGACTACTAAACAAAGACTATTATTAACCACAAAGAACACATATAAGGGATGGCCCATCATACCAAATTTAAACTTCATTACTGCAAAGATTGAGCCCTTTTGGTATCATGGGTGTTAATTTTTCTCACTGAAGTTTGTGGAACCTTAATCTTTTCCTTTCTTTAGATGCATTCTCTGAAAATTCTCCACAACCTATGTATTACATTTGATCTCCATTAAAAAGTAACTGAAGGGAACTTGCATGTTGACTATTTTGATGTTTAAAATAGTTCCTTCCATCCAAGGACTGTCCTTTGATTTTAGACAGAAAGTGTCTTCTAAGTTCAGGACACAGAGCTCATGAATGTAAAAAAAAAAAAAAAAAAGGTTGGCAAGTTTGAGAACATAGCATTATCTATTCTACCCCTATTAGGATATTGAACATCTAAGAATTTAAGGCTGGACAGGATGTATATAGTTAAATGTCTGAATTGTTAAAACTTATCAACTGAAAATTGATATTGGTCAAGTATCTATTATGCGGCAAGCATAACGCTAAGAACTTCACAGGTATTATTTCATGTTATACTACTGTAGCAAGCAGAGTAATGGCCTCCGAAAATATCCATGTCCTAATCTCTAAAATCTATACGTATGTTACCTTCTAAAGCAAAAGCGACTTTCAGATGTGATTAAGTTAAGGGTCTTGATATGGGAAGATGATCATGAATCCTCTGGGTAGGCCAATGCAATCACAAGGATCATTAGAGTGGGGCAGGAGGGTCGACATCAGAAGAGAAGCTATGACCAAGGAAGCAGAAGTCAGAGTGATGGGGCTGCAAGCTGCGACATGTGGGCAGCCTCTAGAAGCTGGAAAAGGCATGAAAATGAATTATCCCTCTAGAGACTCCAGAAAGAATGCAGCCCTGCCAACACATGTTGGACTTCTGGCCACCAGAACTGTAGATAATAAATTTGTGTTGTTTTGAGCCACTAAGGTTGTGGCAATTTTTTTTAGCGGCAAGAGAGCACTCATATAACTCCCAATGATTTTGCAAAACAAATTGATCATCTCTATTTACAGATGAGCAAACTGGTATTTCAAGGGTATCAAGTGACTTAGCTCACCCTGCTTCCTCTCACAATGCATAGTGTGCAGCTATGCATTTGAGTGCACTGCAGTCTTTTGAAGCAGATGGGTTCTCCCAAGGTTCTGAAAAAGATGCAAGATACATGAGTTAGGTAACTTGCTAGCTGGACACCCTTCGCCTTCAGTCATCGGGTATTATGGCTTTTAAATGAGGTTAGCTGAGGTTTTAATCTTCTAAAAATTTGGCAGGTTTGTGGAGGTTAATTCAGCATCTCTAAAATCTGAGCTTCTTGCATTACTCATTTTTTCAGTAAATATCTTCCTTCGACTCATTATTTAAATTTAGTTCAAAAACTGTTAACACCAAGAAGGAAAAACAGTTTGTGAGGGGAAGGGGCTTGAAGTGTTTTCCAATTTGTAGCAGCAACTTTAATCAAGTAGGGTCTTAGAGAAAGGTGTCATATTCCAGTTTCAACTTCAAAGCCCACAAAAATGGGGAACGTATTTTTATATAACTTTGGTCATTTTCCATGTCTCTAGCTTCTTGCAGTTCACCGAGTTCTGCAGAAAGTATAGATATAAAGATCTGAGCCACAGGAATTGAGGTTTGTTCTGGTTTCAAGCACATCTGGCTCTAAAATAGATAGGTGTTTATTGTCCCTAGCTTGGGGAATATTCCTCCCCTTTCTAGGCAGTACAAGAGAGGGCAACCTCACCATCCCCATGTGACCTAGGCCTGGCCAATCAAAGCATTCTACCTCCTGACCACAATAAAGTTCAGACATCAAGAAGGATATGCGACTCAAGTTGGTCCAGAGTTCTTGACAATTCACTGTCAGAGAAGAAAAAGTGTTTTCTCTTCCCCTTTGGCAAGCTATCAGAATAATACAAGGCTATGACTCATGCATCTTGTGGCCAGTTTTCCTGAACATTGGAGGGCAGCCATCTGCTGCAAGAGATAATGCAGCCAACACCAAAGAACTGAGACTTAAGAGAGACATGGAATGAAAGCAAAAAAGTTCTGATTTATCCAACTGCCCTGCCACTGGCCTCTTCAGGTATATAAGCCAACAAATCACTCTTTTCAAACTTATGTTAGTTGGATATGGACTTGTGATAAAAATAGAATATATTTTTAAATTTAAGTTTTCAAAACGTCTGTATCATACCTGAAGAAAAAGATATATAGCAAAAGCCTCCTCTCCAGATTGGCCCATCTGCCCAGTTTCCACCCCATAGGTTAACAGTCATTCTTAAATTTTTTATGTAATCTAACTGATTCTCTTCATGCATATACAAGCATCTATAAAACATGCCTCATTTTCCTCTGTTTTAAGACAAAATGTATCATATTAGACATATTGTTCTCTTCCTTGTTTCTTTCTTTCTTTCTTTTTCTTTTTTTACTAAACAATGTATCTTTTCCTATCATTGGATAGGGAGCTTCTTTACTCTTTAAAGCAGCTAGGTAGTATTACAGGATCCATTTTGATCAGAAGGATTTTGCAAATGCAGGTTGGTTTTGAGGAGTTGGCTCAACTCTATACAAGAAAAGTGATCAGATACCATCTAAGTTATGTAGAATCACAGTTCTAGCCTATATTTCACACAATTGGACCCATCCATCAAGTAAACCTTTAGCTTAATACAAAACAGACTTCTTCAAACCCAATTTCCATTATGAACACTAATATCCAGAAGGGCAAAAAGCTGTGGGTATGGGACAAGAGCATTTTTCACAAATAATTTATGCTTTTTGAAGAAAAGATTAGTTTTGGGGTCATATTTTCCTATTTACCCATCCCCAATCTCCCCCAAACCTAACAAGACCTATGTAACAGAAATAAAATCTTACATACCTTTTCTTTGTTTTTAATAAACTTTTTATTTTAGAATTCTTTTGACTTACAGAAAAGTTGCCAAAATAGTACAGAGAATTCCCTTGTGTGTACACCTCACTCAGTTTCCCCTATTGTGAACATCTTATAGTGATCCACTTGTCAAAACTAGGGAATCAACATCAGTACTCTACTATTAAGTAAATCCCATGGTTTATTCTGTTTCACTAATTTTTCCCTGTTCCAGGATCATATTCCAGGATCACATATTTAGTCATGTCTCCTTAACCACTTCTGGTCTGTAAAAATTTCTCAGATTCTCCTTGTTTTTGATGACTTTGGCCATGTTGAGGAGTATTGATTATGTATTTTGTAGAATGTCCCTCATTTTGGTTTTGTCTGATGTTATTATCATAGTTAGACTGGGGTCATGGGTATACTGAAGGAAGACCACGGAGGTGAAGATCATTCTTTTCACATCACATCAGGGATTCATGCTATCAATATGACTTATCCCTATGATGTTTACCCTGATTACCTGTCCCAGGTAGTGTTTGTAAAGTCACTTATTTCCCCTTTTCACACACTCCTCTTCAGAAGCAAGTCACTAAGCACAGCCCACACTTAAGGGATGGAGTTCAGTTCAACCTCTTTGAGGAGGTGTGGTATCTGCATAAATTATTTGGAATTCTTCCTTATGAAAGATCTATTTCTTAACCTCTATTTATTTATTAATTGTTTGTTCAACTGTGGGTTTGTGAGTATATATTTTATACTTTGGATTACAATCTAACGTTATCATTTCTTTTATTGCCTAAATTGTTCCACGTTTGCCCATTGGTTGTTCTTTTAGGTTGGCTCTTATTTCCTTTAAGATGACTCATTTGTTTGTTTGTTTGTTTGTGTTTGTTTTTGTTTTTTTGAGCATTTCCTTACTCTCTGGCACTATAGGGTGCTCCAGGTTCATCTTGAATATTCTCTGCCTTGGCTCTATAATCAGCCTGGTTCCTTTTATTAGAAAATGTCAAATATCCTTAATCTATTGTGATGTTTTTTTCTTCAGGACTCCACTTCCCTGCCAACTTAAAAGCTATTTGGGATGTCAGGGAAAGAGGAAGATATTAACAACTTACCTTGGGATTAACGTAAACTTTGTTCTAACACTTTACTCCAGCTTCCTACAAAACAGAGAATATACTAGTTGTCTCTTATTCTAGAAAAACAATACTAGAAATTGGAATTTTCAGTCTTGACCTTGTACCCTTACAATACTATTTAACTAACATTTTATAATTCATCTAAAGAATGCTAAAGAAATAGTCCAAGAATTAGAATCAGTAATAATTAACATTCTTGCTTAGTCTTCACATTTTTATTAGGAATACCAAATGGATTTTATAAATCTCATACTCTGAATGTGCACGTAACTAGTCATTTTTTTCTAACCTATCTTAAGGGGGAGAGAGTTTTTCACTCTACACATAAAATGAATAACACTAGAAGTAAAAAATTACTTCAGAGAGGGGCAGTTAAATTAGTCTGAAATCCATACTACATAAATTCAAAGTTAATTGTACTTTTCCCCTAAAATCTACATTTGTACTTACAGAAACAAGGCTCAACTCAACTGTCTGGGTCAAATGACATAATCTGGTTATTAGATTTATGATGGGATTTAAACATTTTAGTGAAAAGGAAAAAATAAATATTTTTTAAAGTAAGTTTTGCAATTCAAAGGATTTGTTCATTTGGGTTTCCAAGTCTTTCCTTTCAACACGAGAGTCTTGAGGGTAATATCTTTGCTTCAAAGGATTTTGCTTTGGAATCTAACTTTTACTTTGAAACTAACCAAAAAGAAACTAAGTGTATCAGAACCATACCTAATCCCCTAAGAGTCAGTGTTGTATCAAGTTTATTAAAATTAAACACTTCCTTTTTTTTCTCCCTCCTCCCTAAATAGGCATCTGGTAATAAAAGGCAAATCATCTGGGTTAGGATATAACAGGTGATGTTTTTCCTTCACTAGTTCATTTGGAAAAGTCACTTTGCTAATTGAGAAAAATTTAATGAATTTTACTTGTATTAAAATAAAAGTGATTGCTTTGTGGCAACAATGTACTCATTTGAGAAAGTCATTACATTTATGTATTGTGTTTTCATGTAAATACTTTTACCAAAATGTATTAGCAAGGAATATAATATTATGGTTCATGGTCCATGTAGTATCTGAAAAGAATAATTGTATAACTAATCAGTGAAAACAAAGTAAATGCTCCTCTTGGGTTTATACAATAAAAATGGAATTAAAATTATTCAGGCTCAAAAATGCAAATATATTGCAACTCTACCAGCAGAAAAATAAAATTTTAAATAAAATTTTAAAGGCAAAACTTGTATATTAAGGCCAGTGTTTCAATTCCTTTGAAAGTCGTAGCTTGATTCCAGAAAAAAAATCTCATCAGAATTCACTTCATGCATTTTTATAAAGTAATCGAATATTTCACTGTTTTTTAAAACAATAAAATTATCATTCATTCTTCTGAACAAGCTCACTGATATTCAGAACACATTCTGGAGAAAATTAATGCTAATCAGTGCAGTGGCAGCAACCAAAATAGCACTTTAATGTATTAAACAGTAGCATAAGATTAAATTCACAGTAAACTCAAGAGCAAATAACCAATATCAATTTAAACAGATTAAATCCTGGGAAAGGGCAAAGGTTAGAAATGATCTAAAGCGATAACCAAATTCTAGTGAGAACAATAGGCCTTGTATTAGACAACAGCAGCCCCTACCGGAAGCTTGAGGCTGCCTGGACAGATGTTCTTGGAGGCTGCAGGGAAGGAGGGACAGGGGGAAAGGAATCTGTGAGGATGCTCAGACTTCCTCCTGGCAGGTGAAGTTGCCATGAAATTCAAGTGCATTGTCAGTTCCAGAATCATTTCTTCTCTATTATGTAATCTCAAACCTCGGGTTTATCACCTAGAATTTTTGTTCTTTCTCAACTAAAAATGAGCAAGAAATTATTTCAGAAGACTTCGTTAGTAAACATTTAGAATGTCTTTTTCTTTTTTGATAAAACTAGGTGATAAATATGTTACATGAAAAGGCTCCATCTCCTTATGTAATGATTTTTAATTCGGCTTCCTTAGAATTTCTCCACAGAACTCAAAATTGTTCCTTTCCTTAGCAGAGAATGTTTCTGAGGGTGCTTCGATTTACCACCCCAACAAGCATTCATGGTGGCTATATTTATACATTTTTACACAAATACATATGTACACATACACATCATACATATACACTCAGCATGCCATCTATGGGCAAAGTAGAACCCAGAAAAGCCTTGGTAAGATGAAAGTCTTCACCATCAGTTTGCCCTTAGTGATCAGGTTTATGGCTTTTTTTTTTCTTTTTTTCCCTATTTTCTTGGTGAAGGGAGTAGTAAGTAAACATCCTTAACAATCACTTAAAAGAAGAACTATGAAAACTTCTGTGAAATGATAAAAGACAATAATTGGAGAGACTAGTCATCTACAAAACATTTTTGTTTAAAAATTAATGTAAAATGCCCAACAGTATTTTGAATCTAGTAATTCAAATAAATCAAATATTTAAACTATGTTATGTCATATGACTAAAGAAAATCTCAGTCAAGTTGACTTGTTAAATGTGTATAAACGCCACAAGCAATAATAAGTCCAGTGATCAGAGAACTAAACTGAAGAAAAATCGGATGGAGGCAGAGACACAGAATAGGAGAAAGAAGAAAATCGAAGCAAGCACTAAAACTAGGTTTGGCTTAAAAATAAGCTTAAATTACTATGAAAAATGATCATAGAAACAGCTCTCGGCTTTGCATTTTCCTTTCTGAACACTCACCCTACTGCCACTAGCACCAAATGCTTTTGTTTTATGACTTACTTGTGAATGGATTTTATAAAAATCTACCAGGAAGGCACATCACCCAATCAAGTCAATCCTGTCTCAGAGCCCTCCCATGTTCATGCTCCCAGACAGATAAGAGGAAAAGCTAACTTCCCTTCCTTGGAACTTCTGAAGTGTAGAGGGGAGGCCAGGGGCAGCCAAATTGGAAGGTGCTCTGTTTAACCCTCCTGCCTGAAATACTGAGTAAAATCATTTCAGAAAGGAGTTACATGTCTACCGGGAGACATCTGCAGGTAGGAGTGCCCATTTCCTGAGGCTAGAAGTGTTCAACACTTTCTCAAAGAAACAAGATCAAAGGTGTTTGAAATTACAGGAGCTGTAGAGAGGCACCTAAGCAGTTGGAGAAAAAACAGTGAGTCCAGGACAGAAGAGCCCAGGACCCTTTCTCAGCTTGGTCCAGCTGTGTGCCCTTCAGTGTCTTTTAACCTCTCTGTGCCTTAGTTTCTTTGCTTGTAAAAGACATTTGATCATTTTTCTAGCTTTGATGGCCAAAGAAATTTTAATGAGAATATAGTGTTTAATAAGAGATGGTTCAGCAGTTTTTCATTGAACTGTCATCGTTCAAAATGCAAATGAGTTCACAGACTCTAAACCTAAAGCGAGTGACGTATCTTCTCTGAATTCACTCATTCATGTGTTTATTCTTCAATAGATGTTTATTAAAGATCCACTGTGTGTCAGACTCCAAGCCAGGAAATAGAATATGAATTCAAATAAGACTCAATCTCTTCCCTCAAAGAACTTGCAGCTTAGTGGGGGGAAAAATACATCTGTTTTCACAACACAAGGCAAAGTGAGTCCTCTGCTAGCATATGTCATAGTGCTGTGAGAGCATGTCTGGAGGATCTCAACCAGGGAGGCAAGGGTGAAAATGTCACCAAAAGATGCCTGGAGAGGCCATACTCAAGCCCTACCTTAAAGCAGGAACAGGAGTTAGCCTCAAAGTAAAAAGGACATTTGAAGTGAAGTGAGAAGCCTTTGAGCTAAAGCCTGGAGCAGGAAGAAAACATGGAAGGTGCAGCAACTGCAAGCTGTTTAGAAAGTAGAGACTTATATAGTGAATTATATGGTACCCAAACTGAAATCGACTGTACAAACTGTTAAGGAAAGAGAGTGACTTACCTGAATGACAAGGCTGCGCGCACATTGAAATCTTATCTGATTTCGTTTTTAGTAACCTTCTGATTCTCTTGTTGGTAGTTTAACTACAAGAAGATAACATATTGGGTATGCAGATGGAAATGCACCATCTTCCTGACAGTTATACTTCTCATTGCCAATTAAAATTTGTATTAATTCAGACATTTCCACTGGGTTTAGTTACATGAGTTGGCAAATTTTGAGTGCGTAGGTGGATGCAGGTTCTGCAAAACCTCAGGTCTGAGAGCCATAGAAAAGTAAATGTCACCTTGTGGGATCCCCTGGCAGAAGTCTTGCTAACCCTACCAGCCACACACTTAAACAGGACTCGTGCAAGTCACCTTCTGTAACATTTAAAAAGCAGCCCCAATTGTTAAGTCAACAAATAATTACTGACCACTCTAAACTTATGTGTGGTTCTTAGCGAAAATGATAATTTCTATTTGTTGAATGTTTACGTGTCAAGAGAAGCTCTAGGTACCTTTTGAAAGTGCACACAAAATATATGTAAAACTTTTCCCTTGAAATCTTATTTATGGACGTGGTTCCATAGTGTAGCAGTTAGCACATCTGCTTTACATGCAGAAGGTCCTGGGTTCGTGCCCCAGTGGAGCCACGGTCCATGGTCTAGGGCCATGCCACCCTGAACAAGCCTGATGTCTGATCTCGGAAGCTAAGCAGGCTCGGGCCTGGTTAGTACTTGGACGGGAGACCATCTAGGAAGACCAAGTGCTATAGGCAAAATAATAATAAATAATAATAATAATAATAAAGAAATCTTATTTATAACAGTGTGCTATGGACTGAATGTTTGTGTCCCTCCAAAATTCAAATGTTGAAGCCCTAATCCCCAGTGTGGTAGTATTTGGAGGTGAGGCCTTTGGGAGGTGATTAGGTCATGAGGACGGAATCCTCATAAACAGGATTAGTGCCCTTTTAAGAAGAGACAAGAAAGCTTGCTCTGTCTCTTTGCTCTCCACGAAGTGAGAATACAAACAAAAGGTGGCTGTCTGCAAACCAAGGAGAAGGCTTTCACCAGACACTGAATCTGCTAACACTTTGATTTTGGACTTCCTAACCTTGAGAATTGTGAGAAATAATAAATGTTTCATATTTAAGTCATCCAGTCTATGGTAATTTGTTATATCAACCCAAGCTGACTAAGACAGTGAACAACGAATTAACCTAAATTCAATCTACAATAATAAAGTGCAATCCCAATTGGTAAAAACATATATAAAAGACTGAAAAGCTATACAGCAAAAAGTTGACAGGATCAGATGTCACTCTCTCTCTCTCTTTCTCTCTTCCTTCTCTCTCTCCCTCTCTCTCTCTCTGTCTCTCTCTCTGTCTTCTCTCTCTCTCTCTCTATATATATATATATATATATCTGCTTTGTTCTTTTATGTATTAATTTTTTTCTACAGTGAATATATATTTATACTTAAGAAGTTTTAATTCACTGTTAATTCACAAAAAAACTTCAAAATTATTGTACAAGTCTACAAAGTCTTCTTTAGATCTTATCTGAATGCAAAGTAGGCATTCTTATAAAAATTATACTGAATTTTTAGATGAAATACAGTTAGATTGTCTCTTTGGTTTACTAAAGACTTAATTTGTTACTCTGCTTGCATATATTTGGTCCCTCATTTAAAACAAAACCAGCAGAGCCATATCAGTCTAATTTTGCTTCATTACCATAGCAACATAATAGTGACAAAATCACACACCTTCTTCCTTCCCTCTCTCACATACATGTCCAGTTACTGTTTCTTGCCTACTTTCATTCATCGGCATTTTCTTCCACCTAATTTTTTCATCCTTTTTTATATGCTGGCTTCCTTCTTCCCAAAAATGTTTACGTGTGGTGAGGAAAGTATCAAAATACTCTAAATTCTAAATGCCAATTTGTTTGCTCTGTTTTATTCTCTTTGGGGATCCTCCTAGGCAACTATAAGTAAGGAACAGTTAGTTATATTTTTCCTGAGATTGCTTTTCTAATCTGTACTTCTGAGTAAAAATGACTTAAGTAATCAGAACTCAATTCAAATGAGCTCCTAGATAGAAGGAGAGAAAACACTGGGGAGCCACTAGTAGTAATTGAATTTTATTGGATTTTGTTCCACTCACTTGTCTCACTTGTCCACTCACTTAAAATGAAATCAGGAACATGGACACTGTTGTACTCCATACAGAGGGTGTGCAGGTGACTTTGCCTACCAAGTCCACTTTGGGACCCTCCTTTTCCTACACCCCTTCTTCCTTCCTAAGAATTCTGACTTTGCTTGGGTTTCTGCCCTTTTCCTGGAAGGATAGTCCCGGCCCCAAGCCCAGATGGCGACTCTTGACTGATGTAAGCTAATTACAGTAATATTATTTCTTGCCAGGATTTTGGCCTCGGCATGAGCATGTAATACCCTTCTGGACAATAAGACACAAGGGAAAATCTGCTGGTGGCTTCTGAGGAAGCTTGTCAAAAGGTACAAGAATGTGGCAGTAAGTGTTTGTTGTTCTTCACTGTGTATGTTCCACTTAGTTCATAGAAGCAGAAACTCTACCTAGGTACACAAACATCCAAAATAAAGAATACATTTCTCAGCCTCTTTTGTAGCCCAATGAGTCCTGATAAGTTCTGATCAATAGGATAAAAACAGAAGTGCAGTGTGGCAACTCCTGGGAATCTTATTAACAATTGACCGGTGCCCTTTACCTGCTCTTTCTCCTTTCCTTTATTCTGCTATGTGGGATGTGGATATGATAGCTGGAGATGAAATAACCGTTGGGGATCATGAATGACCTTGGAAATGGAGACCACATCTGGAAGAATAAAAAAGAAGCTATACTTAAGCTACTGTTATTTTGGGTTTGCTGTCATTTACAATCAAACCAAATACTAACCAGTTCAAAGAAAGAGATGGCCCTCTTTCAGCCTCTGGATGTTGTTGTGTCTAGAAAGGATGCCTAGAACTGCTGCAGCTATTATGCAGCCATGGAGGAAACCAGCCTGAGGCCAAAGCCAAATATAAGTATGACAGGTAATGAGATAAAGCTTGTCAACCAACCCTGCAACTACTTCTTCTGGATTTTTTATTACGTGAGGAAACAAATTTCATTATTGTTTAAGCCACCGAGTTGGTAATTTCTGTTCTTTGCAGCTGAAAGAAATCTAGCTGATACAGAGTTTAATGGTTTCTAATGCTCGTAAACTACATGATCCTTTGGAAAAAGACTCAGCTAACCAAAATTCAGAAGGAAAAGATTAATTATAGAGCATTGAGAAAGGTAGGTTATAAGACATTTAGAAAATAAAAAACATAATCTCACCAGTCCAAAATAACCAAGATGGTAATTTTGAACTTCTGATCTTTATAAAAAAAGTGTTATATATAATTACATATATTTTTACAGATATGTAATCACACTATATGTTTAACTTTATCTCCCCCATTGAATATAAACAAAAATTCTGGACAAAGAATAAGAAGCAACTACCTGGGGCCTCTGAAAGTTAAAAAAAGAACAAGAGATTTTAAAGAGGGAATTCAAAATTTGGAGAAAAACCACTTTGGAAATGGTAATTTTCCTGCTTTTTTTGGTCTTTTTTTTTTTCTGGATTTTGGCTTTTTTTTGCTTCTTTATCTCTCAGCTTTTACTGGAGGATGGGCTAAATTATAGAACTCTCAGTAGATGCAGATGATGAAAACTTTCTGACCAGAGGACTGGGAACAGCAGTCACTGCAAGCTTGTCCTTGACTTACTTTATAATCTACTTTCTTACGAATACTAGATGCCTCATTAGGCCTCTTAAAACTGTGCTTTCAAAAACAAGAGGTTTTTTTTTCTTTCTATTTTAAATAAGACAAACAGCAACACCCTAACACCCAAGAATTAGCCTCAATTCACTTTAAATTTTATCAGTCGTTTTTCCATGTCGATAGCCACCACAACAAGGATTTCCATTTCAGCTATGCCCCACATCCAGCTGTACTGGCCTCACAATCAGCAAAGATACCCAATCCATTGTCTCCTTCTATCTCTCAGGGGAGAACAGAAACACTTGATTTTTCAGTGTAGGAGGCAGGAGCAAGGCTCAGAGTGGGCCTGGCTGAGTTTGGCCATTTCTGGACGTTTTCTCTCATCTCGTGAACTAAAAGGAGCCTAGATGCCAGGCCAAGGCTAATCGTGATGGCCTCACTCCCACTACCAATGTGCAAAGAATGTGAGGAGGAAAAGAAACAAAGACGATAACACTGGATAAGGAGAAAGAAAGCTGGATCATTTTTGCAACAAAATGTTCATTCATTTCAAAGAGGTGCTCTAACCCAGTGAGAAGGCCAAGCTACTCCTTGCAGTGCCTCTCTGCTTCCTTCTGAAAGAAATTTCCTAATAATCACAGCTCAGAAGAGTTCTTTTCAAGTGTCAGCCTTTAAATTTTACTTATATAAAATTTAAAATATTTTCTATGTTTTAAAGTGTATACATGATTGGTTTCTGTAAGTTTGGTGTTTCTGTTGTTTTAAAAATAGTCATTTTATCGATAATAAGGGGATTCAGACAATTCTAACTTTCGAATAATTCATGCTTCTTCATGTTTTATTACTTGTAGAGCAACAATATTCTGTCAAAAGTGTAAATAATTTTTGTAGACACCAAGTACAATTTTTAAAAATGTAGTTGTTTCAGAAAATACATATCCGAATAATTCTTAAACTGGATATGCATAATATAGCAATGAGTATGCTGGTATTTGAATTATTTATAAAATTTAAACGTAGGAAACTAAAGATTATCAGAGTTTAAAACAAATTATCTTTAGCCTGACACAATTTGGCAGGTGATCGCTTTTTGTCCAGTATACATATTCCTTTTAGTTTTCTGCAACAGAAAGGCTAGAAAATGTTCACAAGTGAATAAAAATAAAGGAGAATTTCAGGCACAAATAAAAATTGGAAAAAAGCGGAAATTGTTAAAAAAAAGAAAACCTCTTCCAATGCATTCATGCTAACGACTCTATAGAAAGTGGTTGAAATGTTTGTTGTGATCAAGAAATTGCAAATTAATGAGAAGCCAGGTAGGTATACACAGAGAGAGCCTAGCTACGCTACACTAACATGACGCCTGCCATCCTGTGGCGAGAGGCGGCTTGCAGGGCAGAAGGGCAGAGAGCCCAGGGGAGTCTGCTCTCAGGAACGCAGGGTTGTCACCTAGAGAAACATCCATCTCCCTTATTACCCCACTGTGCTTTTCTGCCACACATCAAACACCAGATGGACAGCCAGCTGTCAGGAAGCACTGCCTGCTTGCCTCCTAAATGAGAGTATAGTGTATGGAAGGTACCGTTTTTGAGTCTTATACTTTTATGTGAGAAGTGCTTGTAAGGCAGCAGGAGCTCGGGGTAGGGGTTACTTGTTGCAAAAATGGACAGAAACATCAAACATTACTCTCTCTACAGAAAGGTAGGCTCCAGCTTTAGCAGCTGATTCTTTAGGCTCAAGCTGAGTCAAGCAGTACACAAAGAATAGACAAAAGCCTGCAAACGACTGGCAGTCACCATGGGGTATGCCAAACCAATGACGGCTAACTCCCGACATTGTTCCTTCTCTGTGGAAGAGCAGCTGCACCTGCATCTAGTTGAAGCTTGGCCACATCTCCTCCTCTGGACCTCTGGAAAACTCCACAGCAAGAAAACAGAACTCTGGTCCTCGAAAGGCCTTATTTCTATATATATTTGAAAGCTTATTTGCATGGAAATTTTATTCCTCAGGCTTCACCAGTTTTAAGCTTGAGCTTTTTACAATAAACTAGAAAATGAAGCATGACACGATTGTTTTAAATTTCTTTTTCAGTAACTGAACCCAAGTGCAATTTCCTGTTTCTGGAGGCATATGGAATTAGACACATGCCTCTAATATTAGGACTTTATCTCCCACATAACACTTTGACAACCCAAACTTTTTCAATTATCCATTTACTGTTTACTGTAATACCAATCTTCACACACCACTCTTTTGAGTGTCTTTTGCCAGTTGTTACGGTATGTCAACTTTTTAAAAATATCATTGTTTTCTTCAATAAGAAGTAAAATGAAAAACCATTTTCTTTCATCTAGTATTATGGATGTCAAGAATAATACGATATTTACGGATCTTAAGAACTGTCTGCCCATAGGGTTCATTCCTTAAATGAACATTTCTTAAACGTGTATAGAACATCCTATTATATAAGAATGAGACACTCATTACTTTTTCCATTTTATAAAAAAGGAAACAAAGGCCAGTTGCATGATTCTTGCAGATCCCTATTATGCAACAGGAACGTGGAAAATTCAAAGAAAACCATTTATAAAATGATTTAACTGCTATTGTTATTATTTATCAGTGCAGGAACAGCATCAAGAAATCTGTACCTTTCAATACTTTATGGAATACAAAATTGTGGAAAGAAAAAACACTTCTTTACCATTTCCCCTTTTGGATTTTCTCCTGTGTCACCTGTGGGATAGGATTGCTGACAACAGTTCACAGTTCCAGTGTGATCCTGGGCGTCACTAAGACAGAGCCTCCCTGAACAGTAGCTGTTTATGGGTGGGCAAGGCCCTCAGCACACTGAAAAAGCAGACACAAAGAGAACTGCTCTGTCCTGTTAGGCTTTCTTTTTCATTTGCAGTTATGTGGTTGGAAGATCCTTCTTTCGGTCAAGTATCTGCCTATTTTTATGTTCACAAAACACTTTCTTCAAAAGTCAACCTTCAAATATCCTTGAAGTTAGAAAGGCAAACAAACTGGCTATTGTTCACTTAGATGACACAGGGCACTTCTCAATGTTTGCTCTAATCTGCTAATACCCGGTGGCAGGAGGAAATAGTTAAAAGAATTCCCATGAGAGCCATTTTCTCATTTGAACACGTTGGAAATGGCACTGGATTAAGTTCAAAGATCGTTTGAGGCTGTAGCATATAAAGACATTAAAGAATTTATAATACTGCGACCACTTCCTTTACAACTACTACTATCTCAAAATATACCCCTATAGACAGGAAAATACAATGTGGAAGGGTCAACAACATAGCTATTTCACAGTAGATCCAGAAATCCACGTATGTTTAGTAATTCATTCATAGAGTCCAATTTAAAAAATATAAAACAAGTGAAATGACACTGTAATTGTTTCTTTTATGGTCAATCACACAATTCCTCGGTATGGACCATGACAGTCATCATGTGACATGTAAGGGGCACCAACAACAATGGTGAAAGCAAAAGGCTCTGGAAGATACAAGTCAATCACTTGTCACAAATAATTTCTATGAAAATTTACAGCTAGACAATTGCCACACAAGACAACTTCAAGAATAAAGTAGTAGAAAATCTAGTCTCTGTGTAAGACTAAAAAACTGAACATATAAATAAAAATGGACAAATCTTGAATAGCAGGTATCATAGTACTGATGAAGTTGGAAGTTCATATAACTTGCAAAGTCATAAGCCAATAGACTCAACACAAATGTTCTAATATTTTACAATGCCAATAATTTTAGAGAAGTAACTGATACCATTGTCTCAGTAAAAACATCACAAAAATAAACAGGTAGTTATTTTTGGCAAAGGAAAAGTTAAATGAAGAAGCATAAAAATAAGACAAGTTATCAACTTGGTAAGTCTCTGGTTTCATGCAGACATTTTAATGACAATTCAGCAGATAGTAAGTATCTTAAGAATATTTCTATGTTTATAGCAATAGTTATAAAGTACATACTATTATGCATTTATAGCTGTTTCAACCAAAGAGCAGTTGTAATAAAAACATGAAAATACGGAATATAGTATTTGTGATGTCTTAAAGGAAATTAGAATAAATAGATACAGCCTTTATTATACAGCAGACACAATTGCTTTTAAACTTGATTCCTTATTAAATCTTTATTATCTCTGTTCTATATTATGTTCTGGATGGAAAGTATGGATTAGGGAAATATGGAAAATAGCCTAAGTAGTACAATAAATCTTGTAGCCAAACACTATGATTGGTGTTATAATACAAAGAAGAATATGCCATAGTTAACAAGGAAGACATTAAGTGATCCTATTCAGTAGGAAAAGGAAAGAAAAATAATAAAAGAATCCTGATCACGAGGATAAAGATTCCTGAGGTAGCAGTGTTCTAGAGAATAAAATAAAAGAAAGTAGAGAATGTGAAAGAGGAGTTAGTAAAATAAATGACATTAGAAAAACAACTTAAGTAAAGAAAAAAAAACTGGTAGAAGAGTGTGTGGCTATTTCCTTGGATTTCCTTCTGTGCAAAGAGATTTTTAATTATGTGAATATCTATAAGGTATAAAATAATTTATTATTTTTAAATTAAGAATAAAATATTATAATAAATGTGAAAACACTTTGATAAACAAACAGAACTACACAATTGCAAAGTGTATTTCCATGATACTTTGTGTTTATCAAGATGCTTATCTTGCTATTATTTATAATTGTCAATAATATGTTGCTGGGGGTTATTAAAAATAATAAGATATGCATATTTAAATATATGTTTGCCATTGATGTTAATAAATTCAACTGTTCTACCAGAATTTTTGAATGAGGTATTTTATCTTTGTGTATGCTTAATTACGTACTTCTTTCCAGTTTTCACCCAGAAGATGTATTAATTTCAGTTAGTTATTTTTAAAAATTGTTTTTACCTGTTCCATAAAAATGAAACCCAATGACCATAATCTTGATAATTTTTACAGTCTTCTAGGGAAGTTATCTAGTATAATTTATTTTATCCTTCTTTGTCTTAGGAAACTAAATATGTGATGATAATTGTTCGCTATAATTAATCTATGCCTACAAAGAGTTCTATAGCTAAAGCAAAGGAACTAGTTGGTGGAATTGTCATTTAAAAATTCAAAATTTAAAAATTCAGTTAGCCAATTAAATGAACCCCTCTGCTTTTATTTACTTGATAGAAACAAGGTAATGGTTTTTCTTTTGAGGTCAGTCTCTTATTTTATTGCTTTGAGACTCTGATTTCTTCTCTTTCTCCAAGAAATAAAAAGTATAAGAAGGCTCTTATATATTTAATATATCTTAAATTTCTTATTTTGACTCCTGACTAAACCCTGATCTTATAATTTTTTTAATTTATGAAAACGTAGAGACTGTACTACCAAAATATATAATTTCAACTCATTTACACATGCTTTTACTTCCAAGTGAGAAATAAAACAGTATTACTGAGAAAATTATTAGAAATATGATCTACATCTCAGTTGTGATTGCTTTAAAATCAATATTCTTTTATTTGAACAAACAGCAGCAAAAATCATTAAGATAGGACCCTAGCAATTCAGGTTAAATTATAGCTCAATCATGAATTTGTGAGATCATTTGGACAAATTGTTTCAACAATTTCCATTTCTGCCTCTTGTAAGTATAATAAGCATAATTATCCTTGCTGGATGTATGACTTTAAAGAACATGTTTTTGGAAATCTTTCAGATTCTTAGGTATCTAATGCAAAAGAGGAAAGATACTATTCACAAAAGTAATACCTGTCAAGAGGTAAATTTTTATCACATATATTTGAAACCATGTCTTACCCCTATGTGAGTAGAACTCACATAAAACTTCAGAGGAACATAGTATTTCATGAAACAAAATCCAGAACAGGCTTTAAAAAATAATAAAGACCCTGAGGAATAAAGCAAATGAATTGATTTAAATGCCCAAATCCTAAGGACTCTTTTATTCTTTCCACATAATATCCAAAACATGCCAACACCATAAGTTCTTTTGTTGACCTTGTTTTGAATTTCCCAAGTGAAAAACATACTCAAGAAGCAAAATTCAATTTAGAACAAGCTACTGTGAGAGCCTCAGACATGACTGGTCATGTTAAAATGCAGGCCTGCTTCTGCTTGTGTGCACTAGCCACCCAGCTGCCCCTCATAGCATCCGGTTGGCCCAGGGATAGTGTTTCCATGGCTATCATCTACCACCTCTCTGTTCCTGCAGCCTATTAGGCAAAAACTCTCTGCTGCTTCTGAGTAATAGACTTCTTGCCAAACCACATAATTATCTTTCATAGTTTCAGTTTTCCAAGAATTTGACCACTAGCTAAAATAGACATTTACCTGTTTTTATAAATGATTTTTTAAAATTTTATTACTTTTAATGGTTTTTCATATTATTACATCTCCTACCCTTTCCTCCACGATGCACATCACATTTTTCTTAGCTTTTATCTAAGTCTGACTGAAATCTCAGCTAACAAGATCGCCTATGTATAACTAGCCATTCTTTTCCTTTAAGTGTTCTTTAAGACAGACAAATTCCCATGAAGACACACGATTGGCTAAAAGTGCACCATCAGGTGATCATCCAGCAGGCAGCAATTTCTAAGAAATAACAGAGGTTAAAAGGAAATCCTGCTTTTCAGACTCAGTAAAGTAATAATGTCTCATAGTAACACAGAATTAGCAGATGTTAAGCCTCTAGTCATTGCTGGAGGATGTATTCCATAATCATTGACCTTGGGGAGCTCATCAAATTTATCAGAATATCTTGGTCTTTCAGTTCTGCCTGGTGTAGCCCCAAGAAAAGAAATTAACTACAGTTTAGGTTTGGAACTAAATGAGATTTGTAGATTCATAATGCTTTCTCTGTATCGGATATCTCGAAGAGGTAAGTAAGTTCCTTTTTCCCCCCAAAGGGTATTATTATGAGTATTCAGCAAAATTAAATACATCTTTGTAAAAAACAACAACAAAAAAAACACCTTCTTTGAAAAAAGTGCAACATGAAATTTGTTGATTTTCAGAGTACTTTAAAAATTAAAATATTTCTTCTTTTTTTTATATTTTAAGTATAAAAAAACTAATGATTTAAAATTTGTGCCTTCAGCTATTTCCATTGCATTCAACTATATGAGTAAGTCATTTCTACTTTTCAGATATTACAAACCGTCATGCTCCTGACAAGCAATTTTATATCAAAAAAGACGAAATCTCCAATTTGTAATAAGTAGCTTCTTTTCTTAGGTCCAGAGTTAAACATTGTTTATAAGGATGTGTAAGCAGGTCCTTTTTTAGTTGTGTTGGACTGTGCATTGACATAAATAATATTAAAGGATGAGTAATAGATTTTCCTGATTTATGCAATATTCTCTTTACATTTTTAGAAAATGAAAATAGTTATATGAGAGAGGGGTGGTGAGACAGAAGTTACCTGAAATTTGAATTATCAATTAAAGTATCAATTATGAAATATCCATTATGACAATAACCCTGCAACCATTTCCAGAAAAAACATCTCTATGTTTAAGCCACCTCAACGTCTTGAATTGCTTGGCATGCTAGCTTTTCTACTCTCCATTTAGGACACAATGACAATATGCTTAGTAAGTCACTGACACTAGGAACATGGAGTCAAAAACCTATTGACAAGCTACGCAGTGTCACAAAGTTAAGAATACTGTAGCCTATGGGGTGTTCGTTATCTTCCCTAACCTAAACATTCAAACTCCTCATTATTCAAACTCCTCATTCGTCAGTGAAAACAGGGGTAGTTTCAGTATTCACATGCTTTAAATCACTTGGCTCCGAAAATCCCACAGTATTTAGAAGGCAACTGACTCAACACATTATAATGTACTCCCAATCCAGATAGTTCAGAGAGGTCTGCTACTATGGTTATTCTTCCTTCTTTCAAGTTTCCTGAAGAGGAGGGGGAAGGAACTCATACATATTCATGTGCTTGTGAGACTCTACTGGGTACTTTATGAATTCCTTTAACATGTATTTATTGAGTGTCTACTGTATACCAAACACTGTACTAAGCTCTAAGGATGTAATGCTGAACTAAATATTCACTTAATTCTTACAACAACCTTGTAAGGTAGATAATATTAATTTACAAATTACAAATTAAATGGTACTATTCAAATATTTTTAACTCTCATAAAAATATTTAAAATTCAGTTCTTTTATTTTGTGTTTTAACAAGGAAGTTTATTTCTTTTTTCTACAATGGAAGAAAATAAAATTTGGATTGTTTTTCTCCTATTAAAAATATAATAGAGTGGCGACAACGAGAGGATGAATAACAAATTCGACACACTGAAAGATGATGACAGCAGGGACCATGATCAGAATAAAGAAAAGAGCACACAGAAAGATGGTGAGAAGGAAAAAATGAAATGATACAAGAGTCAGAGCAGCAGCAAGAGGAGAGCTGTTGTCTCTGGACCAGCAGAGCATCCCTTGCAGTACAACTACACTTTCTGGTACCCCAGGAGAACCCTCGGCTGTCACATCAGCTCACAGAGCTATGAGCAGAATATTAAACAGATTGGCACCTGTGCTTCTATGGAACAGTTCTGGAGGTTTTACAGCCACATAGTATGTCCTGGGGACTTGACAGGCCACAGTGACTTCCATTTTTTCAAAGGAAGAATTAAACTCATGTGGGAGAATGATGCAAATGAAAATGGTAGCAAGTGGATTATTTGGTTCTGAAAGGGCTTGGCATCCTGTTGCTGGGAGACTCTCATCCTGGCCTTGTTGGGGGAACAGTTCATGGTTGGGGAGGAGATCTGTGGGGCTCTGTCCAGTTTCAGGAGGACATTATTTCCATGTGGAATAAGACTGCCAGTGACCAAGCCACCGCAGCCCGAATCTGAGATACGCTTCGGCGAGTGCTTAACCTACCTCCCAACATCATTATAGAATAAAAAACTCACATTGACAGCATCAAAATGCCAAGCAGGCTGGGCACCCAAAGCCTCCTTTTACAGACCCTCTGGAAGCCCTGGTTCAATGTGCCATGACCCTCTTCCTCTCTGGATGGCACCGTCATTGAAACTGGCATCACTGGAGTCTCTTGTTCTGTTGGCATGCTACCTGGAGGATCCTTCTGCCCTGGATAAGATGGATTGAAGCACATTTTGCGTTTTAAGAACAGGCTGACATGCAGCAGCTACAATAGCAGCTGAGATCACTTAATAAATGGCGCTAAACTAAAAAAATATATATGATAATAGTTTTTCTTTAATCTTAAATATTGACAATATGTGATTTTGGTTCTCGACAAACTCACAAACCCAAGTAAAAAATGGGCAAAGGATTAGGATAGACATTTTTCCAAAGGAGATATACAAATGGCTAATAAGCACATGAAAACATGTGTACCATCATTAGTCATCGGGGAAATGAAAATCAAAACCACAAAAAAAGAGGAATCCCAGAGTCACAAAGAATGCTAAATTTAAAAGAAATAAAGAGTTTACCAAATCTAATGGCCCTTCCCCTTTCATAAGTGCATAAACTGACGTCATATGTGGCTTGCACAAGAATATAAATGGTGTTATAAGAAAAAGCACACTATATATACAATGGGATATTATTCACCCATTTTTTTTTTTAAAAAAAGGAAATTCTACCATTGGCAACAACACGAATGGACCTTGAAAGTGAAAAAGTCAGGCAGAGAAAGATAAATACTGTATGATCTCATTTACGTGTGAAATCTAAAACAAACAACCCCTGCCCCCAAAGTCATGGAAAAAGATATCAGATTTGTAGTTACCAAAGGAGGGGGGTGAAAGGTGGGGAAATTGGATGAAGATACAAATTTCTGGTTATAAGATAAATAAGTGTTGGGATGTAATATACAACACAATGGCTGCAGTTAGCAATGCTGCATGGTATATTGGCTAGTTGTGAAGAGAGTAAATCATAAGAGCTCTCTTTACAAGTAAAAAATACATTTTTTTTGCATTTATATGAGATGATGGATGTTAACTAAATTTATTGTGATAATCATTTTACAACATATATATATATATATATATATATACGTCAAGTTATTATGCTGTGCACCTTAAACAATGCTATATATCAATTATATGTCAATAAAACTGGGGGAGGGGGGAGAAAAAGCACACTAGAATTAAAATCAGGAGACCAAATACTATTCCTGCTTTACCTCGACCAAACACTCTGATTTGCGTGGCACTTTCCTTTGAGTTTTTATATGTATTTATTACATCTTTGTGTGTGTGTGTGTGTGTGTGTGTGTGTGTGTGTGTGTGTGTATTCCTGCTAACAAAAGCAATTTATTTTTATTTCAAAAATTTAACTGTTGGTAGAATATATAAAGAAGAAAATACATAGAGATCCTTCACATTAAGGATCTTTATTTCTTTACATAAAATACGTAACATTATTTCTTTACATAAAATACGTAAAGATCTTTCTGCTAGAGAAATAAACACTCTTAATGATTTCGTGTCCATTCCCCCATATGTTTTATGCCTATTTAGTTTAGTCTTTTGCAATAATTGTATAGTGTTATACTGTCTGAATTCATCATATTTTATTTAACCAGTCCCCTTACTAATGGATTTTTGGGGACAGTGTTATTCCATTATAACTGGAAGTAAAAATCCTAATATATATGTTCTGGGGTGCTTGTGTAAATATTTCTGTATGGGGAATCCTTAGAAGTGAAATTCCAGAATTAGAAAGTATGCACATTTAAATTTTAATAATAATTGTTAAATTGACCTTCAAATATGTTGTATCAATATATACTCACACTTGCAGTGTATTAGACTGTCGGTTTCTATTTCTGTTAGTTTGTTTTAAGGAACACAAAAACAATGAGAGAAAATTATTTAAGATTAGGCTCATGTAGTCTTAGGCCACCGTACTTTATATAAAAAAATTATTGTCCCAAAAGAGCAATATTATAGCTGCTTGTACTCAGGACAAGCAGATAGAACAAATGTACCTTCTTGGACATTTCATTGATTTCTGAGATGCCTCAGCATTATCAGAACGGAAAAATAGAATAGTATTTACCTTAATGGTTTCACATTAAGAGAGTGAGAAAAGGATAAAGTCAAAATGTATCATTATTGTTTACTTTTGGAGGGGGGTTCATTTTCAATTACAACACTTTGTCTTAAGATCGACAGTACATTATTGAGAATAATGTAATATAAAAAAATCAGTTCCCAAAAGTGACAATCTATTTTCTTCACCTGATAGGTGTTTGAAAATATCCAAATTTGTGTTTTGGAAAACTAATTAAATGGCAAATTTGGGTAACAAAAATGTATGCTTTTAAAAATCACTTCTTTAAACGCTTACAACACTGCCGACATTTGTACAATTTTTGTATTAAATAATGTACAATATATTAATTAATAGCGAATACTAGGGAGTACTAACTCAGCCTTAAGTTAAGTGCTTTATAAGCATTATGTCATTTAATCCTTACGGTAACCCTATGAGGTAAGTACTGTTATCGCCCTCATTTCCAGATTCAAATACATAATTTTTTTTCCCCTGATAAAACACTTTAAGCATAGTCACAAATATAGATGCTTTATAATGATTTGTAATGCTGAAAGTACCTTAAAGCTCATCTTCCTCCTATTACTCCCTTCTCCTTCAGAAAGGGAGACCGTTAACAGTTTTACTTTTCCTCCCTTGGGTACTATGAGGATTAAACCATTACACAAAAATAGGATATATAACCCAGTCTTCATTTACTTGAAAATGAAGGGGAGAATTTTAAACATGTTGGTGGATCTTCTCAGTGGCGGTGAGCCTAGGAGGCTGGAAACCTGCCCACAGGGTCGCCCTCCATCTTAATGCCCACGTGGGCAGAATGTGACTCTGCTCTTCTAAAGTTTTCTTGACACAGAAGAGGGTCTCAACAAGCCCTAAACAAGCAGCAAAAGTAGATCCTTGGTGCCTATGGATAAGCCACCATGGGAGAATTTACCTCACTGATGAATTATTGTTGGATAATTGATGAGTTGCATTATAATGTGAGAGCGATGTACAGTAAAATCAAAATTACATGTGGCAGAGAAGAAATCCATGTAGAAAAAGAAGCTTGCAAATTGTAGTAGGTACATGCTGGGCACTACATGAGCAATAACTCTAGAGGTTTGTAAAAGAAAGAATGGCATTGTTGAGAGAAAGGAAGAGAAGAGAGAAATGGATGTGAATGCGCAAAGAGGGATTAACATTCATTACACTTCAGTACAAAAGTATATTGTGTTTGTATTGAAATATCAATTCTGAACGATATTTCATGTGCACCTCAGTCTACTCATAACAAGAGTGTTGTCCTTGGAGAAGTTTCAGAAAGTAAGCAGTTAGAGGAAAGATGATAATGAAGTGGCTTTGATGAAATTTGATCAAAAGTAATGAAAGAGATGAAGAGGTGGTGAGTCATCTGTGCAGCAGAACCTAAGGGAAAGAGCATTAGATATTATTGGTGTAATATTTGGTATTTAATGCATTTATAAATTAGAGTCTATCTATGTCTACCATTCTTCCTCCATTTGAACAGTTATAGTTTATTAAACTCTGTTTCTAAACAAAATATTAAGAGTGGCCAGTCATGCTTTTATCTGAGAAAAAGATTCCCTGGGAAAGGAATATCTTAGAAATGAATTTCTGGGCTTTAGGTTTCCTGTCCCTCTTTTCAAAGCCTTTAATTGCTTTCTGTCAAACTGGGAAGTTAATCTGGAATGTTTTCAGGATGCTCAAGTTCCTGCAAGCTTTATACCTAAAGCAGATTCACAGTTGTGCAGAGAACAACCTTTGAAGTTACCATGCTTTGCTAGTATCTCAAATGTTTTGCTTTGATCTCTAGGCACCATTTTTTTCTAGAAAACTTTCTTGTGATTGTTGTATTTCCTGTCACCAAGTATTTTAAATTTATAATGTCAATATTTCTTATGAACCAAAGGTGACAAATATGAGCAAATATTTTGCCAATTGTATTGCCTTTGGTAGTATAAAGATAAGAGAAACAATATCACTGAAGCCATGTCATTGCTTTTAAACTCTCATTATTATTGATTTTGATTTAATAATAACATTATATTTCTTTCTATTTTTAGCTTCTGGTATTTGAATAAGAAAGGTGAAGTCATTTGTAAACATTATGTGAAATGAGAAACAAGCAGAAAAAACAATTCAATTTCTTGATGAATTTCATTCTTTTATTTGTTATATGCATGGGTTTTGAGAAGTTTTTATTAAAATATTTTATACCTTTAATATATGTTTAATATTTAATGAAATACTTAATAATTATATGGAATATGAGGTTGTATTTATAAAATGTGATGGGAAGCCAGAAAAGTCAAGACAAAGAGAGAAAAGAAGAAAAGGAGAAAAAAATTTAACAAGGGAAGATGGAAGTGAAAGAGAAAAGAACCATAATCGCAAAGAACCTAAAAGAAAAAGAAACGAGAAAAGTAGACAAAAGAAATGCAGGGAGGTAAAAAATAAAAAGGATAAACATAAAGTAATTATTCTCTATAAATCTTTCACTCTTGTTGCTATTACTTCAAAATACATGTACATACTTATTTAAATAAATGCCTTTATTTCTTGAGTACTCACAGTACTAAGAAAGAGTGGTCCTGAATGCCTTTCTTTTCCGTTATTATATTTTAAGGGAAAGAGGCTTTTAAAAGTGATCTTTATTTCTCAATGTTCTTGAATGCAAGGATAACGTAGTGTGGTTATTATTTATGGTTAAAAAAAAGCATTGCTTGTGTAGATTTTCCTATGCTGATATTTGCTGTTAAGGTGTTCAATATCTGTTTATTCTGAAAGATAATTGAATAGCTTAAGGGATACTTTAGCTCCACCAGTGAAAGGTGCTAAAAATGATGAATAAATTAATATTATAAATTAATATTTATAAAGTGCAGATTCATGTCTATAAAAGCCATTTCTATCTTAAGTCAAATTACTCTCTGAAAAACTGATATCTAACTCTTCCAGAGGACAATGAATACATTTGGGGTTAGAACTTATAACACTGCATTAAGAGAATGTATGATAATCAAGAGTCCCTAATCTTGATATAAACATTTTTAGTGTGCTTTTTATGTTCTGAATTCAGCTATACTACCAGGACCACCTTACGATTATAGATACTATGTTAGCAGTTAAACTCAGCCTACTGTATTTACTTCCACCTATCTGGACAATAGCTTTTTTAGTCCATTACATACCTTGAGCATACACATGGGCTATAATATGTACATATAGGCACATGGTGTCTGGCAGAGCACACAAAATGTCTTTAAAATGAGCATTAGCACTGGGATTTGCATCTCAATTTAAGTTGCTTTTTCAAGGTTTTCTCTTTGTATGATGGCGGCCTTTTGAATATCAGCCAAGTATTCTCAGGGTAACCTATGTCAGGCTTGTAAAGTTTTGCTCTTCTTGTTCTCTACCTGTGTGTTGGCGCATTGTGTTATGTTTGAGCAGCAGAAGTTGCTAGGGACCAAGCCAATTGGCTACATGATATTAAAAGTCAATTACTAAGAAAGATGAAGCCAAGTATAGTTTTCTCTGTAAAGAGCCAAGAAGATGCTAAATGTATTTGAGTATCTCAAGAGAAACAGCCCCATATAGGAACATTACTTAGTCTTAGGATGGCTGTTACTTTATTTATATCCAGCTCCTCTTCTCCTTGGAGCAGAAAACAGGACATTCTGAAATGTGCATCACCTCTGCTCCTGAAAACAATGGTAACTTTTCATCTATTTCTGGAGACTTTTATTTTCTTTTGTTACTGGATCCCCTACATAATCATAAGCATATTACAGATAAGCACAATAGTAAACAGCGGGTGGATATCCTCTGCAGACGCAGACAATGTCTGCCAGCCTGGCACTGCTTAATTCGGCCACTTGTATACTTTCTTTTGAGCGAAAGGTAAGAAAAAACTCTTAAGAATCTAAAGGAGAAGACATTTTTCAAATTTCATTTTCTGATCCAAGGTGTTTTGTTGAGTCAGTCTGAAAATGCAAAGGGAAAAAGCAGAAAGAAAGGCCTTCCGAATAGTCATAAATAACCCTGGGACCTCTTTTAGAGTAAGCAACATGTGTAACCTTTGTGAGAGTGTAATACTGCCACTCATAAAGCAACCTGTCAGGTGAAGAAATATATTAATATATTTGTATATTTTAAGCAATTTTTCTGATGGAACAGGGCAATTCCTCTGGATTATGGGAATTTTCAAATCAAAGCTAGCAGTTCTTTCGTACCAGGGCTGGAGAGCGTCTGAGGGTGAGCACAGATGCCCTAACCCATTGTCTTTACAGGTTCATTGTTTGCTGCCTGATCTCTCTGAGGCAGCTGCAATAGTTTCCTCTCTGGCTCTTCCTGCCTCCACCAGTTTCCCCTTCCCATTCATCCTCCACGCAGCTGCACAGCATAATCTTCCTGAAGCATCAGTGATGGAACCAGGCACTCTCTGAAAGCTTCAGCGATTACCCACTCCCTGGAGAGTGAATGGCCACAAGAACTCCCATATTTTCCTCACTTGAAACTTGCTCATGAGAAGCTGGACAAAGTACTTGTGTTTTCTGGACATGCCTGGTGCTTCCTACTCACAAGTCTTTACTCGTTTTATTCTCTTCTCTTAGGATTATTACCTGCTCTGCCCACTGCTTTCCCTCTCCTATCATTTTCCTCTATTAAAAGCTTATCCATTATTATGAATCGAAATGGTATCCCCTCAAAAGACCTTACTTGAAAATAAGGTCTTTACAAATGATCGAGTTGGGGTGGGTCCTAATCCAGTATGACTGATGTCCTTATAAAAAGGGGTAATATGGACACAGACACAGGCATGCACTGATAGTAGATGATATGAAAACAGCCAGGTGACAGCAGAGGCAGAGATTGGACTGATGCAGCCATGAGCCAAGGAATGCCAAGGATTGCTGGCCACCACCAGAATTAGAAAGAGGAAAGAGGCCCTGCCAACATCCAAATTTCGGATGTCTGGCTTCTCAAACTATGAGACAACAAATTTCTGCCTTTTAAGCCACCCAGTTTGTGGTCCTTTATTACAACAATCCTGAGACTCTGATACATTTGTCCTTCAAGACCCAATTTAGATGGCACCTACTCCATTAAACCTTCCCTGACTTCAATCTGTCTAAAGTAATCTCTTACACTCTCCTATAGCCTCATAATATGATTTTACGAGCATGTCTTTTTGTCTACATTTTCTGTATTAAATTGCGAGCTCCCTGAGATAACCTTTTATCCATTTAATCTGTTTGTCCTCCCAGAGTATACAATTCTGCATTTGGAACGCTCCCCTTAGATGTTTATTGACCTAAGTGAAATGGAATCTATGTTTTTAAAGATATCAATGACATCTTATAAAAAATTAATTTTAGATGTTTTATTATCATCTGTTAACTCATTAACTACTTCTGCAAGAGCTCTTAAAAAACACAATGGAAAATGAGGAATAGACAGTAACGGGCAATTCTCAGAATAAGATTAAAGAAATTGGAAGATATCACATATAATTAAAGCATTGCCAATTAAAACAAGTTACCATATTCACCTATTAGAAAAATAAAAGATCCATGTTTGATAATATACAATGTGGTCATAGATTTAACAAAAGCATTCTCATACATGATCACTGAATATTAAATTAGTACAACTCTTTTGAAGAGTAATTTGAAAACTGTCTACAAAAATTTTAAATGCACATACCTTTGACCTAACAATTCTGCTTCTAGAAATTTATCCTCTAGGAATACTCACACAAGTGCTCAAAGGTATATGAACAATTATATTCAAAGCAGCATTGTTTGAAACAGCTAAAAAAATTTGGAAGCGTTTAAGTGTCAATGAACGGGGGCTCCGATATATATTATTAAGAGAAAGTAAATAAAAACATACAATGCTATGTGTAGTATACTTCTATTTGGGGAGAAGAACGTATAAATACATAAATATATTTATATATCATATGATGATTTTTGTAACGATATGCAAGAAACCAGTAATTGTAATTGTCTTTGGGAAGAAGATTAAGAGTCTCAGATGAGAATATTACATTTTATTCTATAGTTTTTTGGAAATTTTACTAAAAGTATATATAATTATTTTTAATTTAAAAAATTAATGAAACAATTTCTTAAAGAGAAATTAGTATTAAATACGTACATAAAATATTATTGGTAAAATCTAGTAGATTCATTTTGCTTATTATAATAAATAATCTAAGATGATTTAATTAACTTTCATTTTATACCTGTTAAAAATTTATAATTTGCAAATACACTTAAGTATCTGTTTTAGGACCAGACATTTTAAAAAGTTTCACGATTTTATCATAAAAGTAATACGTGATCCCTGAAGAAAAGTTAGAAAATGAAGACAAAAATTGAAAAAAATCCTCATTTCTACCACCCAGAGGTTAGCAGGTGACAATTTGATGAATATCTTTCTAGAATTTATTCTATACTGAAATATATAAATACAAGAAGGACTTATAAACAGAATTAGACTTTTAGAGCTAGAAGAAGCCTGAAAATTAATTTGGAATAGTGTAGCCAAAAAAATGGGACCTATATATACTACCACACATATGTCTCCATCCTCTCTGCATACCATGACAGATACTGCTGGGTCCTGATAGCTCTGTCTTATAGAGTTGAGACAGAGCTTCAAAATCCTCCTCAACAAAGTGCTACAGAAAACAACAACCAAAAGATTAAAGATTAAAGTCATGCAAATGGAAATTGATTATTTTGGACTAATCTAAACCAATAATGAGGAGTCAAGTGATTTCTTGACTAAAGCCACACAATTAGCAATAGATCCAAAGTTAGATCCGAACTTTCTTTCCACCTACGATGCCACTCATGTGTCTTGAGAATAACTGTGCCATAAATCTCTGAGCTCTGGTCCCAATTCATTCAGTTGGGCAGCTGGTGAATTTTCAGAGCCACCTCCGTAATGAGAATACAGAATCTTGAAATCACTTTTAAAAAAGCTAAAATATTACATCTTTGTAAGATTTTAAATACTATTTTATGAACTATATTTTAAAATATTAATTTGTAAACACTGAAATTAGACAGATAAGTGAAATTTGGGGCAAAAGTATGAAATAATTAAGTACAGCTAAATTTCTATTTATATTCTTTGTTTTTAAGTCACATTTACACAATATGGCAATTCCATCTTTGCTATAACAGACTCTCATAGGAACACAACCACTCCTCTACTGATATTTTGAAAGACTGCCATAGATAAATCTAAAGGGCTCTTCCAGACTCTTGTTTATGAAAACAAACCATCAAGGATTCTGAGATTCCCTTGAAGCCCACGGTATGCATTTTAGAAATCTGACATAGAGGAATGTCACATCCACACCCGAATTTGGGGAGTTTAAGAGAAGAAAACTATCTGCATATGAGTCATATCTTTGGACTCCAGAATTCTTAAGGCAGGTAGTGGCCTGTGGCCTTTAAGGCTTTCACATGTGGTATGTGGTGGTATCTTAGACAGGCCAGGTTCACATATTGTATTAGCAATGTATTCGAGCCTGGAATGCACTGCATTCTACAACTCAAGATAATAAATACTGCCCAGTTGAGTCCACAATACTTAATGAGCATTTACTGAGCACTTATTTTGTGCCAAGGATTCTATTAGGTTCTGAGGCTACAAATATCAGGCAGACCTGAAGGAGCTTGCAGCGAAATGGGGGAGACAGACATAAACAAGATCTTTTTTTCACTTTAAACTTTTTCTATGGTTTATAGCTATCCTGTGGATTAAAAAAGACGAAGCAATATATACAAATCAATTCTAAGTAATAATCAATTTTTCCTTAATATTATAACAAATAAATAAGTAAAACACCAAGTTGTAGAAGAATGTCCTTTTGTTCTTCTTAGATTAATAATACATATTATTTTATTTATTTTATGTATTTTATTTTTATTTTTTATTTATATGAGTTAGATAGATAAAAGGTGGCCCTCTTAACACTGGTTATTTCAGAGAAGAAGTATTGTCTGTCATGGGGCAGAGTGGGAAATTTTCATATATGCTCATTATTTTCTTTTCTTGTTCTATTTTTAAATAAAAATATATTATTTTATAATTTTAAATAATAAAAGATATCTATAAATAATTTCCATTACTTCAAGAATAACAATGTATTTTCTTACAATCCTTCCAAGTCATAAAGGGAGTTTTTTCAGAGATTTAGCTAATTCTGAAACTGATGAATTCTTTTTTTCCCTTATAAATCAATGCATAGCATAGTAAGCATGTTTTGTGTTGATTAAAATATTTCTATAAGGCCACGTAGGTATTAGAAGAAGAAAAGGTTTTGGTATATGTTTCTAATAATTTCATAAAAAGTGTTTTCTTGAACTAGAAGGACAATCTTCAGATCTGCAGTTTCTTTGTGGACTTTATTATATTTCAGGCATCCTCTCAAGGTCAAAGTGAGCCCATGTCAACTCCAAGGGGTACAAAACTAGATGAAAAGCTGCAGTTGCATCTGATAGTGTCTTGACATACCAAGAATGAAAGCTCGGTAGAATCAGACAAAATTATTATACTGTCAGCAGCACTATCCTATCCTACTCCCCTTTAATCTATGTTTTTACAGGATCATACTGGGTATATCAAGCTGTCAATATAAATTGGACACCAGAACAATGAAAGTGATCCAAGAATTAATAATAATGATGATCATGACAATAATACTGTATTACTTATATGCAGAAAATACTGTGAGTGACAGACTAAAACAACTATAAGGTAATTGAAAGAGGTGAAAAGATTGAGTGTGAAAAAAATATTAAGAAATTAAGAACTTTGTTTGTTTTGCTTTATAACAATAAAGCAGAAACAATACTGGTATATAAGGCATTAGGCATCTGTAGTGACAGCATCTGGACACTTTTGGTTTTGTTTTGTTTTTGCTATTTTTTTAAATTGTAGAAAGATATATATAGCATAAAATTTATTGTTTTAACTATTTTAAGTGTTCAGTGGTATTAAGTACATTTATAGCATTGAGCTACCATCACCAGTATGCATTTCCAGTACTTTTCCATCATCCCAAACAGAAACTCTGTACTCATTAAACAATAACTCACCATTATTCTCCTCCCCTCAGCCCCTGGTAACCTCTAATCTACTTTCTGTCTCTATGAATTTAACTATTCTAGGTATCTCATATAAGTGGAATTATATAATATTTGTCCTTTTGTGTCTGGCTTATTTCACCTAGCATGTTTTCAAGATTCATTCATGTCGCAGTATGTATCAGAACTTTATTCCTTTTTAAGTTTGAATAATATTGCATTGTATAAATATACCACATTTTGTTTACCCATTCATCTGTTGATGGACATTTAGGTTGTTTTTACCTTTTGGCTATTGTGAATGATGCTGCTATGAATTTTTATAGTGCTGCTGAGTGAATGTTTCCTGCTATTTTCTTCTAAAAGCACAAGCCATTGATGAGAGCATACATTAAGTTCCGAATGGCTTATTTTGTTTTTGCCATAAGTGCTTGTAGTGGGGTACTAAATACCCAACCAATTCAGACACTCTGACTAGTAACATTAACATATAGTGAAAGACAAGTCTCTGAAGTTGAAAGAACTCCTTACTTTTATATAATTTGATCTGTGATATTAGCATATTTAAAGAAAGAATATGTCAACAGTTGGAAATGGCGTGTATAAAAGTGTGGAAAAAACAGAAGTTGAAGATGAAATTGGAAGTTGAAGAATCTCAATAAGCAAACTGTAAATTATAAATCTGTAGAACAAATATCTCCACTGTGGAGACAGACAGCAAATTATTACACCTGATATGATAATGTATTTAATAAATAAACAAAAAGACCAAATTGCAAACAAATTTTAAAATGTGTCTTTCCTCATGATTTACTTGTTGGTCATGCCCCATTACATACATGCTCTATAGCTCCCAGAAATTTTTCACTCAGAGATTTTAATTTAATAATTAGTTGTACAATTATTTATTTGCTGTTTCTCTCCCTTAAGCTCAATGAGAATGGAGATTGTATTTCTCATTTGAACAGTGCTCTCCGCATTTATACAAAAGTCTCATAAATTTGGTTGGCCTGATGCACTCAGAACAGAATCTGGATATTAAATGCCAGAACTTGGAAAATTAAACTGTAGACCTTAGGTAATTCACCAAGATAAAATTATCTTATATAAAAATCAATCAGGCAGCGTTCTCTGCGAAAATTCTTCCACCACATTGGGCCTCTCTCAAATCCCAATAGCACTCAGGATTGCTCAAGCACCATGAGGATATGATAGAAACTTTCGCTGATATTTCAAAATGATCTCTGTAGAAATGTGCACAAGCACTTAAATTACTACAGTTATTTCTTCCTAGTAAGAAATTGCAAGATTTTAACAATTTATTTAAAGTGGAAACTAAAGCATAGATGGAATAGTGCAAAGAAAAAGTACAATATTATTAATAATTTTCTGAATAACTCCTTTACTTTTCTACTCAAACTTTTCAAACTACTTAGAAATCATGATAATGAGGATGAGAAATTCACCTAAAAAAACAATAGGGGGAAACCTTTGCCTATTCTCAGAATGTAGCAATGGCAGTTGTAGGAATAGAACTCATATGTCTTGAGTTTTCAATTTCAGATTTTGTTTTTTTCTTCCAGAAAGAAACTATTTTCTGAATATGAAAGTGACATGATTTCACTGCAAATCATGTTTCATATGACAGATATAAACTTTGTTAAAGCACTTCCCTCTATAAGGTATTGCTTACCTCATTTCCTCTCTCAGAAAACCCATTTCCTAACTTCACCATTCAAATAATACCCATTAGTTCAGATCCTGACAATAATAGCACTGGGTCTTGAGAGCTCTTTTAATGAAGTGTTTTATGATCATTAAACAAGAGTACTTTAGAATGGCTAACCATTCTTCGTAGTGGAGGAAAAAGCAGGTATGGTTTTCTACACGGCCAACATAAGCAAAACTCTTGCAACATTTAATAAACTGTTATTGCTAATTTCCAATTCCTTCTCCCTAGGAACTGGGAAGAAAATATGAGCCAAGTGTAGCTTTTGTTATAATCTGATTTTTTTTTTTCTTTTTGCTGACTATTCCAATAGGGTTACTGTCTATATTTCATATTTCAATATCTGGATTCTTATTTCCATTAGAGATTTTCTTAGGCTTCCTAGCATAATAGCAAATACTTATATAGAGCTTACCTTGTATCAGACACTGCTATAAGTACTTATATATTCATTTAAGTCTCATGAGATGTGTACCATTATAACTACATTGTACAGACAAAAAAATAATAATAAGGTGCAGAGAGGTTAAAAACTTGCCCAAAGTCAGCTAGTATACGGCAGAAACCGAGGAGTACAACCCCATATGATTAACTTCTATGCTATATTACTTTTGTAAGTATTAGATATTTGATCACAGAATTCTTAAGGCTTACTCCTACCAGTAGAAAAACACCCATTTCTACTGTCTTCCTTTTCTTTTTTTCTATCCTGTTTGGCACTCTAAACTCCACATTAGTTTGATGTGGGGGAGGGCAATTGGAGTATGGAAAGTAAGACCACACAGATGCTATCCGTGTGTTTGCTTTGTAGATAAAATCAAGGTCTGTGAGAATTTGCACATGCAAAAGTGCATGCAATTGTCTTAAACCTCCCATTTTCTCATGCCCTTAATTTTTAGGTCCTAGTGAGTTAACATAAATTACAGCCTATTTAAGTGTCAGGAAATTATGTATAAGATCATATATGTTTCCTGGTCTGATCATCAAAGCAGGCTCTTCCTTTAGCAATTCATTATTTAACTTTTTTTAAAATATTCTCCTTCTGAAATTTAATGAATCACACATTCCTAATCAGAAAAAAATGAAACCATTTCCATTTTGAAAAATACATATAATGATTCCAGGAGAAAAAAAAAATGTATTTTTGGTGTCTCTTCTATAAAAGATTATTTCTTTGCTTTTTTATAAACTGAAACCAGGCAATATGTAGTGGTCAATGGAAAATAGATTCACTTCTTTATCAGGATTAAAAAATATAACTCAAATACATGCAAAATTCATTGTATAGATAATGACACTATATTTCCTTGCAAAGTCATCTACTACTCTTAATAAAAATATAATACTTACTGACAAGACTTTAAATGTCTATTGAACAAAATTCAGTTGATTAAAAATGTTGAATTATTTTTTCTTATGCAAACATTTTATTGTTGTACAAGATTGCCCTCTTGTGTTTTCTCTAGTTAAGTCATTATTATTTGTATCAATTTAATATTCAGCTTTTAATTTCTTCATTTAAAATTAATTCACTACTAAAGGAACTTCAAAGCTGTATATTCAAAACCATACAGATCAGAAGTTAATGTTAGAGTTTTGGTTTGTGGTGCACTCTGTTCTTTTAAATCTCTGAATTAATTTATAAAATACTATGGCCTAAAGTTAAGAAAAAGGAGACTCAAACAGAAGTAAATACATAAAGAAAAGTATAAATAATGTCAAGGAATACTAGAACCCTGATACTAACTACCCATATTACCAAGTTATGGAAAATGTGGCCGATTAATCTACTAGTATAGGGCTGGCTTAATATCCTTACAGTCAATTTCTCCCTTTAGCTTATTTAGTTATTATGAATATATAAAAGCACTATTAACATTTTTAATTCTTTTTGAAAAAAATTTTCTTATTAAATTAGTGAAGTTTTCTTTTCTACTTTGCCTGAATAAAACAGTTACTCTCAAATGTTGCTGGTGAAAATGTCAATTTGGTACACCCCTTTCTGTAAGTCAAATTGGCAGTATGGAGGGATTCTGGGAAAACATGGCAGAGTGAGAGAGCTCTTTAGATCTCTCCCCTTGAAACAACAATAAGCCGAACATCTAAAACTGAACAAAAAATACCCAAACTGCACACCAGCATGTCTGAGCATGGGAAATAGACCGATCAGCAGTATGGATTGAAACAATCATCAAAAACCTACCAAAAAGTAAAAGTCCAGGACCAGATGGCTTCACCAGTGAATTCTACCAAACATTCAAAGAAGATTTAATACCTATATTCCTCAAACTCTTCCAAAAAATCAAAGAGGAGGCAACACTTCCCAACTTATGAGGCCAATATAACTCTAATACCAAAACCTGGTAAAGATAACACAAAAAAAGAAAACTACAGACCATTATCTCTCACGAACACAGATGCAAAAATCCTAAATAAGATACTAGCGAACCAAATACAGCAACATATTAAAAAGATTATACACCACGATCAAGTAGGCTTCACTCCAGGGGAACAGGGATGGTTCAACATAGGCAAATTGATTAATGTGATACACCACATAAACAAATTAAAAAATAAGAATTATATGATCATATCAATAGATGCAGAAAAAGCCTTCGACAAGATACAGCATCCATTTATCATCAAAACACTTCACGAAGTCGGCATAGAAGGAAAGTATCTTAACATTTTAAAGGCCATCTATGACAAACCCTCAGCCAACATTATACTTAATTGTGAAAAACTAAAAACCTTTCCTCTAAGATCGGAAACAAGGCAAGGCTGTCCACTATCACCACTGCTATTCAATATAACGTTGAAGGTCCTAGCAAGTGCAATTAGGCAAGAGAAAGATATAAAAGGCATCCAAATAGGAAACAAAGTCAAACTGTCACTATTTGCAGATGACATGATTCTCTATATAGAAAACCCTTAAGACTCCACAAGAACACTACTAGAAACAATAAGCAAATACAGTAAAGTCTCTGGATACAAAATCAACATTCAAAAATCCATAGCATTCCTATAACTCTAATAATGAAAGGTCAGAAAAAGAAGTGGAAAAAATAATTCCTTTTGTAATTGCAACAAAAAGAATAAAATACCTAGGAATAAATTTAACGAAACATATGAAGGACCTATATAATGAAAACTACAAGACCCAATTAAAAGAAATCGAAGAAGATACAAAGAAATGAAAAGACATTCCATGTTCTTGGATTGAAGAGTCAACATAGTTAAAATGACCATATTACCTAAAGCATTATCCAGATTTAATGCAATCCCCATCAAAATTCCATCGGCATTTTTTAAGGAAATAGAACAAAAAATCATCAGATTTGTATGAAAGCACAAAAGACCCCGAATTGCCAAAGCCATCCTGAGGAAAAAAGAACAAGGCTGGAGGCATCATTCTGCCTTACTTCAAATTATACTACAAAGTGGCAGTAATCAAAACAGCATGATATTGGCAGCAAAACAGACACATTGACCAGTGAAACAGAACTGAGAGTCCAGAAGTAAACCCATATTTATATGGGCAAATAATTTTTGACAAAAAAGCCAAAAACATACAGTGGAGAAAGGAAAGCCTCTTCAATAAATAGTGCTGGGAAAATTGGAAAGCCTCCTGCAAAAGAATGAAATTAGACTGTTGTCTATCATCATACACCAAAATTAACTCAGAATGAATTAAGGATCTGAATATAAGATCTGAAACAATAAAATGTATACAAGAAAATATAGGAACGAAACTCAAGGACCTTGGAGTTAAAGAGGATTTTATGGATTTGACCAGGCAAGAGAAGTAAAAGCAAAAATATATGAATGGGACTACATAAACTAAAAAGCTTCTGCTCAGCAAAAGAAATCATCAACAAGGTAAAGAGACAACCATCTCAATGGGAAAATATAGTTGCAAGCAATGCCTCTGATAAAGGCCTAATATCCAAAATATACAAAGAACTCATACAACTCAATAACAACAAAAAAACAAACAATCCAATCAAAAAATGGACAGAGGATCTGAACAGACACTTCTCCCTAGAGGACATACAAATGGCCTACACACATATGAGAAGATGCTCACCATCACTAGCTATTAGGGAAATGCAAATCAAAACCACAATGAGATACCATCTTGCACCAGTTAGAATAGCTATAATCAACAGAACAAGTAATAACAAATGTTGGAGAGGATACAGAGAAAAAAGAATCCTCATACACTGCTGGTGGGACTGCAAATTGGTACAGCCACTATGGAAAACAGTATGGAGGTTCCTCAAAAAACTAAGAATTAATCTACCATATGATCCAGCAAATCCCACTACTGGCTATTTACCCCAAAGACTTGAAAACCCATATTCAAAAAGATATTTGCACACTGATGTTCATAGCAGCATTATTCACAGTGGCCAGGACATGGAAGCAACCGAAGTGTCCTATGATAGATGATTGGCTAATGAAGCTGTGGCACATATATACAATGGAATATTACTCAGCCATAAGAAGAGATGAAATACTGCCATTTGCGACAACATGGATGGACCTCAAGATAATCATGCTAAGTGAAATAAGCCAGACTGAAAAAGTATAAAATCACATGATATCACTTATATGTGGGATATAAACCAAAAGGCAACAAATGAACAGGACAAACAGAGATTCAGGGACATGGACAATGGACTAGTGGTTACCAGAAGGTAGGGTGTGGGGGAGGAAGGGAGAGGTAGATGGGGTAAAAGGGGTCAAATATAGGGGGCTAAGGGGAGGGTGAAGTATTAAAGGGGATCAAATATATGGTAGCTGAAGGAAACTGGACTCTGGGTGGTAATCACACAATAGAATATATAGATGTCAAATTATAATGTACACCCGAAAATTATATAATTGTATTAACCAATGTTACCCCAATAAACTTAATTTTAAAAAAACTGGCAGTATGTATTAAAGCCTTAAAAAAGAATTATTAGATTTACTTCTAAGAATTATCTCAAGAGCAAAATCCTAAGTACCCAAAGAATTTAATGCCAAAACTGTTCATCATAGAATTATTTATAGTACAAACATCAGTAACAACCTAACATGGCCATGTGTTGAATTACACTGGAATACAGTCATGTAGTGGAATCTTTTGCAACTATTCAATTTTAATGTAATGTTTAAAACAACATAAACTTTTTCTGTCTTACAATGGTAAGTTTAAAAATTCAGGACTAAAATGAAAAGCCACCATAGTGCCACCTCCAAACAACAACCTCTATTAACAGAGGTTGTTGTTTGGAGGTGGCACTATGGTGGCTTTTTTCTCTGTTTTTCATTCGTCTGTATTTTCCACATTTTTATGTTGAATATGAAATACTGTTATAATGCGGGAAGTCCCCATGCTCCTAACTTCAGCAGAATCCAGGTACTGACTGACCTCTTTACACAGATCAGGAATTTCGTGGGCTTTCTGTGCAACCTCAGAAAGCTTTTGCAAAGAAAACCAGGACTTTAGCAACTAGCTCAGGATATAGCATCCAGATGAGTGATTAAAGGAAAGTGGGGAGGCCCCCAGATCATAAAAAGAGTGGGGAATGTCCTTAAGATGGAAACTTTTTCTCCCAACACTTACAGACATAGAAGTTGATAGAGAAGAGCAAAAAAGTAACAACTACTTATTACATGCTGAAAATTGCTAGGTTAGTTGAAAAGCATTAGAAGTTAAATGTGATGAATGGCTTAATAAAAAGAAGGATGGTTATAGAATTTCACCTCCAGCCATCATGTAGGACTTCCTCAGCTGGATTGTTGCTAATGAGCTGGTCTTCCTATCTGCAGTTCTGCAAAAAACCTTGTCTTTCTTACCTCCCATCTCCATCCGTTTACCACTCTACAGTGAGAGTGATCTTTTCAAGGAGCGAACCTTCCACAGATTCCCAGCGTCCCTCTAAACTCTTTATGGTAGCTGACAAGGCCTTTTATGATCTGGCTTCAGTTTACTGCCTTAGTCTCCCTTCTGCTTCCTCACTCTATCTTGCAGGCTTTGCCTCTGGTGTACTCTCTGGTTGGACCCACCCTGTTTCTTTCATCTAATTCCTGATTACTTTTCAAGTCTCTGGTTAAACATTGCCTTCATTGGGAAAACTCAGCTGCTCTCCTTATGTGTATCCATCAGAATCACTGTTTTCACTACCATTACTCTTTCTGTATGTTAGTAAATTCTCTGATTTAATTGTCCTTCTCATCTGGACTGTAGGTTCTGGGAGGTCAAGGGCTAAGTTGGCCTTGTTCACCTTGGCACTTATGATGCCCAAAAGGGAGCAGCAGATGTTTACTGAATGAATAAATGGATGAATAAGTGAGATAGTCTGATTACATTTAACTTCCCCCAAACTTTATTTAAAGAGATACTGTAATTGATGCAAGGGCATATCAAAATAAAGATGATACAGGTTTTGATGATGGTGGTGCTGGGATGCTGTGGGTTCTTCTTTCAGCACTGAAGTCCTGAATCCTGTCTTCAGTTAATGAATGTATGTAAATGTGTGTATATATGTCAAGATATTTTTTCAAATCAATTTTTCAAGCCCCTCATGGAAATCAATTCTGAAACATTGACCAACTGTTTCTAATACTTAAAAAAAAAAAAAAGTCTTCATTCAACAATAAGAGAGTAAATTAATTATAATTCATTAAAACTTATAAATAATCTTTAAAGTCATGATACATATAATTAATAATTATATAATAATTATTAATTAATAATGTTAATAATTAAGATTAATAATGACATATTTTTAAGTATACAAACTTCATATATAGAATAAGCTAATATCTCCCACATAAAAAGAAACATATATAGTATATATATTTACATAAGAAAAAGATTGAAAGGAAATACATCGAAAAATATATTGTGATTATTTAAGTATCATTTCTTCCTTACATTTTTCAGTATTTCTCTTTAGAATTAGCATGTATAACTTTTGTTAAAATGACAAGAGTTATCAAAAAATCTTTATAAGATGAATTCCCTTATATGTAGGCAGTTGTTTCAAAAATTATTTTAAGATTAAAGGACAGGCATGAATATTTTTTCACACAGCACATGTATATTTAAAAATATTCTATACTGAGTAGATTTAATAATGCAATGACCTTGAATGCAGATGCTACTAGTAGACTATAGTCTAGAATCTATAGTACTATAAACTACAATCATCTTGAATTTGACTTCCCAAATATCTTTGTGTTTACAGTTTTTCATATTTCTCAAGGGAAGATGATTTTATGAAAGAATGTTTTATGACATGGTTTGGAAAGTAAATTAATTCACATATTACTATGCCAAGAGAAAATAAAATGATTTTTAAAAAACATGAAAAACTGAAGGATAGGCTAGAAGCAATTAACTAACTGTAGTTATTTGAAATGGATTGGGGAGAGGCTAACTTGGGCAGAATTATCTCCTGAAATAGGCCGAAAGCAGCAGTTCAAACAGCTAGTCTGGGAAAGTTCCTCACCTGCACCACCTATCTCAATAGATCTAGGAAGTTGCTTTTTCTTTTGCGTAACAATAGGTACAGTGATAAGCAAAACTGCCCTCCTCCAAAACTCCCTGAAGTGCAAAAGGACTAAGAAGATCAAAGGAACCATTAGCCACTCCCTGAACTTCAAAGGTTTCTCCTATGGGAACTCTGTGAAGCAGCTGTGAGTTTATAGATTACTCAGAGACTTCCATTACTGTATACAAGGATAACATTTCAAATATCTTGGCTACTATATTCTTTTTTTATATATTTATTTTTCATATTTATTTCTTATTTATTAAATGGTTGCATTTAAGGTTTATTGTTTCATACACATATTAAAATGAATAACAAATCAAAATAGGATTGGAGACCTATACACACTCAATAAGCACTGCAGCACTATTCTTAGCATTATGTTCTTTTTGTGTTTCTTAAATGTAGCTTTTTAATGTCTTGATTATTTCTATATTTTCTCATTCAGAAAAAAAAGTAATAAAACAAGCGTTTTGTTTCACATGGTTTGTGTTTTAATGCAAAGTCTACAAAATCACTTACCTTTCCTGGACAGGTTTCACAGATGCAGTCCCCACAGTGATGAAACATTTCATCAGGCTGTGATAACTTATAGCCCAAATAATTCAGTCAACCATGTGCCTGTAGACTGTTGTGTCATCATTGAGTGCATTGCCTCAGTGTTCATTTTAATAATAAAAAAAAATGCATCTGTGACTATTTTAAGCAAAAGGATCTTAAGCAAAAGACCTTAGAAGATATGACTAGATCCTTAAGACTCTAGAAGACACTTCTCTTATCACTTGCAGTAAATAAACTTGTTTTAAGGCATTTACACCAAGAGAGAAATCTACAACCTGAAAAGGTGTAGAGCAAGGTCAATCTTTGATTTATACACTCAGAATAAAGTATTATGCATCTATTAGTAAAAAAAGGAAAAAGACATAATTTCCACACTTAAAAGTCTTACATTCTAGAAGAAACCACAGATGAGCAAAGAAGTGCTGTAAACAAGTTCCGCTACAGAAATCCAAAGCACTCACAAGGAAGGGAAAAGTCAGTTTTTTGCAAATGGAAGGAGATGTGTGTGTGTGTGTGTGTGTGTGTGTGTGTGTGTGTGTGTGTGTGTGTGTGTGTGTAGGGAGAGAGAGAGAGAGAGATTGAGAGAGAGAAAGTGGGGTTGATGATTTCAAGAACCAGTTGCAGCATGAGCTCAGAGAGACCAAAAATCATCTTGCACATTTTGGGAACTATAAGTAGTAGTTCAGTTCAAAGTTCATTCATTCATATATACAATAATCATTAATTAAATATTTGAAGTTATCAATGGCAAGAAATAACTTGTGCTTCAGGGTAAGATCATCAAGAAGACCTTGTTTATGAAGTGAACATAGAATGTGGTTTTTCCAGCATCCACTCTCCATTCTTCTTTCTAACAGAAACTTAACTTTATTTAGTATACACCTCCTCCACATATATCCATATGCTCCAAAGAAGCTCACCCACCCTTAGCTCCAGGTAGCCTAAATTGGGGTAAACTTAATCTCTTTCTAATGACTGAGTCGGGAATAGTATATGATCAATTCTGACTAAGGAGACAGTGAGAGAGGTTTGCTAGAGCTTTCTGGGAAATTAACTCATATAAGTCACTGAAAGCCTCTCCCTTCCTCTCACTGGGCATGAATCAAGAAACACATAGTCAAACACTTATGGCAACCATATGATAACTATCAAAAAACCAACTTTAGGATGGAGATGACTCTATAAAGAACAGGAAAGAGGAAAAAAACCAAACCTGGGTTCTCAATGCTATCATTGGACCAACTAACCCTGAACTTCACCCTGCCTCTAGTAGTCTTTACATGATCTAATCCACTCATTTATTTTTTAAAAGCTAAATTAAGTTGGTTTTTCTGTTATTTGTGGCCAAAACACCCTAACCAAAGTTTAGGTTTTATTATTAGGCAATGGGGAATCACTGAAAATGTTTAAGCAGGAGACTGACATAACCGGTTTGTATTTTATGAAGACAGCAGTGGCAGAAATGTTGAGGATGAATGGGTGAAATGGGAGACTGGCTAACATCTATTGAAGGCTTACTACTATGTGCTTTGTACGAAACATTCTCATATATTAATTCATATAATCCTTTCAAAATTCTATGAGGTATGTAATGTTATCCACATTCAATAAGAGGAATCTAAAGCCCAGAGACATTAAGTTGTCCAAGAACACAAAGCTAGTAAGTAGTTAAGATTTCAACCCCAATTTTATTATAAACATTCCTTCACTCTCAGCCATATATAGAGGAAGAAGCTCACTGCACTCTAGGCCTAATTGATGTAAGAGTAAACCCAGCCCCTTTCCAGTGATTGGCTCAGGAACAGTCTGGTGACTCAATTCTGGCCTGGCATCTAACCACCAATTCACACTGCATACTTCATAGGGTGATCATGAGAACTAAATGGGCTATTGCTTATAGTATACTAAAGCACGGTAGGCCCACTATAAAGGCTAGCTACTACTATTATGATTATAGACTACAACTATCAAGACAAACTGAGAAGTGTTGAGAGAAGGAGGGCAAAGGAGAATGGTATGACAGAAGCCAAGGGAAGATTTCCAGAAGGGCACAGCAGGATCAAATAGCATGGAGGAATAAAGTTACATGAGAGTTGAAAAGAGTCTCATGGATCTAACTTTTGGGACATAATGAGTGACTTTTGCCTGAAAGGTGAGGTGGGAGCCAACTGATTGGTTGAAGAATGAACTTGAACCTGAGACGAGATAGTGGCTACTTATTGCAGATTAGCAGTTTTACTGTGATAGAAAGGAGAGGAGAAAAGAATGGTAGCAGAAGTTTTCAGATGGCGCACATTTAAAAACTCTGAGGCAATAGCTAGCAAACGTACCGTTGAAAATTCAAGAAAAAGAAACAATGATGGGACTTGTTCCAAAGGAGACTGAAAGAGATGGCACCTGGCCCATAAGTGAAGGGAGGTGTTAGTTTTGAAGAATCAGACCATCTACACCTCTCTTAAGAATGGGGCGGGGGTGGGTGGGTGGGGAAGAAAAGTGCAAATTTAGATATAGATGCATTTATAGGCACAAGGGGGTAGAAGTTGAGAGAGTGCAACTGTAGAACAGCTCGTTTTTCTTAGAAATGAAGGAAAGGTCATCTGCTGAGAGGGAGAGTGTGAAGCAATTAGTGGTAGAGAATAGTTGCTGTGGGATAGAGCTTGCCTGGAAGACAGCTAAAATCATTCTAGAGTCCTGACAGCTAAGGGCATAGCTAAGTTGGAGACTGAGAATTTTCAATGGCTTTAACATGTAGGAATATATGATTCTCTCCGGCACCTCACCAACCCGGGTGGAGATATGAGAATCAGCCTGTCCATGTCTTTGGTCAGTTATGAAAGTAAGTATGAGGTTAAAAGTAATAGAAATGGGGACCATTTGACCATAGCCCTATCTGGTCCATCACATTTCCGAGAGGCCTCAGCTCCACAAATGAAATCTGTGCCTACAATTGGGACTGCCAATTATTGTTCTCAAAGGAAAAGAGGGTTAAAGAACAGACTGTCACTGCCTCCACCCCCAAATCAAAGAGAAGAATCAAATTGTTAACTGAAGAACTTTATCTGTGAATCTCACAGTGTTCCGGGATTATGGGTGGTAAGACAATATACTGATATTCATCCTTTGATTAAATTCTATAACCCTCAAATTTGAGGTATGCCCTTTCTTTCATCTAGGATAAAACAAAGTTAAGGTCTCTCATATTCAAAGTTTTATGTATAATAGGTAGGATTAGTAGGATTAAGAACCACATAGCATGCAAAATAAAACTACACAAATATTTAAATTATTTAAATTATTCAGTTATGTGTACCTATAGCATATAACATGTTATCCTGCTGAGTCAAGGGAATATAAAGCATCTCTCTATCATTAATGCCTTCATTCCCACAGTTACCTTTCAGGTAGGAACACAGCTAGGTTTCCCCTCTAAATCCAGCCAATAAGAAAAAAATGTTTAGCTGTTTAGAAAAAATTAGGAACTTTTCTCCTTCCAAGCTATTTTCGGTAAATTACTTTAGGATTGTGTTTTGAAATTGCTATTGGTCATTTTCATTGATTTAATGAGTATTTTCTTCTAAAAAACTTAAGATGCGTCCTTTTATTGTTCAAAAGGTAGGTCTCTGACCTCAAGAAGGTCTCTATAACTCTCATCTTTCTGAAAACAAAGACGATAGTAAGAAAGTGACTATGGCATGACAGGATATTACAAAACAATGAAAATACCGATTATCCAGATAGAAGAATATCACTGGTTACACTTCCCTTGCTCTGAGAACACTGCTTACTATGAAGTCATTACTCACAGAAATGGTTGTCTTTTCAGTCTCATAACAGGCAAATATGCCTAAATCAAGAGAGTGAGCTAATTACATTTCTATTCCTAAAATAATGCTATTGTCATATCAGCATATTATCCATAAGCATGAGTAAAAAAGAAGAGATTTTATAAGTACAGATTTCTTACAGAAGTCATCTGACTTTGAAGATGACTATTGAGATTTTTAATACTGGGATATAGAGTCACTGGAATTTAGATATCTGAAGTCTTATTAGTTTATTAATTAGCAAAAAGGCCAGATTTGACTATTTAATTACAAACATCCTGGACTGCTGAATGAAAGAATAGCATGATTTAGTCGAAAAACTTAACAAGTCTGCTTTTATGTTTTAGATACAAAGTTAATAAGAATCAGTCCCTGACCTCAAGAAGGTCTCTAAAACTCTGTTTCTGAAAATAAATTTCAGACAATATCAGGTAAGCTCATCAGTGTAAGAAAGCTCAGTGCCAAGTTACAGTATGGAAAGAACAGGAAGACTTGCCACCTTGCCTCTCCCCATCAAGAAGTAGGGTCTATTTCCCCTCCGCCTTGAACCTGGATAAGACTTTGTAATGGCCTGGATAAATAGAAAGCAACGGAATTGAACTGGCATTGTATGACTTCTAAGGCTAAATCACAAAAAGAAATCCCCTTTCCCTTTCTCTCTCTCTTCCTCTTTCTTCCTCTCCCTCTCCAACTTCTTCTCCCTCTTCCTCTCCCTCTCCTTCCTTCTGGTCCTTGGAACTCAATTATGATGCTGTGAGGAAGCCCAAGCCAGTCCATACTAAAAGACAACATGGAGACGTCTACATTGAATGGAACTGAGGTCTCCAGCCTTTGGTTGAGGCCCTATGCATCATGGAACAGAGAAAAGTCATCCCTGCTGTACTGTATGAATTCCTGACCCACAGAATTTGTGAGCACAAAAAATAGTGGTTTTCTACCACTATGTTGTGGGGGTAATTTGCAATGCAGCCAGAATAACTGGAAGAGTACCTATATATCTATTTCAATGTGTTAAACAGTAACAATTAACAGTAATATACCAGTATTTTTGTATAACAAGTTTTAGTCATTCCTGTATTGATAGATACTTAGGTGGCTGGGAATTATTTTTTCCTATTCTAGACAAGGCTGAAATAAATAAGCTTCTATATGTCTATTTTTGCTCAAATGTCAGCATTTCTATAAAAACTTGTGTTTTTATAAAAACCTAAATTTGAGTTAATACTTAGAACAGTGCTTGGCACATAGTAATACATTTTATTATTTCCTATCACTATAAGTTTAACTTCTATATGGAAAGTGACATTTTCGCCTAATATCTTTAGTGACGAGGACCTTAACAATTGTATCTAACAGCTCTGCTCAGGGCATACCACTTTTTACAGAGTTTAAATTGGCAAAAACTTGCAAACATGAACCATAGAATTAAATCCCTGAAAATGTCCATCTGCTGCACACCTGACCGCTCTACAAATGAGTTGTTAAAAAAGTTAATTTGTTCCGTGTGCTAGTGAGTTACACAACCTGCATTCCTCTTAGAACAGATGTGCTCAAAATCATCCCGTAGTGGACTAGAGAGGAAAAGAGCGGAGCCTCAAGCTCAAGTACGTGCTGCAGTTCTATTCCATCTGCATCCGTTTAGGCACACCACTTGGTGGAGAGGGTGGGGAGGAAGTTGACCGGTGCTTCTCGACTTGTTATAATTCGTGTCACAAGTTGAAGAATCTTTTTCGGCCGTTGTCATTCTCTTCGAACCTCTCTATCTACCCCCAGGCGTGCTTGCTGAAGCCCTGCACCTGTTAATCAAATTGACCTCCAATTTTCCTGGATGGGGTGAAGGGATTAAGGAGAGAGGAAAAGGACTGTCTACCTTTTTGTCTTAAAGGGACAAAGACTAGCTAAACTTAGTTTACATTTTAATTTCCTCGCCTTTTCAATTTTCTACTATGATTGCTCCATTTTAAAGGACTCAGGTAATGCTCCCGGTCGGGAGAAACATTAAAATATATACAGCCAAGGAAAAGCATTTTTAGGAGTCTTGTATACGGCCGGATCAGCAGGCCGGGAGCCGGCAGGCTTCCCGGCAGCTTCGTGGGGGCACCGGGCTTGGAACAGGGAGCTCTGGTCCGGCGCATCCCTCCCCAATCCCGCGTTGCAAACCCCGCAGGCTGAGGAGCCTGAAAGCCGTGGAGAGCCAGATGGGAACAGGTGACTTCAAAGCCCTCAGCAACTTCCCCTCCCCACAACCCTTCCCATTAGCACGCGCCTCCCGCGAAGCTCGCAGGAGACACCTTCGCCCCGCCCCTCCACAGGTCACCTCCCTCCACGCCCCTTTCCCTTGGCCCCGGCAGCCGGCAGGCAGGGAAGTGTCGTAAAGCCAGGCCCAGGAAACTTTACCCGGGGTAACAGCCGAGGCGCTTTACGGCGACGGCGGCTGAGTGTGAGCCTTGGCTGTAAGGCGGCCGCGGCGGCGAAGGAGGCGGCGGCGGTGGCCGAAAAGGAAGAGCAGTGGCGGCGGGGACCTGTGCGGGGTGAGCCGCGCGGGAGGAACAGGAAGGGGCAGCAGTGACAAGGCTGGCGGATGGGCCCGGGCGGACGGGGACGGTGGCCGGCTCAGCAGCTGGGCGGCGCTGAAGAGTGGTGGGGGGGGGGGTGCGCCGCGAATTGGGGGTACCTGTAGGGACGGTTTCTGCCTTTGTTCCCCCCCCCCTCCGCCGCCCCCTCAGCTCCTCTCTCGTCCGCCAGATCTCATGGCCTCCCCTCTTGGTCTGTGTCGCCTCTAGGATGGCGGAGGTACCGCCGGGGCCTAGCAGCCTCCTCCCACCACCAGCACCTCCGGCCTCGTCGGCAGCGGATCCCCGCTGTCCTTTCCCGGCGGGGGCCGCCCTCGCCTGCTGCAGCGAGGACGAGGAGGACGACGAGGAGCACGAAGGCGGCGGCGGCAGGAGTCCAGCGGGCGGCGAGGCGGCGGCGGCCAAGGGGCATCCGTGTCTTCGGTGCCCTCAGCCGCCGCAGGAGCAGCAGCAGCTCAATGGATTGATCAGCCCCGAACTGCGGCACCTCCGGGCGGCTGCCTCCCTCAAGAGCAAGGTTTTGAGCGTGGCGGAGGCGGCCACGACCACGGCCAACCCCGACGGGGGCCCCAAAGCGACTGCAACAAAAGGAACCGGGGTACACTCGGGCGAGAGCCCCCCTCACTGCCTCCCCAATAATGCAAGAACTGCGCTCCCCAACCCCGCAGAGGCAGCGGCGGCGGCGGCGAGCGATCCAGCGGCGGCCCGCAATGGACTGGCGGAGGGCACGGAGCAGGAGGAGGAAGATGAGCAGGTGCGGCTGCTGTCTTCATCCCTGACCGCCGGCTGCAGTTTAAGAAGCCCCTCAGGCAGGGAAGTTGAGCCTGGGGAGGATCGGACGATACGTTATGTCCGATATGAATCCGAGCTACAAATGCCCGATATCATGAGACTGATCACCAAAGATCTGTCTGAACCCTACTCCATTTATACCTATAGATATTTTATCCACAACTGGCCACAGCTGTGCTTCTTGGTAAGTGGATGGAATGAAAAGAGGGTGAACCCAGCAGAGAGACCCAGGCCATACAAGGCAGGGAGTGCGAGGGCTGAGAGTGGCAGTGGATCGTCTATCTGCATTTCATAGTACGTTACATGATGTAAAGTGCGTGTACACGATCCTAGTTATTTAATGAAACTTTTGAAGGTAAGACTTAATGGTTGGGTCAACTCGATAACTGCTGTGTATGCAACAAGCCTGTACGTTGGATGTTGGGGGTCTTGTATCCTGTTTACATTAGCATATAATAATGTTTAACCGTCTTTAATTACCCTCCCTCATTCTCAAAGCACTTTGCAATCATTTAATTTGAACGTGGTTCTTTTGGGATGCAGACCTTATTAATCTCTCAGTTACAGCCATAATCAGGGAAGAGTGTATGCATAAACATGTTTTGGTCAGCATACTGTCAGTAAACTTTCTGTGGCCACGTTGAAGAATTAAATCTTAAGAGGATATTCTGTAATTACGGAGATTGTTTCCTTTTATTTCAACAGGACAATTAACAGTTGTAGCCAGCCTGCTTTCTGGTGTTTGATTGCAGAAGGCGTTAGTAACACTTCTGGTGTCTGAAAGACTCCTGAAATTTGAACAAAATACCCTTTTGTGAAATGTAGGAAACTAAGTGTGAAATGTTACTAATTTTTTTAAGAAACTGGTCATAAATACACCTAAATAATAGTAGTGACACTGGCTTGTGTGAAGTATAATTTACAAAAATTTTTACTTATGAGCAAAAAGGATTTGACTACCAAATAAGCTGAATAATTGTTTAAAACTTACTAGTACTTTCAGTACCAATAGTTTCTTCCCAGTTATATTGATCAGTTTCAGTATGTTTGAAACCTTTCACTTAAGTATTAACTGCAGGTATATGCTTTCTATTTCGTATTCACAAGCATGTTTCCATTGAATTTTGCTGAAAAAAGGCAACATGCTTTTAAGGAGTATTTTATGTTATGTGAAGAGAAAAGCCACTACCATTATTTATTGTTTTAGCATTGATTTAGCTGCACTTGGTAATTCCCTGCAAGATGTTTCGATAATACTTTAGAAATTATCTTTTTGATTCTATAGCTTAGTGGTAATCTAAAAATATAACCTCATTATTGTGGATAATGGTAGTGCTGCTGTTTTCTGTGTTCACTTTGCTAAACTTCAGTTTAGTATGCTTAAACTAGGGGAACTAATTTATATTCTACAAAACTTCTCTTACAGGATTCTAACTATGTTTCCAAATAGAAGTTCTAAGACCTGTCTGTGTCAGTGAAGATGGGAAAATGATTTTTTGGCACTATTATGTTATATCTAATGCCATTGTAATTGCTAAAAATTGTAGATTGATTTAATTGTATGTTAACCCACAGAAACGTACAATTAAGTCACATTTTAAATTGAAATAGTTATATGTATTTCTGTTAATTTCAGAAAATAGTTGTGTGTATATATGACATTTAGTCAGCTTTTGAGTTCCTAGGCCTCTCTCAACTTGTCTGCCATTTTAGACTCTGGTAAACTTAGTAGACTTCAGTTTTGATTTTACATAGACTCCTCCCAATTCACCAGCTAATTTGTACTTTAGCCCTTAAGTACCAGTTTGTTTAGTATTAAATTCTGAATATCTAGAAATGGAGATATGCACAAATGGTTGACTTACAGCTTTTACTAGGGCAAGTATGAATCTAGTAGTGTTGAACATAAAACAGTAGCTGACGAATCAGAGGCCATGTAGGACTGAGGCCTTTATATTGACCTTTAAAACATTTGAATTTCCTATGAAAACTAGTTTAAAACAAATATATTTGTATGTTTATTTTAAATCATATCATTTTAGAACTGTAAAGGATCCTTGAGATAATCTAGTTCATTTTTTTAATGGAAAAAATTAAGGATCAGAGTGACTTAAAATGTTTAAATCTCTAGATATTTAGTGGCAGAGATGTAAAACTAGAACCCTGGCCTTCTGGCCTCTAATGGAAACAAACACCTGAAAAATGACACACCCTTGACCTGTTCCATAAAGATCATTATGTCACCAAGTTATGCTTCAAAAGGGACAGTTGTCCTTACATCAATCTCAAGAGATTAGAAACCTCCAAAATGTTCCTTATTTCCGTGGGTAACCTGTAATGGAACAAATGGAATATATGAGGTTGAACCTTAGAAAAGTGCTAGTATTTGACTACATTTGACTAACAAAAAAGAGTTTCTTATGATTCTTTCTAATAATTGTAACATGTGAAAACAGTACTGCACAGGTGGGAGGTACTGTCAGTCACTCTGTACTTAACTAATTTATCTCTACCTCTTTTGAGTTCATGAACTCAACTATTTTCGGTTGGCACCTTTTTAAACTTCTAAAACTTATTACCAGTGATGTATAGTGTTTCTGTTTATTTGTTCTAAATTTAACTTTCTGGCTTCCTCTGGAAATGTTTCTTTCCTATTTGTAGTGGTCTGGAATTTGGGAATCACTATTTCATACAGTTTATATTTTTCAAGTTCTTTAGATTGGCAAGCTTTTGGCCTTGTAGAGTTACGTTTTAGTCTTGCCAGGGATTTTTCAGTTTATTTGGAAAAATTGACCGGCAGTTTACTTATTCTTATAAGTGTATATCAGCAGTTTATCAAGAAAAAATACAGCGTTGGCTTTGCACATTACCAACAGCTTATTATTAATAATGTATCGTATGTTGGGCTTTTATTTTTAAATGATATGTACAACTTGTTTCTTGCTCCTACAGATTCTTAATTAGGAAGAAATCAACATAGTCCAAGAGGGAACTAATATAGTACCTTTGTTTGCTTATTACTTCCTTGGTCAAAGGACGAAGATTTGTTTGAAATTCTTATCCAATTTGAAAATATTGTTCAGTTGTAGCTAGTGGTTTTAATATTTTCCTCTTTTGGATGATTTAACTGTGAAGTGTAGCTGTCCTACAGTTTTGTATCATAGATTTCCATTTTCCATACCTTATGAGGTCAGGTCAAGTTTTTTTTAACGTACCATTTGGTCTGTGGTGTACACACACACACACACATCCCACCCACACACACCCACACATGTATTTGAAGTGAGTTATTTTCAAATCAGAAAATGCTGTCAGAGTTGTTCAACCAAACATCTTTTGTATATATTTTAGGTCTTAATACAGAAATTTAAGTTTTCAAAAGAATTTTGAAAGAATCGGTCGATTTATCATGAATGAAAATGGTGAAATAACAATTTTAGAGGTACATTGGCCTAAAATAGTTTTGTATTTTGTGATAAAACAGAAATGAATTAGTGTGGATAGTTGAATTTAATATCCCTGCAAAAGGATTTTGCTGTGACCTAGTTTAGGTTTGCATGAAATGGATTAGAATCATCTTGCCTAAAAGATTTCTCCAGTTTAAAAAAGGGCTTTTCAAAATCAGTTTATAGAATGACAGACTAAAAAAAAAAATCTCACTACAAATTTAAGTTAAAATAGATACTAAGTATAAGTTGGGCTTTGCTTATTAATTGTAAAAACTATTCCTGGTTTAAAGAAATATCGAAATTGTTTCCTCTGAAAAGTTAATTTTGTTAAGTGATAATTTGAAGTTTTCATTTTTTTTTTAATGAGGGCTCTTTATAGCAAACACATATTTCTGGCTGACCTATTATTAAACAATTGGAGCTAGTGCCTTATTTATATTTACCAGAATACAGTATTACCAGAACTTTTTGCAGGTGATGGAATTTTTGAAAAACATTTTCAAAAGGACACTGGAAACCTTAATGAAAATGGAGAGTGATGAGCATTTATTTAACATGTAACCTTTAACACTCTGGAAAGCTGTACATTTTTATTAAAATAGAAAGCTGTAAAATTATAGAAGCTCTGGTTTTGAGTTCTAGGTAGTCTGTGAGCTTTATGACAATGACTTACACTGTCAGGAGTGTCCTAAAAATGAGAACATTGTATATCTAATCTATGTCATGCCTCCATAACAAAAACTCCTTGGGTAGGATCTAAGGAATAACTTAAAAACAATCTTTTTTTCTGAAAATATTTTACATTTTTTTCTGCTCAAAACCTAACTACTGTTCAAGTATATTTTGTCATATCTTTTTTACTAAGGCTTTATTATAATTAAATTTATAGTACTCTGCTGATAAGTATCACAATATTTTATCATATCCTAATAAATAAGCTTTTTCTTTAAAAAGTTATTTTCAAATATTCCTCCCTTCCCAAATCTTAAAAATGTAGGTGTTATCGCAAATAATTATAATTATAAACCTCATAAAGTACTATGTGGAAATCTGGCTATTTCCCTATGCTGTGATATAAGCATAAGAAATTTATGTCATAAAGAATGTTGAAAGATTTTAAAACTAGAACATTTGAAGGAGCTCTGGGATTTAGATTTCTGAAACATCTCTCTTGCTAGAATTCTCATTATTTCTTCCTCCCTTAAAAATGCTGACCAATGATTGGTTGCTCTTTCCCTGGGTGATTGTTCAATACCTGATGGCAATGTGTTCTTCATAACTGTTTGTTTATTTTTAAGGCCATGGTAGGGGAGGAGTGTGTAGGTGCCATCGTTTGCAAGTTGGATATGCACAAAAAGATGTTCCGCAGAGGTTATATAGCCATGTTAGCCGTGGATTCCAAATACAGGAGAAATGGCATTGGTAAGAAAAATATGTCACTAGAAGAATGCATAAGTTATTTTCTTTTTGTTTCTTTAAGCAACAGAGAAATGTAAATAAGTAGAAATGAACATGAAGCTAAGGGAAGAAAATGAAGTCATTTTTATTTCAAAATGTTCTTAAAATGAATTTTTAAATTAATGTTCTAATTGAGAGATTATCTTTCTAATAAGCAGCAGGTGATCAGTTTTACCTTCAAGCTTCTCTTTTTTTTTTTTGATCATATTCAAAATGTTTTGCATTATACTGAATAACTGCAGTTTTTAATAGCATTAATTGGGCACTTGATCACAGCCCTCAAGCAGCTATCTATACTCGGGTTAAGTGGGCCTCAATCAAGGTAAAATTACAGAGAAATTGTTATCATTATTTAATACTAGTCATCAAATACTAGAAGGTCAAGGAGGACAAGGAGAAAGAATTCTTACTATTCCCAAATTCATCTCTTTCTTGGGTCTACCTTTCCTGGCATTTTCAGTAATGTTATAATGGTCATTAGAATCATCTGTGTGGTTTAAAACACAAATACCTAGGCCCCACCTCCTGAGAATCTTATTTGTCTTGTTTAAAGTGGGACTGAAGCTCCCCAAGGTGACTGTGATGTAAGCCTGGTTAAGAACCAGTGTCCTAGTGTCTAGGACCTACTGGCTCTTTGTTCACCTGGAGGATCAGGAAGACAAGCACTTGTCTAAGCTTGTCAAATTCTGGAATGTACTGAAGTTAAGTAAGTATTCGTGAAAGATTTGTTACCTATACCAATATTTAATTATTAGCACTTTTGTCACTTGTAAACTGTTAGTGTTATTGTCCAGTTTAAGACTTTCACATAATCTTAGATGTCATGAGAAATCATTATGAATAAATTCACTTAATATATGACCAACTTTTCTTAATGTTTAACACTAAGATTTTTAATGAATTGGGCTTCTTATATAAGCCAAGTTCGAGTCTTTGATTCATTAAAGAAAGTTGATAAGGACTCACGGCAAATGATAGGCAAGTGTCTGGCTAGTTGAGAGGACAGAAACTTGTGGCTTAAGGGTTACATGCTAACCCTCACACATTTTGTTTGGCTCATGTAATGCATGTTTGCTCATGTGCATGGTTTGAAAATTAAGAGATTTCTTGTAATGTTGGATTTCTTCTCTTAAAATCACATTGGCAGTTGTTTTCCCTTTAACATATCAAATATATCTGACCGTAAACTAGAGTACATTTTGCTAGACATTTACAGACACATCACCAACATTATTTGGGAGTATTAGACTTCAGTATGTCTAGGCTCACTATAAGGTTTGTAGGAACCAACCCAGTGTCTTGGGCCCACGCTGGGTCACAGCAGTTCTGGTGTGATCTTTGCCAAGATAGGGTAATTCATTGAGTTCTGGCAGCTTAAGGAGTTCCTGGGTTGCTCTGGCCATACTATATCTTGTCCTTTTCTTTTTTCCCTTTTTCTCCTGCCTTCAAACAAAATAGCACAAACTCCTGCTTGGAGCTAGTAATTACATCTGATAAAAAAGGATATAAAAGGAGATAGGTCTTTCAGGAAGATGCTGCTTTTGCTGTGTTCTATTGGCCTCTCTGTTTAAATCTACAATTTTTCTCAATCTGAGATAATCTGTGTATCTGCATTTGAGGCAGAATTCAACATTTGACATTTCGATGCTTATTATAATGTTATAATTTAAGTATATTTAAGAAACTAATTACATTTTTCCTTTATTAATACTCAGATCTGTGTTCTAGGTACTAACTTGGTTAAGAAAGCTATATATGCCATGGTTGAAGGAGACTGTGATGAGGTAAGTCTTTCTAAACGTATAAGATCTTTTATCCTGGGCAGTATTCTACTGGGTATTATTATAAATATCTCATAATAGTTGTACTGCAGATTTCATTGCAAACTATTATTCTACAAATGCAGCTTGTGGTGAAAATTATATTTCATTTAAAAACACATGAATTTTGACCTAGAACAAATTTTAAGATGATCATGGGAGCTAAAATTTGTTTTGTGACAGAATGTAAAGGTGAAATCTTAGCCATTTCAGTAAATAATTGGTATTTAGAGCAGTTGGTATTCAGATTTGTTATCAGTTAAGTCATTTAGAGTAGCTCTTATTACAAACCTGGTTGTAATTCACTTGAATATTAGCCTTTGTTTCTCTCTAAATAACATCTTTTGTGTCTTCCATCAGTCAGTCCCTTCCTTCCTTCCTTCCTTCCTTCCTCCTCCTCCCTTCCACCTCCTCTCCTCCCTCCTCCCTCCCCTCCCCTCTTCGCTCCTTCCTCCCTGCCTCTTTCCTCCTCCTCTCCCCCTTCCCTCCTCTCTTCTCTCTCTCCTTTTTTCTTCACTCCCATGCTTGCTCTCTCGCTCTCTCGCTCTCTCTCTCTGGGCCAACTGTCAGCCTATATGAAGGACTTTTCACATTGAAAAAAATCTCAGCATTAAATCATGTTAAGACTGGGAGGGGCAAAAAGACAACCGCTTTTTAAATGTAGAGCTATCTGTACATTAATCTATGAGCATCATCTTTCTTCGGCTTGTTTGTAAGGCCTGATGGCAGGTATAATTTCTTTGTAGCCTATAGCCAGAGCTCTGTACATATATAGCTTTATACATTGAATAATAAATAATGAAGATGATTAGAAATGTTAAGATTTACTGTTGTATAACATGGAAGGGAATAAGTGTAAACTGGGGAAGTATACATGTCTTTAATATAGCAATGATGACTAAGAAGGAACAGAATTCTATTTTTATGTATAATAACTTTATGAGTAATACAAATGACATTCGTCTTTATTATTGGAGGACAAATGTGCCAGAGTTCTCAAAATACTTGAAATTAGGTAACTTTTTTTTCTCAACAGACTGACCTTAATAAGTAACTTGTCTTGGTTACTTATTTTTAGTGGGTTTTTTTTGTACAAAAATCTATACTTAGTCATTAACGTGTGTGTGTGTGTGTGTGTGTGTGTGTGTGTGTGTGTGTGTGTGTGTGTACTTTTGGGTACAAAGTCCCTTTCACTATCCTCTTGCTCTTCAACTCTGTCCTTCTTTCCACTTATAGCTACTATTAATCTTTGATATGCATCCTCCTGTATTGTAAGCACACTTTTATACAAATGTATAATACTTTTTTATACAAATGAAATCATAGTTATTATTCTGCAATAATTACTTTTTCATTTAATAATATCCATGCCAGAGTACAGAGATTTACTGCAGAGTATTCTCATGCTTGTTTACATTAATTTGTATTTTGACAGATCACACTAGATGGTGGTTGTATGAGAAGGCCTACATACATATTGGGCAGCACAGAGAAGTCCTGGGATTAAAGGATATTTAATTTTACTCCAAATAGGATAATTTACACATGGCGAAGGATCTCATATTGTTCACAGCTTTTAATATCAAAAAGTAAAAGGTGCAGTGACCATGATAATTTACAAAGCTGGTAGCTTAAATTTGCAGAAGAGACTTGGACTACATATGTTCATGAATATAAGTCTCCATGTTTGGATCATAGCCACACTAGTTTGGTCAGCTCACGAAGAAAGTAGCATAATAGTTTGGAGAAATCTTTGGGATTATAAGACCATGTTTTGGATCATAGCCACACTAGTTTGGTCAGCTCACGAAGAAAGTAGCATAATAGTTTGGAGAAATCTTTGGGATTATAAGACCATGTTTTGATCCTGCTACTGAGTACAATGGTTTCCAGTGAACAGGAATGTTATGAGCAGGGAGTATTATGTTTTTTATGTTTAAGCCTTTTCTGAGTTATCCTAGTCACTGTCTGTGAGACAGGCTGTGTGATCAAATGATTTAAAAGTACTGGTTTTTCTTTGAACTGTCAGAGGAATGGAGATTTTGCTTATATTGTTTTGGTCTCAAGGATAAATTCTAAATTACTGATATATTTTAAGGTAGAAGTAGTCTTTTCATTGTGGGCCTAAAAATTTAATTCTGATTCATTTATCTTTTCAAGCAGTGAATATTAAACTGGAAGGGAGATAGTACCATGAACTTATTCCAGTTGTATGATTTTTAAATGGATGGTTTTTACAGTATGAATAGCTCTGCCTCTGTATTAGAGAATTCTTCCATGGTTTAAAAATGAGTCCCACGTTGTTCAAATAAGGGATTTGCTATATGTAGGGACAGAACTCTTGTTTACTATTTATAAGGTTTTTACTCTCTCATTGAGTTTTTAATCATAAAAGCAACAAACTCTTCTACCCCCTTTTCCCTTCTGTTGTTAGTTCTACCTCTTTATATTTCCATTTCATCCTACTTGGTTTCGTTTCTTCCCCCTCCACTCCAGTGTAATGACTTTCTCTCTGATGTATTTGCTAGACCCAGTAGCTTCTTGGTCCTCCTCTGCTTATTAAAATACTTCTCAGTCTTTAATACCCAATTCAGATATCAACAAATCCCCTAAATTTTCCTTAATCCTTCTGAACAGAATCAATTGCACCTTCTGTGATTTTCTTGACTTCCTTTTTTGTAATACAGTAGTCCTCCCTTATCTGTGGTGGTTTCACATTCCAGTTTCTGTTACCTGCTATCAACTGTGGTCTGAAAATATTAAATGGAAAATTCCAGAGATAAACTAGTCATAAGTTTTAAATTTTGTGCCATTTTGAGTAGCATGATGAAGTCTCATGCCATCCTGCTCCATTGAATCATTCCTTCATCCAGCATATCCATGCTGTGTATGTTATCTGCCCTTTAGTCAGTAACTATCTTAGTTTTCAGATCAGCTCTTGTGGTATCACAGTGCTTGTGTTCAAGTAACCCTTATTTTATTTAATAATGGCCCTAAAGTGCAATAGTAGTGTTGCTGGCAATTCGGATATGCCATCAAGAAGCCATAAAGTGCTTCCTCTAAGTAAAAAAAAAAAAAAGTTCTCAACTTATTGAGGAAAAATAATTATATGCTGAGGTTGCTAAAATATAAAGTAAGAATCTTCTATCTGTGGAATTGCCTAATTTATAAATTGTTTTATAATAGGTATATATGTATAGGAAAAACTATAATATATATAGGATATGGCACTGTCTGTGGTTTCAGACATCCATTGGGGGTCTTGGAATGTATCCCCCATGGATAAGGGGACTCTACTTATTTCGCTTAAATGTACTTGTTCAGAGTCTGTCTTAGCCATAAGGAGAGCAGAGATGCGTTTTCTTATTTACAGCTGTATTCTTAGTGTGGCATTTGTGATGGAGTACATAGTTCATAAATAATTGTTGAATGTTTGGTTCTTTTTTTTTCCAGCATATCTTATCTGTACTTCTTTTTTTAAATGTACTTTTGAATTTTTATTTGTATAATTAGTTGTTAACTTGTCTTTCTCTCTGAGCTTTTTATAAGCTTTCTAGGAATAGCAATTGTCTTATTTATTTTTGTACACAGTAAGATAGAAAAAAAATATCTTCAGGATTAACTAAGTTGTTGAAACATCTTTTGGTAAAAACAAAATTATATGTAATAATAGTCTTCTATGTAATTCATGGTTCTGAAGAAAACTTTGTAATTATAATTCTCTAAGAATACAGTGACTGATTATAAAACAACCAATATGTGATTTTACTTTCATTAGTTAGGCCAACCTTTCTTTTAAAGTGTTAAGAAATTTTGACAAATTATCAGAAAGACATTTGGGAAGGGTTTTAAATTACATTTTCTATTACTTAGGTTGAACTGCTTTTTTTTTTATTCAAAAGATTTTGAAATCTATATCTTTTAACAGACAAATTTGGAAATCTCTATGAAGCCTTACCATGTACATCCAGTCAATTTTTACTTTCTATTCAGTTTGCAGAATTTGTGACCTTGAGGAATATTTATATTGCTCTTGCTTGCCACTTGTCATTTCAAGATAAATTCAGAGTAAATTAAACCAGAGTTTCTAATCACAGTTGAAATGTAGATCATGTTTTTGGCCAAATAATAATGATATATTCTCCTGCTCTAATAGATATTTTTATTTTGCCTTACTATGACTTTCCTAAGTGTTCCTATTAGATTTAGAAACATTAAAACAGTGTAGCTAAAGATCTTTTTCATTTTTATGTATTTGGAGCTATAGCATTTTAAAAAACAAGTGAATTCCTTACTTTATAAATAAGAAATGCATAACCCATGTTGCTGATCTGACTTGAATTTGATCACACCTCTACATGCTCTGGTTTGCCAAACTTGTAATGGCTATTAGATCAAGCATCTTGGGTTTGCGTTTTACATGAGGGGAAGAAGTAAGAAAAACACATACAAACAGCACAAATGCGTTTTCTAAAATGTAATTTTTAAAGTAGGATTCGTGTATCTGAAGTAGTGAACCCACATGGTGGCCATTTACTTTTATGTACTTTTTAAAAAATAAATTAGAATTGGGCAGGTGATTGATCAGCATGATGAACAGTGCCTACTTTTTTTTAGGCTGTACATGTCCTTGAAATCTTCATCTCTGGAAATTTAAATTTCGAAAATTATTTTTAGATTTAAGGTATGATAACCATGATATTAATACTCAGTACTAACTCATCTGATGAGAATATACTGGAATCAGAACTTCTTAATAGAATTTAAACATGCAGTATGTGACCTTAAAACATTTTTAGTTGACCAACTTGTTCCCATTTCCTCCTCCTCCCAGCTCCTGCAACTACCATTCTACTCTTTGCTTTTATGAATTAGACTATTTTAGTTTCCACTTATTAGTGAGATCATTCAGTATTCATTTTTTTATAAAAAGTCTGATGTATTTCACTTAGCATAATGTCCTCCAGGTTCATTCATGTTGACACAATGGCAGGATTTTTTTAAGGGTAAAAGTATTGCATTGTATATATTCGCTTTCTTTATCCATTCATTTGTTGACAGACATTTAAGTTGTTTTCCATGTCTTGGCTATTATGATAATGCTGTAATGGACATGGGAGTGCAGATATCTCTTTGAGATCCTAATTTCAGTTCCTTTGGATAAATACCCAGAAGTGGGATTGCTGGATCACATGGTAGTTCTTTTTTAATTTTTTAAGGACCCTCCACACTGTTTTCCATAATGGATGCACCAATTTAAATTTCCACCAACAGTGGCCTAATTTATTTAAATAACCTATAATAAACCTGTTACATGTTAACAAAATAACATACATCTTATGATAATGTACAATATGACTTTTAATTTTTTGTGTTTAGTAAGTATGTTTAACATTTTTAGTGTAACTGGAAACATATATTTTGGCTATGAGACTGAGGCTGCAAGGTAGGGAAAGAACAGAGTTAAAATGGAGTTATTTAAGCTATAAGGATTTTGGATGAGTAGTTTAGCCTAATTCAAGAAATGAGTATGAGAGGCCTAGGTTCCAAGTCTGTCTTCTGTCACTTAGTATAGTTGTGTGATTATCGTAGGCAAGTCATTTAACTTTTTATACTCTTTCTCTTTGTCTATGCAATATGATGGTAATTCTGATCTTACATGGATATTCCGAAGAACAGTAAAGGTGTTCATTCAGCAATATCAGTGTAAATGGCCTCTGAGGTGCCAGACAGTGAGCTAGTACTTAGGTTCTAGCAGTGGATAAGCCTGCCCTCCTTCCAGGAGCTTCCAGCCTACAGTATTAAAAGGGTTTTCTAAACACTGATGATTGGCTTATTCTAACAATGGTTTGTTGCTAAGAGGATCCGTGGAACTTCACTGTAATCCTTTTTTTCTGTTAAGTAGAATTCAACTTTGCCAAGTTTCTTTAGGACCAAAATAACCTCATTATCTTTTGGCTTCCTATGTGATACTCCCATGATGTGTACTAAAAGAATAGTTTTATAGTGAGTTTCCAGTATAAATCTAGAATCTCGTTTAACATAAGAACAGTAAGCATTAAAAGATAGTTACTTTTTTTCTGGGAGTTTCTGTTGTATCAAATAATACATGATCTCTTTGTTTAGAAAATGTGAGTGTGCTGAGAGAATCTTTTCATTTTACCTAAGGTTAGTCCTTTGTGTAATTTTTTTCTATGTAATTTTAAACCTCAAGTGTGTATTTATGTAGCTGTAGTTAGTTGCCAATGTGTTTTGAATATTTTAGATTGCCAATATTAATGAACAGACTTAGACCCCTTCATCATGTCTTAAATAGGGTAGAGCTCCCATTTGCTGCTTCGTTTTACTTCGGAAAACAATGGGGCGGTAAAGAAGGGTGGGTATTAATAGCTCTTGTAAAGATTTGGGGTCTGGCCTTGAGTTTGTAAATTGGCGATAATACCTATTTCATGGGGTTATTGTAAATTTGTAAATTGGAGATGATAATATCTATTTAATAGCGTTATGGTGAAAATAAGTGACGAATGCCTGTAAAATGACATAATGCATGTAAAATGCTTTACACAGCTTTTAGTATACCTTCAGTAAATATTAGCTCTTTTTTTAAATTGTCACTCTTTTTGATTTCCGTGAAATCAGTTCCAAGTTTTGCATTGTTGCAGCTTTATTGCTTCTCAGATTGTTTTGATTTAACATTTTAGCTGTAATTAGGTGCTAGCCTGAAACAGAATTCTAGGAGTTACCCAAGAGAATTGTTCAAAACTGAAAACTTTATTGACCAGACTGGAGTGTTGCAGACTGGAGGATGGCATACATTACTAAAAAAAAATCAATTTTCGGTTTTTTAAGAGCAGAGAAAATTGTTGACTGTTTATTCTTATCTTAAACCAATATGTTTACTATACAACTTTTATTTAAGGGCTTCTTAGGGAAATTTTCTATTGATCCTAAACTATTAATTAGTGGTTTTTAGACCTTTTAAAAGTTTGAATTTAGCTGATGATTTTTATTTATGAGTTAATTGCATAGATAATTCCCTTAAGATGATGCTTTCTCTTTAAGTACTCTGGTCATTTAAAAACTTGGCAATACTTTGTTTAATGTTTATGTAATGTATGTAATGAAAGGTGCTAAGAAGGTATTCGATTAACAGATACTTAAGAGAATTCTATGTGTCAGGCAGTGTGTTAGGTGCCAAGGAAACATCTGTAAAGGAGTCACCCATGATCACTGCCCTCGTTGCGTTCCCCAGCTAGGACAGATGACATACTCATCAAATGTTAAATGAGAGTTTAGTTGAATAAGGGAGCAGTACAAAGTGCTGTGGGGTTGAATAAAAGGAATGGGATATTCTACTCAGTCTGGAAGTGGCAAGCCAAGGCCAAAAGCAAGGATAGGAAGAGCATTCTTCAGACAAAGGAAGCAGCTTATATGAAAAGTCTAAGGTAGGAAAGATCTTGGTCATTCTAGAAACTGAAAGTTTAGTGTTGATCGTGGAGAGCAAGGCAGGAGTCATAAAGCAAAGTTGACTGGGAGGTAGAGGCCATATCATGATGGGCCTTTTAATTTTCTTTAGATTACCTTTAATGGACTTTATCTTGAGGACAAAAGGGAGTCAGATGGTTTTTAAGCAGGGAATTAACCAGAGCATCACACTACTGTGTGGAGAATGGGAGAACTTTTGTGTTAGGAGACTCTTGTACTTCCAGTGAAAGTTGATGGCACCTTGGACCACATTGTGGTATCAGTGGAAATAGAAAGAGAAGGATCAATTTGAGAGAGATTTAAAAGAAAATTGAAATACTCAATGCTTGGATCTATATAGGGAGTGGAGAGGAAAGAGATTCCAAGACGACTTTTAGGTTTCACATTTGAGGCATTGGTGGGATGGAGATCTTGTTACTGATACATGGAATTGTGGAGGAAGAGTTGATCTTGAGTTCAATTGGATATGTAAGTAACATCTGGCAATTTTTTTAAAAATGCAGATTCTTAGGCCCCACCTCAAACCTACTCAAAAACTCTGAGATTTGGGCTCAGCAATCTGTTTTAACAAGCCTTCCAGGTACACTAAAGTTTGGGTACCTTTGGTCTAGGTTCAGCAAACTTTCTCTGCAAAAGGTGAAATAGAAAATATTTTAGGCTTTGTGGAGCTGCTCAACTCTGCCCCTGTAAATTGAGAAAGCAGCTGTAGACATCATGTAAACAAATAGGCTTGGCTGTGTTACAATAAAATTTTATTTACAAAAACAAGTAGTGGGCACATTTCACCTAAGGGCAGTAGTTTGCAGACTCTGGTTTAGATTCTAGACAAGTGTGGTAGTTGTCACCAGAATAAATGATGACAGATTAATGAAAGTATAAGATGGAGGTCGATCTGAATATTTTCAAATACTGGTTTATTTTCTTAAACCATTATTGATTTTTTTTCTTTTCATCATCTTTTTGTCACACTACTTTTCTCCACAGGGAAATAATTCCTCTTTGTTTTTAGTATAAAACATATTCTCATTACTAAATATCCCAAACATCACAAAAATCAGAACAGAAAATGTCCCCAGTGTTCCTATCCTCCTTGCCCCAAAAGACAATTACTATTAAAATTTCGATGACTATTTTTGTTTTTTCTGTATATCATTAATGATTGCACCATCAATTTTAAAACAAGTATGGTATGTTTTTCTTAATTATTTGCTCTAATTGTTTTTAAGTGATTTGTCAAATTATAAAATTATAAATTAGTATCAAATATATAAAATTATAACTTAGTTTTCTCTTATTTTTTAAAGGTTGTTTTGGAAACAGAAATAACGAATAAGTCTGCTTTGAAACTTTATGAAAATCTTGGTTTTGTTCGAGATAAGAGGCTGTTCAGATACTATTTAAATGGAGTTGATGCACTGCGACTTAAATTGTGGCTGCGTTGAGAAACTGACATCAAGGAACAACTTTCCAACTACGCAGAATCGACCTTTGCATGCATTGCAATTTGTACAGAATTGCTTTGCAGGTGGATTTAGTAATTTCCATGCAGTTCTTATCTGTCAGTGTCTCATTGAGTGTCGCACAATATTTGTTGCACTTTGGCATGGCGCATTTGTTCTGAATTAAAAGAGATTGTTTTAAACTTAAAGAGTTCTTTTGGTACCAACAAGATGTGCCAGTTGATAGCCAAGATTTGTTTGTTCATTTGCAAAGTCTGCTGACAATGTTATTTACACAGTGATCATTTTACCACAGAACCAGTAAGTGGAACATGATTTTTGTTCCTTAAAAAAAGCCAATGTAGACTGTAAAAATCTCTAAGTATACTAACATTTCACACGAAACCTGCCATAGTTTTCTGACGGGGGTGGGGGAAAAACTTCAATTTTAGGTTTTATTTTTTCAATATAAAATTTTCCATTCTTGAATATTGGTACCTCAGTGATTAGTGAATGAAAAAAATGTAGGGTTGGTTGTGTTTTACAGTGAGTAAAGGTAACAATTAAATTGCGTCTGCCAGTACCTGTGTAGATAAGTATATTTGTCTTCATCTCTAGTTTTTGAATGCATGCTACCTTTTCCTTTTCTTTAAGGCCTTTGCAAGCAAACTTTTTGTTTTTATTTAAATTCTAAATTTGATAATAAATTATTTCAGATTTTTATAATTTGGATACTTTTTCCAGGTGAGTGACAGAGTGGTTTACTTTAGAAGTCCCTTCTTTCCTTACAGTAAGAAGTTAAATCTTCTTGGAAAATCTTTGAGAAATGGCTTAAAAGGGATGAGAAAAGTTGATGGAGCCGGGAATTGCTAGGTTTTGGATGCACTTTTTTTTTGAGTGAGGGAATTTTTGGAAAAGAATAGAAAATTAATGTAAATTGGTATGATTTTATTTAATCAAAATTATTGCTAAGCTGTGAAGAACAGCTTTTACAATATAGTCAAAACTTTTTTTCCCCACTTGATTTGGTTTCACATTGCTTTCATATCTTAAAACGTTTCACTTTTGGTTCTTGGTCTTCGAAATAAATGTCAAGGTGCATTGTATCCATTTTAAACTGATTTTATTTTCTTTCCACTTATTCAAGCAAATTCTTGGGGGGAGTTTTGCTTAGTTCCTATAAAAACAAAAGGGAGAAATGGAAATTTTTTTTGGAATGAGTTCTTATGGGTTTTCTTAATAGCCATCACCATGTTAGTGACATCGTGTTTTGGCCAATCTGTGCAATGTAATAAATTTTAAAGTTAATTGCTTTCAATCGAGTCAGGAAACCTGTGATGGATAATTTATTTAACTGGAAAACCTAGGGTACCCATGAAAAAAAAGATTCATTTTCTGTGAAAAATGTTTTATAGGAATCTATGTTGTTCTTTCTTTAATTTGGATATGCTTTACTTCTGCTCTAGGATTTGGTTTGAATTTTATTTTATGGCTATAATTACTGTATTTTAAAAACCCTACCTCCATTAACAGTTGGTAAAAGCCCCCTTTCAGGAAAGTTTGTGGTTCTTTATTATTTTTTTAAAGGAAAGCTGCTCTTTGCTCAGTGTAATGTCTTGAAAGTGAACATGGTAACAAGTACTTTTAAAATAAAGATACATAGATTTGGTGAAAATAAAATCTTCCTGCTGGTGGGATCATTTATAGTTCCTTAGTTTTAAAGAAAACTTTTTTCCATTTTTATATTGCTCTTGAAAGTTTAATGGGCAGAATACTGGTTACATTAAAAATATGGTGACCACACAAAACGCAGCTTTCCAGCTGACCATTTTGAGTATGTTTTTGGTTAAACTTCGTTTGAGCTCTAGCGTTTAGAGAAATGCCAATCATTGTGATGCTTCTGTTGTTTTTAATATGGAGGGAACTGAAGTAAAACAGTTCAGTAGTTAAACATTATCAGATTTTATCTCACTGCTTTACATTTGACTTGCTGGTTCATAGGTGATGATCATTGATGAACATACATTTGCTTAACTCACTGATGGGGACACGTGCTGGATACATGCTGGCTTTTCAGTACAACCATTGTTTTTGGCAGGTTGTCAATGAAACCAACACTATTGACCTTTTCTCCCAGAATTGGCCAAGTTTTGCTGAATTGACTGGGTGTTTGTAAATATGACCTTAACCATATGACTAAAAAGTCAAATGGTTGCCATATTGTTCAACTGGTATATTTTGAATATCGGTATCTACTGTATATCTTCAATTGGGTATGCAAAAATTGTTTAAGTAGACTAAAATTTTAACCTCTAGCATGATAACCCAGCATTAGAACTAAGTCTCTATTCTAGTTGAAGGAGCATCAAACATTAATTTACATTTTGATATTGGGATTGCCTTTTTTATAAATAACCAAAACAATTCTGTTTAAAATTGATAGAGGGAGTTCACTTGGCTAAAACTGAGCAAAACTGGCGCAACTTTCTTTTAAAGGGGTGCTGCCTCTTTAAAACTGACTGTACTATTCACTGACACTGGTTTGGCAGTTGGTACTGCTGAACATTTTTATACATGCTACCATGAAACTATATATGTTAGTATTGAAGAAGCTAACGGGTATACTACCATTTTTGATGTGTGGGCTGATTATAATTTCCCTTATGTTAAAATGAAACTACTCTGGAGAAGTCCACAGATCAAAAACCAGACAGTAGTTTTTGAAGTCGAAGCCAGCAAAATTAAAAAAAAAAATTACTATTAAAAATTGGTTCTAATATTTTCTGCCTCTTCCCCAAATTACCTTCCCCACTTGCTTGACAAATCTATGTAAAGGAGTTTGTTTGTCACATGTTTTAACTTTACCTTGCCCTGTGTTATGGTATTGGCTGATATGTATAAGACTGGATGTGTATATTTATTATGGTGTCTAAAAATCATGAAGTTCATCACTTTCCAGGAGCATAGATAAATGCAAATTGGTAGTGCATCAGAGTTACTTTCCAGTGCACCATGACATCACTAAAATGAGTGCTATAATGTTACAGGGCTTTCAGGTTTGTAGAAACATAACCATAAATTATATTGACGTCAGATATGAGTTGAGTATCTATAAAATATCACGTGTATCTCAAAATATTGGACTGCTGTTTGATGACTGGATATTGCTGCATAATTTTCTTCTAATGTCCCATATCATTTTGGAGAGAGAGATTTAATGGGCTTTGAAATGTGCAAGCTGTCTAAATAAGATGCAGTCAAATAAAGTATGGTTAAGTTGTGTTTGCATTTTTCTTTTAGAAAGAGCTGTGTGCATTTTATAATTGAGTTGTTTTACTAAGGAAAAAAAAACCAATCTATTCTGTTTCCCACTTCCTGCCTCCCATCCAAGGGTTATTTGGAAGAAGTGATGCACAGTTGTTATCTCTACTTTGTGTTCTGACAAAGTAAGTTAGAAAATAACAACATGAACTTGATTTTCCTCAAAGTGTTCAAAGTTAGTCAACTCATACATCAGATATCAATACAAATGAGAGCATATTAAACCAAAACTTTTTTCTGTCCTTGTTCCATAGCAATTCTGAAGACAGTTTTTATTTTAATTTACTATTTTTTCTCTGTACTTGAGGTTTTTTTTTTTTCACCCTTGCTAAGACACCAAAATAGAACATTGTATAAAGGGCTTTTTGCCCTTTTTGTGAGAAGCTTTAAGTGATATTTGTGCATGCTTTCATATTTCAAGATTTATGGATATTAGTGGAAGAGATCTGTTTTAATCATGACTGCTAAATTACTTTCATCATGCATGCCAAATCTTTACTTTGTTCTTTTATAGTCATGTTGTGAAAATATCTGAGTTCATGTTTTACTTGGGCCTTATATAGAAATTTAAATACTTCATAAGTTGTCTAAATAAGGACCAGAATGTGATACTGTTCTTTCACACCTATGAACAGAGATCAGTATTAACCTATAGCCCAGAGATATAGTGATATTTTTAAACAGCTTTAAAAAATGAATTTGAGTCTACGGCCATGCCACTCTGAACGTGCCCAATCTCGTGTGATCTCAGAAGCTAAGTAGGGTCGGGCCTGGTTAGTACTTGGATGGGAGACCACCTAGGAATACCAGGTGCTGTAGGCATTAAAAAAATTAATTTGAAAAGTCTCATGAGCATACGGCACACTGCACTTTCTTCAGATTGGTGCTAATAGCACTTTATGATGATAGAAATAAATGTTCTTTGTGTTCTTGAGAATGCTAGCCCCTCGTCATATGTAGCTACTGAGCCTCAAGAATGGCTAGCATGACTGAAGAACTAAATTTTTAATTTTGTTTAACTGGAATTTAGCCGCATGTAGTTAGTGGCTACTGTATTGAACAGCATAGCTTTAGATATTTAAGCACTAATAATTGAGAAAAGCATTTTTTGAATAGGACCCTGCTATCTAATTTATTGAAATAGGAAATACAAGGATCACGATTAAAAATCGCCTCTGAGCAAAAGCATATAGCTGCACTGTTTATGTTGACAATCTGTTAATACAGTATCTGACAGCACCTCTCTCCCTGCCTGTGTTGTGATGTAGCCCTTCTAAGAAAAGTAGCCTTTTCAGTTTTTATTATGTGGAAGTTCTTTGGGTTGCAGTGATGTACAGATTTAAGTGCCAAAAATTGGTTTCTAATGAGACTGTCATAGATCTTTTTAGTGTTAGATCATTTTACATAGTTAAGCCTAATAATTTCTCATTTTAGATGAATTTGAAATCATTTCAACTCTAAATGAGATCAAGCACTTCTCATTACCAGTGATCAGACTGCAACATGGAGGAATGTCATATTTCTATTTTACTCTTTTTTTGTTTTTAATTCTGGAAGAATGCTCATGTTGATCCAAAGGCAAGTGTTTTTGTTTCTGAGGGAACCAGAGTAATTTGGCTGTGTTTTTTTGGCCACGGTGTGTCACCCTTGATTCTAGCTGGTCATCTAGTAATGTATTAAAAGGGCAAGAGTGGGGATTGGAAACACCTGGCCAAAGGTACCGTCAGGCTTGGTACAGCCTGTTATCATTGCTGGAGAAAGAGCCCAAAGCACATGTTCTATTGAGAGCAATCAGTGTTTAATCTTCCTATGAAAAAGACCAAGGAATAACGAAGACCACCAAAGTGCCAAAATCTATCTTCTTAAAAATATGTAAACCATGCAGGGGTTTTTATGTAAAGTTTTTAAAATGCTAAGGAATAAGCTCATTTTTAGTTATGATGGATTTTCATGACTACCTCTTTGCTGTATGAATATATCTCAATTTTCTAATACCTCAATTTCCTGAGAATCTATGTACATTTTTGTAAATAAAATAATTTACCATATGCTAGGGGAAGGAGCTGGCTTTTAAATTGTATAAAGACATTTGTTGCTGGATTTGTTACATGGTGAATCGATTTGAAATTTCTTAACGTTATAGTCTCATGGTCCCCTTGACTCAGGTTTTGTTTTTATAGTAAAAATATTTTTATTTAGTGAGATTTGTGTTCCAGGAAGTGTGTACCCTCATTTGTTCATTACAACTGCAAAGATTTGTATGTCTCCTATGTTTTACTTTCATGCCAAAGAAACTCACCCTTTTCAAAAGCCAGCAGGTTGCACGAACTGGGGGAAAAAAAGTTTGCCCCTTAAATAGGCATCTTAAGTTTTATTTTCTGGGATTTAAATATTTTCCAGAGGAAAACATCTACAATTGTTTAGTGAAAGCCATTAGGAATAATCTGCAAAAATGCATGTGTTTTTAGGCATGCACTAGTTCCATTAAGGAAACAATATTGACAATTTTAAGGAATTGTGCTGTATTTCAATCCACAATTGCATGAAACTTTTTAAAGCTTATTTAGGATGTAAAATAAATGCTAAATTTTATGTATATTCATGAACTATTCAGGATTCGATCACTATCATTTTTAGGGCCAGATTCCCATGATAGTACATGGTTATCATTTTAAGGAGACTGAACCTGCTGCCTTAAAGCTAAACCTGCTGCCTTTAAACTTTGCTACCTCCCTCCCTCCAACTGTGGTTGTAAACAGTGACTCTGCACAGTCAGTTAGCCTTATAATTGATTGTGAATGCAAATAAAATAAAATTTGTAAGTCTGCCAAGTATTGACTTAACTAGGTAAATGTAAACTGATTTCAACCTTATTTTTGGCCAAGTCTACCTGGTAGTTGATGATAATTTGGAAATGAAGTACATCGATATGGATGTGAGCATTGTGTTTGAGTTATTGTGGGAATAATTATTTTCTTCATATTTGGAACCGATAACATTCAAAGTGTTTATTTCCATCCTGATGATAGTGGGCAAGTTTCTGAACCTCTCTGAACCTTTAGTGACAACTACCTGATAAGCTTATTGTGAAGAATGAAAGATAGTCTATGTAAATTACCTTAACAGTGCCTAGTAGCCTAGTGCAGAGTAAATAATAAATGATAACTATTAATATATATATATATATATATATATATATCAGTAGTATATAACTTTGTATTTTGGTGTTGGGTTTTGTAGCACCATTTAAATGGCAAAACTCATCTAAACATATTAGAGCTTATGAGAGTAGCTCTGACTAGCAAAAGAAAAAATTTTGCCTTTTTATTGTGGAGAATATTAATATAGGTAGGCAAAAGTATAATGATCTTTCCATTTACTTAACAAGACCCAACATCCATGGCCGATCTGGACCCATCCATTCTTCATCACCCTTGTCATGTTTTTTCCAAAGAAATCCCAGAGATTACATTTTATCTGTAATTATTTTAGTACTTAAATGATAAGGCCTAATTTTTAACAACAAAACCGCACCACCGTTACACACAATAATCCTTAATCATATATAACCAGTATTAATGCTCCAGTTTTTAATAGCATTGAGATGCTTAAGTGGAGAGTAAATATAATGACTACAGAGGTGGTTACTCTTTCAAAGAAGATAAAAGATTTCTTACAAGGACAGTAGACACCTACATAGGTTAGTTGGGTAGACAGACAAGTGATTAAAGGAAAGAAAGAAGTGGAAAAGTAGAGGTAATAAGGTTGTATGTAGGAGCCGTGTCTCGCATATCTCAAGAACCTAGTGTTTTTCTATGGACATAAGACACGTATCTATTGGGGAGAAATGGAGTTAATAAATATGGTGAAATTGCCAACAGTGACAAATGTCTTTTAGGAGAAGAGGTTGGGTTGAAATATAATCAGCGAAGCATGGCAGAAGAGGTATTGAGTGAGCAGGAGAAAAAAAATAGGTGATAATATAAGGATACAATTTTAATAGGGATGGTTAAGCAAATGAAACAGGTTTTTCTCTTTTGAAAGAAAACAAGGCGGGGAAAGGATAAGGAATACCCTATATTGAAACACCCCAATATTATGATTTAAAAAAAAAAGAATCAATAGAGAAATAATTCAAGATAAATTCATCACAGCCATTATCTGAATTTATATTAAAAAACAAAACAAAACCTAAACCACTGGACTAGAGTTGCTCAAAAAGCAGAAAATCGGGAAATGATTTTAGGAGCTTTTTGTATTGCAGCTACACTGAATGTATGTAGAGTATGAGAATTATGGTTCTCAAATTAGTGAGTCCAATTTTCTTTTTGTTTAAAAGAGCACCTGAGTGGAGACAGAACACCTGGACATCTTCGTACAACCTACTGAGCATGGGATCATTGTGGTCTGCTCTGATTACAGGATGCTTGCAGCTATTGGGATGTGATCTCCCAGCTTCGGATGGAGAAACCTGTGATTCATATTCTCACTCCATTGCTGGCTGGGCAGTCGAGTAATAATAGTAATAAACATCATGCAGTGAGATTACTTTCTTAGTTTTCAAAGCAGTTCCACTGACTTTTACTGTCTTTAAAAAGATCCTTTGCAATGGAAAGATAAACAAGTACAAGGTGCTTAAATGACACCTCTGTCTAGGGTCAAACAGCAGTGATGAGACCTGAACCCAGGCCTCCTGAATCTCCTGGATCTGGTATTCTTCTCATCATACCCAGTGCTTGATGAAACTCAAAGAGGATAGAGTTCAATATGTTTAATTCTGTTGGGTAAAATTAAAACTTTAATGAATCCTACTAAATTATTTAAACTCAGCCATTTATTCAGCATAAAATTTAAATGCTCTCTTAAAATGTTTAATATATCTAATTTGTAAAATCCATTAAAGCACTTAGGATTAAGTGGTTTTTCTTAACATGTAATTGGTTTCTAATAATTAGGTCTGTAATATCTTTCAAGGGAACTGAAATTGATTTCTTTAAAGCAGACTTTATTGTCTCATTCAATGAAAATTGAAGTGAATACTCTTACATAATTCATTTATGTTTAATTTTAAATTTTCTAAATATTGTGCTCTAGCATGTAACTTTTGCCATATTTTAGTAAACTTTTACTTAGTCAAATTTCAAATAAGCCCATAGAAATACTTTAGGGGAAAGAAAGGAGTTCATAGGAAAACTGCCTTGATTATTAAGTTTAAAGTCTCATTAAAATATGGAAAAATACTTAAAAACACTGTGCAAAATCAGGTCATACTAATATTTTCTTTATAATGCTAAGCTTACAAAATGCAAACATTAATTTTTTGTATGTATATGTGTGTATATCTATAGGTGTGTGTATGTGTATATATGTGTATGTGTGTATAAATATATATGTTTTTAATATACTCTTTTCCTGGTGGCAGAAACTTGCTTGAATTAGAGTCTTAGCTGCTGCTGATACAATGTTAAATGATTGTGTTGTCTGTAAAGCTGGCTTCAAATAGAGTAGGATGCTAATATGCAAAGCTTGTGCCACTTAAAGCACTGGACGGGCCAGGCATGTCAGGCATGCAATGAGAGAAAATATGTGTTATTTTCCTGCTCATAAAAATGAGATTATCAATATTTGCCCTTCGGAGTGGCGACATGGGTTTTGCTGGAGAGTAAGTCCATGGCAGCAGGGAATTTGTTCATGGCTGTACTTGTTCACCGCCTGGACCAGTGCCTGGAACATATTCGGCATAAAATAAATGCCTGTTACATAAACATATTAACTGATGCAGAATGTTTCTTGAGGTGCACAACAGAAAGTTTTCAGACTTGAAATAATCAGAGGTATCAAAGATGTGAACTAGCAAACAATCTCTGCATTTCCCTCCCTCCCTTTCTCCCTCTTTCCTTACATTCTTCATGAAACTGTGCATCCTCTGCTGATGTTCTTTACCTTTGCAGCATAAGGTCATAAGAGATTATATTCTGACATGAAGCAATAGTTCTATTCAGTTATCCTTTAAATAATTACCGAGGACCTACCTGCTCTGGGCCAGGCATTGTGTAAGCTCTGAGAGGACGGAGCCAGCTGAATGGCTCTTGTGGGGCCCACAGGCCTATCTGAAGCTCTGTGTGATACGCAGAGGTGACCGCTAAATTTTTTTTTTTTTTTTTTTTTTTTGATACCAGAGATGTTGACAAAGCAAAAACTCTGGAGAACCATAAAACCCTAGATATTTTTCTTTCTGAATTATTTTCCTGCATTTTTTTGAAAAAGAAACAAGCAAAGACCTACTGTATTTGTGAATATAAAGGAGATTTTAAAAATCACATCAAAGATTTAATTGCTCAGATATATAAATTCAAATTGAATTAATCGTGAATTGTAAATTAGACCTAAGAATTTAAACAAAGAGGTTTTATGGAAATTGAGAGATCTAATTTATATATTTTAGCCCAAATGAAATATTTTTTTTATGAACCTAATGCAGTTGGACTTTTATTTTTTTTAAAAGTTATTTATACATACCTCCAGTCATGAAAAATAACTTAAGTGCTTCAAAACCAGCCAAGCCTTAGAAACTTAGTGTACATTTTCAAGCTTTTCTAATCTGGAACCTAAATTTTCCCATGTCTTGGCCCCCTGATACTGTCTCCCCTACCCAAAGAACCATGCCAAGTCTGCCATAAAGTCAATTTACTGTGGCAAAGCCAAGAACTTGAACACACATTTTCAGTCAAAGCAGCCTGCTGGCAGCAAGTAGAATCGAGGCCAAGAACGGTCATTTTTATATGTAGAGAAAGAGAAGTGAAAGGGATCCAGCCAGCCAGGGCTAAGAGTCTAGGAGTTTAAACAGGCAAAAAGAAGGGGAAAGCATATTAGTAGAGATTTTGTGGGTTGAAATAGAGGACTCTGAGTCTTAATCCAGAACGATTTTATTTTTACCAAGGGAAAATTTTAAATGTTATATATATATATTTTTGCCCAAATGCTATTTCAGCCAAAATCGTTATATCTACGTTGAAAGATAGGTCACAACTTTGAGAACTTTAGTTTGCTTTTATCAAGGGGAAAATGTGGTTAACTCTTGTATGTGTTTGAATCAACTGCAAAGTACTGAATTATCTTCTGAATGGTTGTGTAACTATGTGCGAAACTCACTTAAAAAAATAAAAACTCAGGGATTTAACTGAATCAACTACCAACTTATGTATTTGGATGCCTGGGAAGTAGTCAGAATCTTCTTGGTTCCGACTCTGAGCATAACTCCTGGAAAATGGATCTGTGCATCCCCAATGAGAAACCATGCAGCATGAACACCAAGAGAATGGTGGAGTGTTGCTAGCATCAGAAGAGATGCTTAAATTCCCAACTAGAACATACCATTTAGTTATCTGACCAACATTTATTGAGTATCTGCTATGTGCCAGACATTGCACCTGGGACTATAGAAGAAAAATTCCACTCCTTTAGCATCAAATAGTCTGTGAAGTCCAAGAAGCGAAGTCTAGGGAAGGGAAGAGAAAGCACTAACTGAGGCCTATGGGCCCTGGAGTTATCCGTATTCTTAGAGCAGACAGCAGTTCCAAAATTCTAATGGGAAGCTTGGGAACACTTAAATAAGCATTTAGATATATGGTGAGTCAGTGCTATGGAAGGCAAGTTTTGAAAGATTAATTAGGAGCAAGGGAGAAGTCCTCTTCACTGTAAGGACTTTAAAGCTGGGCAATATCAGTAATGCAAATGTGGCTGGCTTTTTTCAGTGGTCTAATTTTCTCTTTCCAGGCCATAAACAGCATTTCGTAGCATCTTTCTGTCCCTCTTCCTAAAAAGAAATTTCTAAAAGGCATTGGTGAGTGTCATGAGTGTATGTGCATGCGTGTGTGTTGAAGGAAGTAGCAAAACAAAGTCCCTCTGGAATACTCCTGTCTCCTTTCAGGAATGAAGGTAGCAATCTCCTCCACTGCTGGAAGTGCTGCTGGCAGACAGTCCTCAGCTGTCAGTTACCTTCAGGAAGTACCTCACCCAAAGACACCTGCTTTGCCCAAATGTCATGCCCCTTCCCAGGGTAGCCCATATTCAAGCCCGTATTCAAGGCCTGGTTGGTGTGTGGGTGTTTAAGGGTCTGGCTGCCCCGCCCCAGTTCTAAAGGGCCATCTGGTTCCAGAACTCCCTGTGGGACTGGCTGAATCTTCACAGAGGCTGAATCTCAGCTTCCCTTTTTGCTCAACCCTACTTCCTAAGAGTACTTCCTAATAAACTTCCTGCATGCTGATCTTTATCCCAGAGTCTGCTTCCACATGCAAACATATGGCATGCTTGGAAAGGGCGGAAGAGACTGAGGCCCTTTTCATATATAGCTTCAATACTAGCCATCTTGGTATTTCTTCTCATCAAAGACTGATGGGATATTGGAGGGGTGTGGCAGGAATATCTATTTTTGTATCTATTTTGGCCAGGGTCTAGGTTTAGGGGAAGGGCAATAAAAGGGCTCACCGTAATCAAAACTGAGTCTTAGAGTTAAAAGCACTGCTTGGGAGTCAGAAAGATTTGTGTTGAAAATCATGTCTGTGTTTGCCTTTGGATGAGTTATTTAAATAAATGTAAACCTCAATTTTCTCATCTGGAAAAATGAATAATAAAAGTTACTTCACATATTTGTAGTGGTAATGAAATAGCAGTTGCTGTGATGTGAAATACCGAAATTTATCTTCATTATCATTATTATTATTTAAAGCATTAGACCCTATTTCACACAGGGGACCTAAGAGCTTGGAGAGGGCACTTGTGGCACCAATTTGTCCAGCTTTCTGGGGTCTGAGAATACAACACTAAAACCCAAATATAAGAATACATGACTAGTGGCTACCATCTGGGCTAGGAACCCATCCTCTGATCCTATTGGACCTTGAGTCCTATCACTTTTGAGTCAAATGTGGTTACT